>NC_090833.1:105969381-106272563 GCF_028021215.1 Eschrichtius robustus | reverse complement strand
GCATCTCGACTCCTTTTGGGTAATGGGAAATAACGGATGAATTTAAATGCCTTGTTTCTTCCATTAGATTGCACTGTTCCTTTCCAACTCGTGCTCAACGCACTAATCCAATGAGTCAGAACCTCCTAAACCCTATTCACCACCGTGGTCAAGCCTTTTCTTTCCATTTAGCCAATCCTACAACACATCTTCCTCCAGGAAGCCGCCACAAATAATGAAGAATAAAAAGGAACAGCAGCAAATTACCATTGTTCCCTTCCCAAGAATGCATTATTTAGGATTTCAATTCCTTTCCCACCCCACGATGCTCACACAATCCTTTGCTTAAACAGTTATTAAATCTCTTTTATCTATTCTTTAAATGTTCCTTTTCTTATTGCATTTTTTAAAATTTTTATTTATTTATTTATTTATTTATTTATTTTGGGCTGTGTTGGGTCTTTGTTGCTGTGCACGGTCTTTGCTGTGGCGAGCAGGGGCTACTCTTTGTTGCGGTGCGCGGGCTTCTCATTGCAGTGGCTTTTCTTGTTGCGGAGCACGGGCTCTAAGCGCACAGGCTTCAGTAGTTGTGGCTCGCAGGCTCAGTAGTTGTGGCGCACGGGCTTAGTTTTTCCGCGGCATGTGGGATCCTCGGGATCAAACCCGTGTCCCGTGCATTGGCAGGAGGATTCTTAACCACTGCGCCACCAGGGAAATCCTTCTTACTGCTTTTGACTGTATCTCATTAGAAGTGCACGTAGGGCAAAATATTCCATAATGTGGGGGAAAATTTCCTCTTCCGGCACACAAGACAAAGTTAGGTAGATAACGTCATTCATTTATTCCTTCATCATTTATTTACTGAGTGCTGACCACGTGCCAGGTGCCACCCCGGGAGCGGGGGGAACACTAATGAAAAGGATAAAGTTCCTGTCCTCATAACTCTATATTCCAGTATGGGAGAGAGACAGTAAACACAAACAAACAAACAAATAGGACAATTAGGGGAAAGGAGAGACATTGAGAGGTTTGGGCAAAGATAGTAGTGTCTTTAGCTGAGGTCCTCAGAAAACTCTAAGGAGGGATTATTCCAACAGACACCTGAATAATACAGGAATGTTATTCCATTTTTAATTCTTTTTTACCTAACTAGGGGTTGATCCTCATTATTCGCAGATTCTACAGTATTTGTGAATTCTCCCACTCACTAAAATTTACTTAACCCCCAAATCAACACTCCTGGTGCTTTCGAGGTCATTCCCAGTCGTGTGCAGAGGGGCAAAATGTGACATGCAAGTTCCCATCTGAGGTTGGACAAGGGGACACTCTGCCTTTTTGTTTCAGTTCTCATACTGTAAACCAAGAGTCCTTCGCGTGGTCTTAACTTCAGTGCAATGTTTTTCTTATTTTGTGCTTTCTGTTAGTGATTTTGCTATCTAAATAGCCCCCAAGCATAGTGCTGAAGTGCTGTGTCGTGTTCCCAAGCCCAAAAAGGCTGTGATTTACCTTATAGAGAAAATGCATGTGTTAGATAAGCTTCCTTCAGGCTTGAGTTTACATATAGTGTTGTGGGCCGTGAGTTCAATGTTAGTGAATCAGCGATGTAAACCTTCTGTTTAAGGTCTTTAAACCTTAAGCAGAAACACACATGACATATGGTTATATGTTGATCAGCTGATGAAAATGTGACCAGAGGCTCACAGGAACCTGACCTTGTATTACCCCTAGGAGCAATGGTAAAATATTAGCTAAGTCAGTGTTCTTGGGGACTTTACAGAACATTAACTACCACAAATAACGAGAACCCACAGTATATCGAAGAGAAAGTTTCAGTTGGGCACCAGCCTCCTCCCTCTTTAGTGGAGAAAACGGTTTGATGGCCAACAGCATGGAGCCAGAATCCAATATACTGCTATTTTATTTTTGTTGCCTGTATTTTTAAGGTTGCCACTTTCTGGAGCAAGTGATGCTGGTTCTCCTTTAATGGTAGGAATGTAAGGTTTTCTTTTTCAATCACTGTTTTAAGTAAAAACAAAAAAACAGGCAACATAAAGAAAATATTAAGTAAAAAATAACAAATTCCACTTACATGTGGAACCTAAAAAAAATGATACAAATGAACTTATTTTCAAAACAGACTCACAGACTTAGAAAACAAACTTATGGTAACCAAAGAGGAAAGGTAGAGGGGGATGGATAAATTAGGACTTTGGGATTAACATATACACACTACTTTATATAACATAGATAATCAACAAGGACCTAGTGCATACCACGGTGAACCGTACTCAACATTCTGTAACAACCTATATGGGAAAATAACCTGAAAAGAAAGGATATATGTATATGTATAACTGAATCACTTTGTAGTACACCTGAAACTAACGCAACATGGTAAATCAACTATACTCCAATATAAAAATTAAATTAAAAAAATAATAAATTCAATGGGGAAGAAAGAGATGGTTCGTTCAAAAGTAAGTCTCCAAAAGTGAGTATATAAGATAGTCCTTTGGGACTCAAGAATAAAGTATCAGAACTTTTACTTATATTTATTTTTATCTTAAAAAAAATAAAGAAATTAAGCTCTAATACTTACGAACTAACAAAAAAAAAAATAACAGAGAAGGCAAATGGGTAAGGCAATAGGCATGAAGCAGCTACACAAGGGTACCTGGTATAAAAATTAATACAGAAACAGAAACGTCAATTAAAATAGAGTCAGGAGGCCAGAAGTGGAAGCCGTGGCACCCTACAGGATAGCAGAGCCCAACAGGAAGAAAGACTTCCCCTTCTTGCCCAGCAAGAGCTCAGCCAATGGGAGCCTGTCACAACTCAGCCAATGAAAAACCACTATACTTCAAACACTCAATTCCTCCAATGGACTCTTTGTTTACTACAGCCCTCCCAACTTCCTTTTCCCCTCTATAAAAGAGTTCTCCTCTCCTGGTTGCAGGGATTTGCATGTGGCTTGCTGACGCACTGAGGGTTAACAAACCCTGAATTGCAATTCTTTGCTGATTCTGAATAAATCCATTTTTTGCTGGAGAGCTAACTGGCAGTCTATTTGTTTCAGGTCAACACTGGACATGGCAGAGATCAAGGTGACAGATGAACAAATGAAGTTTGGGAAACACATATGGAGTTGATTTTTGGCTTAGGAGTGAGATTATATGCATATGGATGAAAAATTTATCCCGTATGAACCTTAGTTTTCTTATCTGGAAAGGAGACAATATATGAGAATTACAGCATTATCACAATGATTTAATGAAATAATGTGTAAAGCAGCAGTGTTGAAAGTTTTGCGTCTCGGAACCCCTTTAATACTCTTAAAAGTTATTGAGAATTCCAGAGTTTTTGTTTATGTGGGTTATATCTATCACTATTTATCATAATAGAAATTCAATCTGAGAAATTTTAAAAATACTTATTTGTTAATTAAAGTAACCATAATAAACCTCAATACATGCTAGCAAAATATATATATATATATTTTAGATCAAACTACTTTTCCAAACAAAAACACTTAGAAGAGCAGCATTGCTTTGCATATTTGTAAATCTCTTTGATGTCTGGCTTCACAAAAGGCTTTTGGATTCTCATACCTGCTTCTGCATTCAATCTGTCCCAGTATCACACTCAATGTAGCCTCTGGGAAACTATACTGTATACTCACACGAGAACAGAGTAAAGACAGGCCAATAACATCTTAGTATTATTACCAAAAAAGTTTTAACCTCATGGGCCACCCGAAAGTGTCTCCAAGAGCCCCACATGTACCCGGGACAGACTGAAATAAAGGGCTCAGAACAGTGCCTTTCATGAGGTAAATGACTAATAAATATGAATTCTCTATTCCTTTTATTCTCAGGCTCAATGTTGTTAGAACATGAATGTATTAGGGCAAGGACTTCTTCAATTCATTACAGTTGTATAATATCTCGCTTGGTCATGTTACTAACTGGTTCTGTAACTAACTAGTTGTGTGATCTTCATAGCCAAGGATTCTTAATCTGTGTTCAAATTCAGAGGATCCATGGACTTGAAAAGAGAAAAAAGCTACATCTCTGTTTTCTGACACTCAGCATTTACTTCAATGATGACCAGAGGCAATAAACCACAGGTGCACTACTGATGCTGGCCTCAATTGAAATCACAGGTGTCATATATAAAATAGATAAGCAACAAGGGCCTACTGTAGAGCACAGGGAAGTATATTCAATATCTTGTAATAAGCTGTAATGGAAAAGAATCTGAAAAAGGAAAGATATATATACGTATTAACTTTGCTATATACCTAAAACTAACACCACTGTAAATCAACTATACTTCAATTAAAAAATAAACTCTCCTACACTGTTGGTGGGAATGTAAACTGGTACAAACATTATGGAGAAGAGTATGGAGGTTCCTTTAAAAACTAAATATAGAACTACCATATGATTCAGCAATCCCACTCTTGGGCATATATATGGAGAAAACAGTAATTTGAAAGGATACATGCACCCCAATGTTCACTGCAGCACTATTTACAATAGCCAAGACATGGAAGCAACCTAAATGTCCATCGACAGAGGAATGGATAAAGATGTAGTATATATACACAATGGGATATTACTCAGCCATAAAAAAGAATGAAATAATGCCATTTGCAGCAACATGGATGGACACAGAGATTATCATACTAAGTGAAGTAAGTCAGACAAAGACAAATATCATATGATATCACTTATATGTGGAATCTAATAAAAATGATACAAATGAACTTTTTTACAAAACAAAAACAGACTCAGATCTTGAAATCAAACTTACAGTTATCAAAGGGGAAACGTTGAGGGGGAAGTGATATATTAGGAGATTGGGATTAACAAATACACACTATTATGTATAAAATAGATAACTAACAAGGACCTACTGTATAGCACAGGGAACTCTATTCAGTATTCTGTAATAACCTATATGGGACAAGAATCTGAAAAAGAATGGCTATATGTATAGGTATAGCTGATTCACTTTACTGTGCACCTGAAACTAACTCAATATTGTAAATCAACTCTACTGCAATAAAAAATTTAAAAAAAAATTTTTTTTAAAGAAATCACAGGCATTTTCATATATTATGGTTACTACAGATATCTTGAAAAATTGTATATGCTCATCACTAATTCAAAAGTATGGTAGTTATTATGCATTAATAAAGAAGCACATATATTACAATATCACAAATTTTTTAAAACTATCTTGACAGCTGTAGTTCAATACAGGTGGCTTCAATTTTCAGTCCTTCATATTTGACTTTATGCAATTAAGAACATTGTTCTGAAAAAGGGGGCCACCTTAAGGGTTTAACCTGATTGGCCAAAGGCATTCATGTAACCAAAAAAGTAAGAACAACTTATGTTAAGCCAATTCACTTTACCTCTTTAGGCATCAAGTTCCTCTCTTCAAAAGGGAACTGAACTAATCACTCTCTGAGACCAAATTCCACCCCTCCAGCTAGAGTCTATGGAACACGGTACCCGTGGTGAGGAACAACCGAATGGGGACCCACAGCACACCTCAGTGCATTAACAAAGCATTACAAGAATCCGGTTTTGGTTTTTACACTAACATTTGAGAATCTACAAAGTTCAATGCTCTTAGACTAACTGGGCCTAGCACAGCGAAATAGTCGAAAAGCTAACAGTGAAGCAAATATTCCCCCAAACTACCTTTTATCACAATATAAAAATATATAAGACAAATCCCACCAAACAATAATGAATGATTTTGCAAAGCCTCCATCATCAACATAATCTGGGTCTGTTCTTAATAGAAATAGCTTGTTTGGGAACAGACTTAAATGTTTCGATAAATGTATCACTAATGTTTGCTTAACATCTAAGTAAAAGTTTTCGACCTTCATATCTTAAAACACGCAAAATGAAAGAATAAAGGAAAAGAAAACAAGAAAAAAAAAATGAAGGGAGAAAGAAAAGAGTTTTCCATGGCTGTGGGGCAGCCCTCAGCACTTCACATCAGGGCACTAATGGCCCAGAAGTTTAAAGAACTAAGTCTGTGGTCCTCTCAGCCGATAACAGACAATAGGTCATTTAAGCCCACCTGATGCTAGAGGTTGAGTCAACAGTTGAAGAACTAAGAAAGCCCAGACAGGTTGCATTTCAGTCCCTGTAGAAAAATCTAGCTTTCAGGGACCGCCAATAAGTGGCACCAAGATAAGTAGAGACAGCTAGCTTCACCATGCACAATTCAAACTGAGATCAAACACTACTCTCACGCAGAGTAGCTGTGAGTCATTAAAATGCTTCAAAACGGCCATCACATGGTTTCCTTCACCCAGAAACGAAATCTGTCCAGCAGACCCTCAGAAAGGACAATAATCCCCCCACCATAAGCCCAAGAAGCCAGTTTTCCCAATCATACTTAAGCAAGTCTGTCTACTCCATGCCTGTTTTCTCAGCAGCACATCTCATTTTTTTACTTGCAAAGATAAAGACAGACTGAAGGCTCTCACTTCATCCATCTAACAGAACAAAATAAAAGTCATATTGGAGTGAATGAGATGCTGAAACCTAATGGGGAAACAAACTGCACTAAATCATCATAGACATTAGGTTGGCGCTTTAAAACACCACCCCAACGCCAAGGACAACCAGTTCCTGAATGCATGCTCCATACTGGTATCCCTCTCGAGTCACAGGAATACAAAACCATAAACTTCTGATTCCCTGAACCAAAGGATAAGTAATAAAATGTAGGAATGGTGAGGAAGCGGCGTGAAGGTTATGAGGTCCGGGGAACACCAAATCTGAAGGAGGCAGTGGGTAGGGCTTTGAGGCCTGGGTGAAAGGCCGGATTGTGGGATGCAGAGGTGGGAGGGCACTCTGAACAGGGGACAAGCACAGGGGAGCAAAGTCCCAAAGGAGGGACTCTCCATGGTATATTGCACAAGAGGGAGAAGGGCAGTGTCTGCGCCGGAGGGTTGATGAAAGAAGCTGTGAGAGATATGGTTTGTGAAGATACTGCTGAACTGGATTCTCAGAACCTTGAAAACTGGGCTCAGTTTAGACTTTACCCTGTAGGTCAAGGAAGGCTTCCAAGCAGGGAGGTAATATGAACAACCATGTGTTTTAGGAATAAACAATGGACATTGATCTCATCAGCTCATCTGTCCTAACAGTGGGCCCTTGTGTCAAATCCAGATTAATCAGAACCTATTGTGTCTAGTGAAATAAATTTCCCAAATTATATCTTGGGGCAATTTTGCTACCACCTATGCCTTGGCAATGCAATTCACTTTTCTTGTCTGATGATAAATAACAGACTCTAGAACAGGAAGAAAAAAAAAATTTAAAAGAGAAAATACCATCCTTGTTCCTATGACTATGGCAATAAAACCCACATTTTTCGGATATGTTTGCATCAACTACGCCAAAGTCATGATAGTTTTGGAAAGCGTTTCTCCTGTTAAACAAAATTAGAATTGATAACTTTTTTGTGAGTAGTAATTATTGATTAGGTATTGCTAAATCTACTTTAATTTAGGAGTTAGTATCCAATAACACTCACAAATAAAGAAACTGACTCCATCTCATTTCCACAACTACTGGCTACTTACTGGCACCTGATGAGGAGCCCCTGTGTGAAATTTCATGACCAATTCATGAGGGAGGGGGATGGTCTGGAGCAGAAATAACAACATGCACCCATTTCTGAGTTACAACCATAGGAGAGTGCAAGGATTCTAAAAGAAATGTAAAGGAAAGAAAGTTTTTGCAACAGAGGGAAAACAAGGAATTATATGCATGTTATTATATACACACACATATATACATATATACATAAAGGATCACAATCTAAAAGTAATCAATGTGAGAAGGTTGGTTTGTTTTTTGTAACTAACTACAGAGTTGAAAAGCACCTAGAGATGTTAAGATACAGTATCTCTGAAACAGACATAGTCGTCAGAAAGCATAGGACAGGTTCAGGGACCTCTCCCTAGTAACCACTGAGGTGAGGAAAAAAATGGGGGCGGGATAGGAGTGAAGTCGAAGACTAACTTACAAATAGGCCCAATGAATGACCCTGACAGGAAGTGATAAAATTCTCAACACACACAACTGTGTTTATACTAGGGAATCGCACCCAAGCCTAATAGCCACTGTAATCGCCCCGCTAAGTGGCAGTCTTCCCACAAGACCTCAGCAACCTCGCCCCTTGATAAAAAGTAGGACCAACGTTTTTCACCTGGGTCAAAAGCCGCTCATCCACTGTTTCGGATCGAAACTAATACAAAAGCAATTCCCCACACATCCTGGGGGCCCTCCAGCACCGCTGTTACGAATGCCAAGTGCCTAGCATGGGACCTGTCACAGTTTTCTTAATAAAATGTCCTCGATCTTATCCCACGACGGGATCGGAATTCAGAAGGCAGTCTGAAATCCTCTCCATACACGCTCCGGTAGGGGATAACTGTCCGCACAACCAGCCCCGGGGGCCAGCCACCCCCGTCCCCATGCCACACACTTCCTGTCGCTTCCATCACCTCCACACAACTTGAGTTTCCCGATCAGTTTACAACTGCTATCGGGATCCCAGTGCCTGGGAGGAACGAGGGGAGGGCGGCTTCCTACCCCCAACTCTTCTCTTTAGGTTTCAGATAGAACCTACGAAGAGGGAGGGCAGAAAGCACTGGGGCAGCCAGCCGACTTCGCGTTCCGCCGGCCTCGGCTGGTTACAAAGTACTGAATGAAGCCACACGGACAGGGAGGAGGGGGGCGAGCACCAGAGCGGGGTGCCCCAAATGAACCACAGGCGAACGCCCTCACTTTGCACGTTTCTACGCTGCAAAGCGCTGCAGCTTTGGGTTCGGGGTCAGGAATGCCGGTCCCGGAGCCCAACTGCACTTTTAGGCACCCGGATTCCCCAAACCCAGGATGACTTCCCCCACGGGGCTCCCGGAGAGGGCTCCGACTCCCACCGCCCGCTCGGTGGGACGGCTGCAGCTGGAGCCGAACCCTCTGGGCGCCCCCGCGGGCAGCGGGAGACGGAGCCGGGTCCCGGGCAGGCGGGCACCGAGTGGCCCGGCGTCCGCCGCCCAACTTTGCGCGGGGCAGGGCCGCTCCCGCGAACTTGGCGGCGGCCGGGTCGGGGTGGGGTGGGGCGAGCACTCACCAACTCCGTACTTCTGCCTCTTGGTCGGGATCCAGCGGGCCATGGCGGCGACCTCGCCCCGCGGCAGCGGCGGCGGCGGCGGCGGCGGCTACAGCTCCCAGGGCTCCGGCTGCCACCGCGCCGCGCTCCTGCGCGCCCCGGACTCTTCCGCCATGTTCCGCCAAACTTCGCCCGGCCCCGCGCGCCGTCTCCTCGCGGCGCTGCCCGCGATCCGCTCCGGCTCCAGCCCCGGGCCGCGGTCACCTGCTGGGCCCGGCGGCCGCGCCGCCGTGCGCGCCCCTCCCGGCGCCGCCCCGGCCCCTCCCGCCGGCCGCGCCCTCCGCCCGCCGAGGCCGCCTCCACGCCCCGACTCGCGGGCGCCCGGCCTCTCCCGCCGCCCCGCCCCGGACTCCGTGCTCTCCCCGGCCGGGGCCGGCTCCGCCTCGCGCACTTCCCGGGAGCAGTTCCCCAGCACAGACTGGGGTACAGTTTTTTCCTTCTGGTGTTTTGCTTTTTTCCCCGCCTTCCGCACCCAGACTAAACCCCTTGGATCCCAGGGGGCGGGTTCCCCGCCGCGGGTGTCGGGAGGGCTGCGCTGGAGGCGCCGGGCACCCCCAGGCGGGGCGGCCGAGGATGCGGGGTCCGCTCCCACCGCGCGCGCCGGAGCATCTGGGGGAACTAGGATGAGTGAATAAGGAACTAGGATCTAGGATGGGTTGTTTCTCGCCCCCGGGGCACCAGCAGTGCCTGGCACTCAGCGGGCGCTCAATAAATATTTGTTGAATGAATGAGCAGTTGACTACTGCGTTCACCCCCTAGAGCTTTCGCTGACACCACGAGAGCCGGAAGCCGGACTCCAGGGCAGACATGATCTCCTGTGGCCACCGTTTATAGCCTTCAAAGCAGGAACATTTGTCTTCTGGTAAATAGAGAACTCACGCAAGGGAGCCGGGCTCCGCAGAAGTATCAACTAGTTTCCGAGGGGAGCCTCTGTGGGAAAATTATGTAGAGAGCCCTGACCTGGAAATCCTGTGCCCCCGAAACACCCGGACTCTTCCCCAGCTGAAGATGTTCAGACCCAGCTGAAGAAATTCAGACCCTTATGCTCAAGGGAAAAGCCCGCCACAAAGACCTTTTCCAACAGCCCAGCGGCCCAAAGAGCGTCCCTGCGGAGAAGAGGCACATCCAAGCCTCTCTCGTTCACTAGCTGTATTGTTGGGACAAAGAGCCAAACGCAGGGACTGCTCATTTGAACTGCCCTAAACTGTTGGCGTCCTCTGAAAACTCTCCTCCTGGAGCTCACTTCCTCCTGGAGAGACCTCAAGGATGAAGATTGGATCTGAATCCCAGGCGGGGGTGGGGCCCCTTGCTACCTCACCCCTAGAAGTAAAACCTCAGAGTAAATTACCAGCTGATTTATGTTCACCGTCTGAGAAACTGCCTCCTGAAAGACACTGTTTTGTCCTTGTAGTCTATGAAGGTTTTCTTGTCTATCTGGAACACGAAAGGAAAGGAAGATGAAATCAACGTGTAGTAAAACAGAGTGAAACTTCATTGAAGACTTAGTGCATTTAACTTTGGTAACTTTTTGCAAAGTCAGATCTGAAATTTTTTTTCAAGGTCTTGTTCATGGTGGGTAACTCCTAGGGCTTCCTTTCTTCTCCATCACCAAATTGGTATTTATTCACCAAGTGCAATGGTAATTTAAGAAATCAGTCACTTGAGACAACATCCAAAAGGAATTCACCATCTCTCCCCCAAATTTATTTTCCTCTGCCAATGACATTATGATTAACCTAACTCCCCAGGTTAGGTAATTTCTTTTTCTTTCCATAAATATTTATTAAGTGCCTACTAGGTGTCAAGCATTGTTCTAAGAATGGAGGCACAGCAGTGAATAAAGAAAAATCCCTAACCTCATAGAGCTTACAGTCTAGAAGAGGAGAGTAAGACAGTGAACAAATTATGCCAAATGAGGCTAAGCCTGTAAAGAAAAATCCAAAGCAAGGAGGATCAGATGTGTGTGTTGGAGGGGGCCGTGCGCTGCAGTTTTATATCGAGTGGTCTGGGAAGGCATCTCTGCTAAAGTGACCTTGAAGTGTAGACCTGCTCAGGAAGTGAGGATTTCAGAGGAAAGTATTCAGACATCAAGAACAGCAAATGCAAAAGCCAGGGGGCATATTTGGCTGGTTCCAAAACCAGGGAGGAACAGCAAGGATTCCCTGGTGGCAAGAGGTGTTAGTAAGGGGCAGAGAATGGGAGGGAACTTGTTCCAAGAGACATAGGGTGAGCCAATAAAGCAGGACCCTGAAAGGCATAGTGAGGACTTTATATATTGCTATGAAAAAAGTTTGGGGGATGTTGAACCAAGCAAGGACATAATCTAATTTGCCTGCTGTGGGATGAATAGACTGTAAAGACACAAGGGAAGATGCAGGAAGATCAGATGGTTAGAAGGCTATTTCAGTAGTTCAGGCAAGAAATGAAGGTAGTTGGTTGGGTCCAGGATGGTAGGGGTGGAGATGGAAAAGAGGTTCTTGACATAGACTGAAGGTAGAAACAACTGGAGGGTAGTGTGGGCATAAGGGGATTTACTGAGGCTTCTGGACCCCTCAGTGTACTTTCATCAGCATATGTTTTTCAAAAGTTTGGTGGATCTATCTATCATCTATTTATCTACGTTTGTATTATTTAAGAGCCTCGCTGTATAGGCTTCAGGGCCTAGAAACTCTGGATCTTGCCTCCTTTTGTGAGATACCAGATGGGTCAAGGATAACCCTAAGGAGATAGGAATGGGTGATCCTGGGTCTGTTCGCCCATGTGCAGTAAAGCAATCTACTGAAACCGGGTCGTGGTGAAGGAAAGTGCAGCATTTATTGCAGGGCGCCAAGCAAGAAGTTCAGGACAGCTAGTGCTCAAAACACCCAAATTCCCCATGGCTTCTATCAAAACATTTTTAAAAGGCCAAATGAGGGCGGGGCATCCCAGGATGTGTGATCAGCTCGTGCACAATTCTCTGATTGGTTGATTGATGGTGAGTTAACAGGGCGGTGTCACAGGGGTTAACATTATCTATCTATCCTTAGGCTCCAGTAGGCCTGGGGGCTACGTGCTCTTGGTCATCAAGTAGTTAACTTCTTCCATTTGGTGTGGGTTTTAGCATCTGTAAAACAACTCAGGAAATGTGCATCAGACACAATTATCTGGGTACTTCAGAGAGGAGCTATAGCAGGGCACCTGGGGGAGGGGTCTGCCCTGGGAAGGCCAGTTATACAACTACTAAATAGAGCTGCCATTTTCTTGGTCATCTGTGATATCTGCCTGTCTTCACCTTTTATATCCAAGTTGTCCTGGATTAAAGTTTTCCTTTGATATTTCCTTAGGACTCACTTCACACCTTCCTCAACTCCAGGTGGACCGTTTGGAGCTTAAGTATTTTGCGCTGTGGAATAGGGGCATCGTAGAGTTACTTCAGTCACCTGTGTCTGAGAAAATTGGATGACCGATGTTCTGTAACCACTGGTGTATTTTAAATTTAATACCTGTCAGAGTGTTAATGCGCCTTCAGTAGCGCTGGATTTCTACCAAAATGATTTCAGCTGCCTCCCCCCTCCCCCCAACACACACACAATCCAGCCCGCCCCCGCCCCTCCCCCACCACCTTGAAATGGAGGCTTTTTGCAAAACTGGAGGTTTGAATTTGGATGCTGGATATTTCAAGTGTGACAATAATTGCAATAAAAGGGTTGGAGAAAAATGGAAATTTTTAGTTACAGCTTTCAGGATGTTTATTCTTTTTCCTCTGAAGACTGAAGTCCACCCACTTTGTTATATCAGATGGTTAAATCCCGATTTGAAAATCCATTTAAATCATAAAAGCAGAGCTATTCAAAGTCTTTTATTAAAACGTGGCTTAAAATTAGAGAGTCAACTAGATGGGTGGGTGGAATAACAGCAGGATTCCCAGAAATATCCTTTTCTTTTTCCTCTGATATCTTTTCAGAAGAAACATTAAGCGTATTCCACAAGCAGGGATATTCAGACTCCAAAACCCACACAAATACACTTAAGCACTCACAAGTGGTGGCATGCTCTGTTAGAAGGTGCCTTGGAGAAAGAAATGAGGATAAATGAACTTGGAGACTAGTTTGACATGAGTATTGTGACTCTCGCTGACAGTGCCTAAGAGAATAGATGGATGTGCAGACAGCTGTCAAGAGCCTGGCTTCGGGGGCTTCCCTGGTGGTGCAGTGGATAGGAATCTGCCTGCCAATGCAGGGGACACAGGTTCGATCCCTGGTCCAGGAGGATCCCACATGCCACGGAGCAACTAAGCCTGTGCGCCACAACTACTGAGCCTGCGCTCTAGAGCCCGCAAGCCACAACTACTGAAGCCCGCGCACCTAGAGCCCATGCTCTGCAACAAGTGAAGCCACCGCAATGAGAAGCCCACGCACCGCAACAAAGAGTAGCCCCCGCTCACAGAAAGCCCGCGTGCAGCAGCGAAGACCCAAAGCAGCCAAAAAGAAATAAATAAATAAGTTAAAAAAAAAAAAAGAGCCTGGCTTCCTCCTTTGATTACCAGGTTTGTTTTGCCAAATCTCGCTGACTTAATTGCTTCTCTCAAAGAACCTATGGATTCTGTTAAAATCTTTTTTTTTTTTCTAGACAGAGGAGGCTCATTCTTTGATCCTACATATGAGTGAGTGTAGTTACTAGAACTATAAAAAAAAGGGTGGGGGGGATATATTTGACTCTAAACACCACTTTGCAATCTTCTAAGGGCAAACGCTTTGGGACGGGGTAAGCCAGGGATGGGGTGCTGCATTGTAATTTGGGACCCATGAGCTAAACTGGACAAAGGAACAGGTCTCTACAGCCCCAGAAACACCTTTTTCCTATTCAGACTCACATCACTATCTATTCTCTGCTCCCAAATGCTTTGGTGAGCGTCTCTGGGTCTGTCCTTGGCTCTGCTCTGTGGCTTTGGAGGTCCAGTTTCTCTGATGAATGGGGAGATGATGGTCAGGGTCTAAAGCTATTCACATCCTCATCCCCATCACTGTGAGACTGATGCTTGGTGAGCACTTTCGTAGCAGAAAGCTTTTAGCTTTGTTTCTAGAATGCTCTTTGCTGCAAATATCTAAACGTGCTCCAAGCCCCCCTTTGGGAGAAGTTGATGACATGAGCAATTTGAAGTCATTAGTTTAATGAAAACTGGGTTGATCAATAGGGAAGAAAAAATGAAAACTACTTGACTTAAAAAAAAAAAAACTATATATATATCTTGAAAAACATATATATATGTTGAAAAATTATCTCCATAAAACTGTTTAAAACAAGAAACGATGAAAACTAAGAAGCAAAATGGAAAAATTAAGATGTAAGCTTAAGTAAAAATAATTCAACTGTATATACCATAATATGATTGTAACTACGTAAAATTATATATTTACATGGAAAATGACTGTAGAGAAAAATGGGAAAAAAAAACATTTTATTCAACCTTCTTCAGAACAAAATAAACTAAAGAAAACTACATGGTTGCTGAGATTCCCTGGACTATGTATTATAGAAAAGCAGGAAGTTAAATGCCTAAATTTGAGTTTTATTTGGGACAGGAGAGAAGTTTCATTCTGCAGCCCCTTCGTAAGAAGGACACTATTCTTATATTGTTTAGGTGACTCTCATAATCAGCAGATTTTTCTTTGAGGTCAGTTAAGAAACAAATGTTTGATCCAGAATTTTTATTTAGTACCAGACAGATTTTCCATGGTCACCAGCTGTAGTGTAACAACAGTAATTAACATGTATGGCCTGTGCCTGGTACTATTCTAGTTCAACTTGTTTAATCCCCACACAACCTAATGAGGTAAATAGAACTGTTGTCATCCCCACCTTACAAATGTGAAAATTGTGGCTCACGACACATTAGGGTATTACCTACATAGTTAGTTAGTAGCAGAACTACGTTCAAACCCCAGGCAGACTGGCTCCAGGGTCCATGGTCTAAACCAAGGGTCAGTGAACTTTTATTGTAAAGGACCCATACATGTACTTTAGACTTTGCAGGCCTTATGGTTTCTATTGTGACCACTCCACTCTGCAATTGTAGCAGAAAAGCGGCCATAGACAATACATTAAAAAATGAGTGTGGCTGTGTGTCAATAAAACTTTATTTGTAGACTTGGCATTTGAATTTCATGTAATTTTCATATGTCATGAAATATTATTCCTCTCTTGATTTTTTCCAATTATTTAAAAACGTAAAAAACATTCTTGCAGGCTGTACAAAAACAGGTGGTCGTCAGCTGGATTTGGTTTGAGGGCCATAGTTTGCCAACCCCTGCTCTACACTATGACTGCCACCCTTCAAAGTGCATGGGAAGGTGGGAGGGTGGGGTGTGGTGGGGGGGAGAGGTGTTGGGGAGGGGGCCTCCAGGAGAAGGAGTGGGGAATGAAGGAGGCACTGATGTGGGACTTACCCACCAGAAGTCTGTTACACAAAGATTTGAGAGAAGCTTCTGGAAGAGAAGTGATTGGAAGAGAAGAACTCCAAGTAGCAGAGGTTGCCTTAGAAATCAGAGGATGGGGCACTTCTGAGAACAGTTGAGTATCTGTTTTGGGGAATCGTCTACTTGCCTAGCCCCTCTGAACTCTATTCTAAATGATGGAAACTATGAATAAAAAAAAATAACTAAATCTCTGTAAGACAGTAGCACATAAACAACTGCTTTGGTACCCATTGAACAAGCAGACTTCTTAAGAGGGGAGGGAGGCAGGTTCATTGCAGCATATTCACAGTAGCTAAGATGTGGAAATGACCTAAGTGTCCATCGAGGGATGAATGGATAAAGATGTGGTATATACATACAGTGGAATATTATTCATCCATGAGAAAGAAGGAAATCCTGCCATTTGCAAAAACATTGAGGACCTTGAGGGCACCATGCTAAGTAAAATAAGTCAGCCAGAAAGATAAATACTGTATGATCTACGAACTCATAGAAACAGGGAGTAGAATGGTGGTTGCCAGGAGCTGGTGGGATAGGGAGTAAGTGGGGGTGGGTCGGGGAATGAGGAGATGTTGGTCAAAGGTTACAAACTTGCAGCTAGAAAATGAGTAAATTCTGAAGATCTCATGTACGGGCATGATGACTATAGTTAACAATGCTATATTATACACTCGAAAGTCGCTAAGAGAGTAGATCTTAAATGTTTTCACCTAGACTAGGTAGAAAAGCATATGATAATTAATTATGTGATGCGATGAAGGTGTTAGCTATAGCTGTGGTGGTAATCATTTCGCAGTATATAAGTATTGAATCAACATGTTGTATACCTTAAACTTATACAATGTTATGTGTTAATTATATCTCTATTAAGCTGGGGGGGGAAAAGAGTGGAAGGAGGCGTTCTCATAGCTGTCCTAGTGGAAATGACAGTGCCGCCTGGCTGCAGTCATGGTGCTAGAAGGACATGTGAAAACATGTGTGAAAAGATTTGCAAGGCCTTGTAGATACTGGTGACACCACCTGGCAAAGGTCAGAGGAGAAAATAAAAGAAAACTGGCCAGAGTATTGTAAGGACTGAGATACATTCTGGGGTTTTCCAGAAATACCTGAAGGGGGTCTTGTCAGGGAAGTGAGAGTGTTGAAACTATAGAACGAGCACGAGATAGGTAATCTTTTTTTTCAGCTTACTGAGATATAATTGACATGTAATTGTACATATAAGGCATAAAATGTGATGATTCGATGCACATATACATTGTGAAATGATTCCCACAATAAGATTAGTTAACACCTCCATCACTTCACATGATTACCATTTGTGTGTGTGTGTGTGTGTGTGTGTGGTAAAAAAATTTAAGGTTTACTCTCAACAACTTTCAAGTATATAACACATATAATACAGTGTTGTTACCTGTAGTCACTATATTGTACATTAGATCTCCAGAACTTATTCATCTTATAACTGGAAGTTTGTACCCTTTGACCAACTTCTCCCCATTTCCCACATCCCCCAGCTCCTGGCAACCACCGTTCTACTCTCTGTTTCTGTGAGTTCATTTTTTTTTTTTACGATTCCACATATGAGTGAGATCATATAGTGTTTGTCCTTCTCTGTCTGACATATTTCACTTAGCATAATGCCCTCAAGGCCCATCCATGCAGTCAGAAATGGCAGGATTTCCTTCTTTCTCATGGCTGAATAATATTCCATTGTCTATATATACCACATTTTCTTTATCTATCCATCTGTTGATGGACACTTAGGTAATTTCCACACTTTGGCTATGGTGTATAATGCTGTAATCTATATGTGAAGTGCACATATCTCTTCGCTATCCAGTTTTCATTTCCTGCAGATATACACATGGGTAATATTTTTAACTGCTTTTATGTTCATCAGCTCACTGAGATTGGGACAGCTAGTTGCTGTCTTCTACTGGTCCTTGGCCTCAGAATTCACGTTTTAGAATGTCAAATCTTTTTATCCTCTTGGGAGGATCTGCATTTAGCATAGAGTCGTTACTGTCACAATGAAAGTGACTCAAGGTTTTAGGGATTGTTCATTTGGATGGTAAGATTTTAAATTTGGATATTTTGAAAGTTATTCTCTGAATCAAGCAAATATGTGCTTGCAAAGCCCATGAAGGATAGCTTAACAACAAACCTTTGATGTTAACTTGTAGGCAACATTATGGAAGTAGTTTTTCTTGTAGAGCCTTCAATCACAGGGTATGGCTTCATCTCAGGATTCTTTTGCATCATATTTGGGCAATATTCCTGAAATCACTTCTTTCACATTAACAAGTTATCTTTAAATACTTTGCAGCAATCACCTGGCCCAGCTGGATCAGGAGGATAGCACCCTGGGGTTCCTGACTTACACAGTTTCTTAGTCATGTTACTGTGGCATACTGTTCTTCTTTAAACAAGCCCTTCCCTCCATAAAATGATGCCTCAGGGTTTGTTTCTCAGAACGACTCATACCACATACGCAAAAAGTCTCTTAGGAGAAATAAACTCACTCATGTTCTTTCTGGAGGCAAACTCCATTTAGAAGTGATCTGACCGTTAAAGTCTGTCCTTACTAACTATGGGCTCGGCCCACACTTCAAGTGCCAAGAGAGAGCTTGGCCCTGGGAATTATGTTTTGTTTTGTTTTTTTAAATAAATTTATTTATTTTATTTATTTTATTTTTGGCTGCATTGGGTCTTCGTTGCTGTATGCGGGCTTTCTCTAGTTGTGGTGAGCCGGGGCTACGCTTTGTTGCGGTGCGCGGGCTTCTCATTGCAGTAGCTTCTCTTGTTGCAGAACACGGGCTCTAGGCATACGGGCTTCAGTAGTTGTGGCACGCACGGGCTTAGTTGCTCCGCGGCATGTGGGATCTTCCGGACCAGGGATCGAACCCGTGTCCCCTGCATTGGCAGGCGGATTCTTAACCACTGCACCTCCAGGGAAGTCCGGAATTATGTTTTGATTTCTCCTGTAATTTGCCAAAAAGACCTCACTTGACTTCCTATTTTTAAAATTGTTGTTGTAATTCATGGTCTGGGAACAAATGTTAGAATTCTTCGGAATGGTGTATTATTTGAAGATAGGAAAGTCTTGTTTACCTAGAATGTGAACAACAGGAAAATTTAAATGGCCATATATTTTACTTAATGTTCTGTAAGCCATTTGAAGAAGAAGTATACTGATAAAATGAATAGATCTGGAGTGAATCTAGTCAAGAGTAAAAGAAAAATGTAAATACTGTACACACAGGAATACGAAAGGATACAGGACCACAGATGTAGAAAAGCAAATTTATAAGAGACTATGCTGTTTAGTTCTTAATTAATAAACTGTAAAAGTCACAGTGAAAGACAGAATTCACTAGGAAAATGTAGGTGAACAAAATTGAGCCAAGAAGTAGAAAATCTGAGCTGACCAAACAGCATAGAAGGCATGGAAAATATGGTCCAAATATTACATCTAAAAAATGTGCCAGCTCTAGATATAAAGGCATATACTTCTGTATATTAAAAGAATAGATCAGTTGAATGTAATATTAACTATTCCATAGAAAAAGATGTAATGCTTCCTAATTTATTTTATGAAACAACATAACCCTGGAAGAAAAACTCGTTAAAATGTAGAAGAAAAAATATAAATGCAAATTTATATTTGTACAAAAACAGCTATAAGTAGAGATGCAAAATAAAATATTAGTGAATCTCATTATGCGCTCAATGAAAAGAACAATGCAGAATGACTTAAGTTTTTTTTTTTAGTTCTTTGGTTTTTTTTCCTTAGTCTTTCTTAAGTTTTATTCTAAAAGTGGAAGGGTGGTTCAGTAGTGGGACATTTAGCAACAGAATTTATCTCATCAAAAGGTCTCATGGTGGGGAGGGATAAATTGGGAGATTGGAATTGACATATACACACTACTGTATATTAAATAGATAACTAATAAGGACCTACTGTATAGCACAGGGAACTCTACTCAATACTCTGTAATGGCCTATATGGGAAAAGAATCTATTCATTGATTTATTTTCTTCTATTTATTTATTTATTTTTTGAGGCTTGCAAGCTCATCGTTGTGCTACGTGGGCTTCTCTCTAGCTGTGGCGTGCAGGTTTTCTCTCTCTAGTTTGGCACACGGGCTCCAGGGCGCGTGGGCTCTCTCCTGGAGGCGTGTGAGCTCAGTAGTTGTGGCGCGTGGGCTTAGTTGCCCCACGGGTATGTGGGATCTTAGTTCCCCGACCGGGAATTGAACCCGCGTTCCCTGCATTGGAAGGCAGATTCTTTACCACTGGGCCACCAGGGAAGTCCCCAAAAGAATCTGAAAAAGAGTAGATATATGTACATATATAACCAATTCACTTTGCTGTAGACCTGAAACTAACACAACATTGTAAATCAACTATAATCCAATAAGAATTAAAAAAAAAAAGGTTTCAGAGATAAACCAAATGATCATCCAGATAGATGTGCAAAAGTATTTGATAAAATTAAAATTCATTCTTGATCCAAACTCTTAGTCAACTAAGAATAGGATATACATCCTTAATTTGATGAAGAATATATATTGGAAACCAGCAGCTTGCATCACACTGAAGTGCAAATTGTCATGTAGTCCCATTCACCAGAAATAAGAAATGAAGTCCTCGAACACCATCATTAGATTAGTATTCAGGACTGCTCTGTCCAACGCAGGGAAATGTGAGACAGGAACTGAGGAGACCAAATTGTCATTATTTGCTAGTAGCGTAACTGGCTAACAGAATCAACAGTGAATATTTTCAAATAAATCTGAATTTTATCATAACTCTTCTCTCTTGTTTTGATGTCCATGTGAGGGGACCTCATGGGCAAAAAAAAAAAAAAAATTAGGGCCATTTCATGAAATTTACTACTTGACTATAACACACGTGACATTTCAGTTTCTACAAAGTTTAGTTTTCTCCTTAAACTTATCTGTCTTTAAACACAGAAGAGAATTTAGGTTTAAAGTGATTCCACTTGTTACAGAGAAGCTTAAATAGGTCAACCCAATTGCTGTTATTTTGTCACTAGTGTATGCTCTTGGAGGGAATGAGCCTTTCAGTGGGCTGCAGGACGTCACTGTGAATTCCTCCCCCAAAGCTGGTGTCACTGTTCCCCTAAAAGGCATTAGCAGGACCCTCAGAGCTCACCTCCCAGCCCCGTGTGAGCTGACAGCTCCGCCCTTGTGGTCGATCTTTCTTAATACCACCATTTGTGCTCTGGCCACAGAATAATGGTTGCAAATGAGACTCCGGGGGTGTGGTTGCATGAATATGTTTTGCACAGAGCCTGTGTTTGCCTTCAGTTGGCTCTGAGTGAGCATCTTGCTGTGAGGGACTGAGTTAACTCTTAGAGGGTCTCTAAACTCTGTAATGCAAGGGAGCCCGGAGCCATGTCACAGTTCAAGCCTGATGCAACCAAATAAAGTCAGACTTGTGGCTTCCTAGCTGGGCTAGAGAATGACCTGCCGTTGGTTGCAATGGCAGCAGCATAGGAAATTACATACACCAGGATATTGTGACAGCAATGCAAATTGAATTGGAAATATAGTGATCACTGCTGCTGAATGACCCATGAGCGTATCCATCAAGCAATTTAAAAATGATTTCAGAATCATTGGTACTTTTCCTTTTGCCACGCTCAAAGTCTTTTCTTCAAACATTCCTTCTAATAAATGTATATCCTATGGTATTCTGGAAAAGGGGGCTTGAACTTTTCTTAGGATTAAAGGAGACCACAGATGTAAAATATTCTTATTTCAATGTCCATAGGAAACAATACAGTCAAACTTAGAGAATGAATTAGAAAGAGGGCAAAACTTCAAAATAAATTTTAAAAATTTCATGAAATCAGACCATGGCAATTTGTGTCTGCATTAAAAATACTAGGGCTTCCCTGGTGGCACAGTGGTTAAGAATCCGCTTGCCAGTGCAGGGGACACAGGTTCGAGCCCTGGTCCAGGAAGACGCCACATGCTGCAGAGCAACTAAGCCTGTGTGCCACAACTACTGAGCCCGTGCGCGTAGAGCCTGTGCTCCGCAACAAGAGAAGCCACCACAGTGAGAAGCCCGTGCACTGCAATGAAGACCCAATGCAGCCAAAAAAAAAACCCGCACAAAACAAAACAAAACCAAAAAAAACTAAAAATAGAAATAATTTACTTTGCTATTCTACTGAATAGCCTACTAAACCATAGAGGGATAACAAAAATTAAAAGATCAAGGGGGAAATGCTCCTATTTCTGGAAAAGAAAGCTGAAAATGAATGCTTAAAAAAAAAAAAAAAAATCAGGGGACATGTAGTCCCAGATAAATATGGTACTAGTGCCACCTGCTGTTTTAAGGATAAATTGCAGCTACCCAACAGCTGATCTGTTCTGAATATTCAGAATGTTTTAAAAACCTGCTCTCTCATGGCAGGAACAGGGGTTTTATGTTGCTTTCAATATTACCAGTTACCCAAATCTTACTAAGCTCTAAGAATAACTGTGATAAGAGATTTACATACACCCTCTCATTTACTTGTTGTAGTAACAACTCTCCCAGGTAAGTAGTATTTTTATCCCCATTATATACGTGAACAAAATAGAGCTTGAGAGTCACTAAGTAACTTATCCAAGGTCAGGTATGTGGTGAGTGGCAGAGCCAAAGTTGGAACTTAGACTATCTGATCAGAAGCTAACCTTAAGGTCGTTATTCTGCTTTTTTATCCTATGTTACTTTGTATTGGGAGCTCCCTTTTGGGAGATCTTTCAGAATATGTTTCCATCACTTCAGCCTTGGTTTACCAACTTCAAAAGGGTTCATACAGAGAAATGAATTATTATAAAACATGATTAGAGCAAAGAAGAGGGTCTTTTCCACTTTAATAAAAAAATGCTTATCAAGTTTCAGACCTTTGTACGCCTTTGTGCAAATTTGCATGTCTGACCCTAATAACTTGTACGTTTTCAGAGTACCACAGTTTAGCTATAGGAAGATGGGTCAGATTTTCCCTGAAAGGAGCCCCTTAGACTGAGGATTCCACAACCATTGTACTTCTCTCAGGAGGACAAGCATGGCTTTTGGTCCTTATTCTGTACATATGGCTTATTATTATCAAACCTTCTTTGGTTATTGTATGCAGCTGCTAAGAGCACTTAGCACTATCTTCTAACAAATCCCAGCGTTTGTGGCTAAATATAATGTATTTTGTGCCCAAGTTTTAAAAACATAAAGCAGAGAGGGATGAAGCAAATGGAAAAGTATGGCAGTAGATGGCGTCCAGTAAGCAGAGGGGAAAAGTGGAGGGAGACACCGGCAGGGTAGCAAATCCCGTGAGAGGAAAGAAGCAAAATCAGAAGACTGTACCCAGGAGCCAGTTACTGGAAGAGTAGAAGTTGGAGATCCAGTCCCAGCACATACCCACAAGCAGCACAAACAGCTGGAGTGATGCAGAGTCCAGGCTGATTAGAGGCAAGCGCTGGGGACTCCATGACAGTGTGTGTTGTTTCTTAGGAGAACATCTCTGAAATCAGGAGAGTCAACACCAGATACTATTAGGGTTCTCCTTAAAAAAAAAAAAAAAAAACTCCCCTATAATTCTGAATATATAAACTTTTCAAAATAGATAAAATAGTAAAACATCTATTTTTAATATTTATTACATTTTTTCTTTTCCATTAGAGTTTATTACAAGATACTGAATATAGTGCCCTGTGCTGTACAGTAGGACCTTGTTGTTTATCTAATTTATCCCTTCCCCTCTCCTTTCCCGTTAGGTAATCATAAGTTTGTTTTCTACGTCTGTGAGTCTGTTTCGGTTTTGTAAATAACTTCATTAATATTTATTACATTTTAACTCACACATTTAAAATCACATTATCTAAAGATATATTAACTAGAAATATTGCTTTTATCCATTTCCACTTTACCTGAAACAATGTTCAAAGTCTACATCAATGTCTCTGGTACTACTAGAGCCACTTTGGAATACAATTTGTCATAAAGTTCAGCTGTAAAGAATTGAATAAAGATTTATCCACTGTCTTTGTGTGAGAAGGACTGAGCTAGCTGTGTACTGTGAGTAACCAAGGATCTGCCTCAACCCACCTCCTCTCCTCTGCAGATTTGGCAATGGCAGCATTTAATTCAATCCACCTGTAAAGAGTTGAAAACCTCAGTAGCACAGTTCCAATCTGATCAAGCGTGGTGTACCCAAAAGCTATGGCTTAGTTACCTAGTTACAATTTAGATTGGCATCTCAAAGCTGTGTAACTGATTCCTGGACCAGAATCTTACTTTTCACCTGGAGAATTTTGCTTCTTATGTCTCTCTCTGTGTGTGTGTGTGTGTGTGTGTAAAAACACATAAAATTTACAGACCCACAGATACAGAGGACAAACTAGTGGTTACCAGTAGGGAGAGGAAAGCAGGGGGAGGGGCAAGATGGGGGTAAGCGATTAAGAGGTACAAACTACTCTGTATGAAAGAAATAAGCTACAAGGATGTATTACACAGCACAGAGAATATAGCCAATATTTTATAATAACTTTAAATGGAGTATAATCTAAAAAATTTTGAATCACTATGTTGTACAACTGAAACTAACATAACATTGTACATCAACTGTATCTCAGTTAAAAAAAAAACACACATGAAATTTACCATCTTAATCATTTTAAAAGTCCAGTTCAGTCTCATGAAGTTTATTTAGGCTGTTGTGCAACAGATCTCTTGAACTTTCTTATCTTGCAAAACTGAAACTCTCTACCCATTAAAACAAATTCCTCCTCCCTCCTCCCTCCAGCCCTTGGTAACCACCTTTCTACTTTCTGTTTCTGTGGCTTTGACTACTTTACATATGTCCTAAGAGTGGAATCACACAGTGTTTGTCTTTCTGTGTCCCAGCAGTCTAGGGAGTGTTCTGTGTCCCAGCAGTCTAGGGAGTGAAACCGAGGCAGAAGGATGGTCAGAAGCTAAATGTCTCAGGAAACAGAGCAGGTGGGAGAATTCTAGGCTTCCATGCTTCACTGCCTGTAAATCTCACTTAGAAAAAATAATGTACCTTTCATCATGCCCTCTTTGGTTTATAGAAAGGCAATCTTGTAACAAAGGGCTAGGTCTTTTCTTCAATGATCCAACTATGACGTAGCTCAGATCTCCAGTGTCCTTGTATATATATCTCTCAGAGATTTTTGTGAGTCATCACCATGTACTTCCAGCCTGGAGACATATGTGCTTTGTCAAATTCCACGAAAGGAGGCATGCTGGAGGGGAAGAAAGAGCATAGATTCTGAAGTCTAGACCTTAAGGACACTAATTTTAGTCCATTGCTTTTAAACTTGGGTAAATCATTTAAATTCTTTAAATTTCAGCTCTCTTGTCAAATGAGGATGGTAATACAAACTACAGTTTTTTGGTGAGGATTTAATGAGCGCGACTGTAACAATTTTAAAAAGTGTTATATAAACATTGATTACGTTTGTTTTAATATCAGTATAATAGCATTTCTTGCCAATTTCTGTTTCAACTTGGTGTCTATTAGCTGCTTCTTCTCTCTTTCTAACTACGAGGAGAGCAAGTTTCTTTATCAGATCCCCTTCAGAGTTCTGAAAAGTAAATTCTCTCTTCTCCATAATGGAAAAAATTGCCTGCGTCCTCCTCGGGGTTTACAGTTACTTTGAATACAGAAATAGTTACTCAAGATTTATCAACTAGTGAAAACGTTTGTGGGTGTGTCAGAGATTGTTACTTTTCCCTGGGTATCCATTCTCCATAATCCTTTAATAACAGAACTTCCAATTTTTAGCTGGTCGCGTAGCAGCCTAGAATAAAGATGAATATTTCTCAGCCTGCGTTGTGGCTAGCTACGGTTAGGTGTTGAGTTCTGGCCAATTGAAATTGTATCAACCTACACATTTTTTAAGCAAAAAAGTTAACACAGGCAAGTAACCTTTCTCAAAGCAATTGGGGGAGGGGATTGCAGGAGGCAGCCATTTGAACTGCCGAGTTCCAAAACACTTTGTCATTGCTTCAATCCATCTGGTAGCATGAAGGAGAAGCCAAGCAACGATCCTGGTCCCCTGATGATTATGGACTTATCAGATCAGACCCTTTGAGGCATGGTTTATGGACAAGTGAAGTAAAGTTCTTTCTTGTTTATGTCACTGTTGCTTTGGATTTTCTGTCGCTCAGAATGGAGGCAACTCCCAACTGATTCAGGCTGACCGTGATCATAATTATTACTCACTTAGTATTCTTGCACAGAGTACTACTTTAAAAAATCCACACCACACGTGGTGATCTGTGCCTAGCACATCCTAAAACATAGAAAGGGTTCATATGTTAATGTGGTAGAGACAGCTGGCTTAACTAAGAAGCAGAAATCACTTGAATATTTAAACAGAGCTGCCAATCCCAGGTACTGGTTACACAGGGAATGGAAGAGCCCCACAGAGGAAGGACAATGAACTAACCTAGAGATTATCAACAGCTGCTACCGCTGCTGGGTTCAAAGGACTGAGGAAGGTGGTGGTACAGACTGTATTATTGTTTCCATTTTTATTCACTGCTCTCCCAGGAAGAGGGCCATCCATCCACCCTGCCTCGTTGATATGTGATTTGCTTTGGCTAATAAACGTGAGCAGAAGTGACATAGACCACTTCCAGGATGAATCACACGATACACGAGTAAGACGACAGGCGCGCACAAGGTTTCTGACAGGTAGGCAGCTTGGTAAAGGAGGAAACACTGGGCTTGGAGTGTTGGAGGACATCTGCTTTCAATTCCTGGCTCTGCCACTTACTATCTAATAGGCCTTGGGCCAGTCACTGAGCTTTACTCGATGTCAATTTCTTCACTGGAGGAATGGGCTCAATCATGGATTTATAATGATCTCTCAGCATCCTTTCATCTTGCTGTAATATACCCTGGATCAACCATACATGAACAGTTCCTTAAAGGAGAACTTCTTGTCCCTAGATCGAGTACTTTTCTTTCCTGTACGTGTCACTTCGACTAAACATTATTCTTGTCCTGGTACTGACTTACCAAGTGGGATTTTTTTTACTCCTAAGAATGAATATTTCTTCCATGAACTAAAGCAGTGCAAAGTCTACTCATTCCAGTTTTTAATAGAACAATTCCATTAGCTGGAAACAAGAGTGTCGGTTTCAGGAGTGACTTAGCAGGTGCAGGAAAAACATCAACACTTAAGGGCCTTGGAGAAATGCAGATCCTTTCAAGTGGTGTTAAGTGTTTTGATGGAGAAATTTTCAAAATGCAGCTGTAATGCACACTTTAAATCTCTGGCCCCTACTCCAACCACATTTCAAAGTTGCCAGTTGGGCTTGTCACCTGCCCTGTCACCACCTTCTTTTCCTGTTCTTCAGTGGGAGAAAGATCTTATTTCACTTGAGTTCTACCAACAGGATTTCCTGAACTAGGATGACCAAGGCCATCTCTGGTAGTTTTAAATCTTACACACCATTGTGATAAAAGTTGGGGTTGGTGGGACTTCCCTGGCGCTCCAGTGGTTAGGACTCTGCAATTTCCCTGCCAAGGGCCTGGTTTCAATCCCTGGTCGGGGAACTAAGATCCCATAAGCCATGCAGTAAGGCCAAAAAAAAAAAAATTGTGCAAAAAAAATGGGGGTTGGGAGTGAGGAGTCCCTTTCTGAATAAGCACCAGTAAGACCAAGAGTTGTGGTGCTTTCCAAATCACCATATCAGTGTAAGTTAGTGATGTGCTTAGAAGTCATCCTGTTAGGTACTTCTTCTAAAGTGTAAAGTCCTGGCATTGGGGGTGGGAGGAAGACCACCCAGAGGAATGGTAGAGTGGAGTGGAACCCTGGTAAAAGAAGGGAGGCCTCCTACCTGCCTGGTTGAAACAGCCTACGCCCCATCTCTCCTAGGCACTGTCCTGTGATCTCGTAACAAACCATCTGACCGGTGGCCACACTGACTTCCAAACAAATGGCCATGAGCAGGGCAGGTGGGGGCATCCCCCCATGACCCTCTAACAGGGCCTAGCTTTGTCCTTATGCATGACCCTAGGCTTGTTCTCCGTGCTAGCCTTCTGGGTCAGCTGCAGATGGGTAGGATGGCAGAAAGCTTCTTCCAGGTTGAGTGTTTCGGGGCAGAACAGTGTCTGATAATCCAGTATTTGGGCTTCCATGAAAATGGATCTTCTACAGTTTTCCTGGCCTGCTAAACTTCCCAAACTAATACATACAAAATGAGAACATGGCCTTCCCTACCTTCCCCAAGGAAAAAGGGTGGGACTTGATTCCATTTCTCACATTTTCTCCACTGACAGCCTTATATGTGATTGTTTCCATTTCTTTTAATTTTTAAAAGTAGTACAGTAAGTCGCCTACATACAAACGAGTTCTGTTCCGAGAGCACGTTCGTAAGTCCAGTTTGTTTGTAAGTCCCACAAAGTTAGCCTAGGTACCCAACTAACACAATCAGCTATATAGTACTGTACTGTAATAGGTTTATAATACTCTTCACACAAATAATACATAGAAAAACACACAGAGAGAATAAAGAAAACACATTTAATCTTACAGTGCAGTACCTTGAAAAGTACAGTAGTACAGAACAACAGCTGGCATCCAGGAGCTGGCATCGAGTGAACAGGCAAGAAGAGTTACTGACTGGAGGAGGGAGAGGAGGTGGGAGATGGTAGAGCTGAAGGATCGCCAGCAATAGGAGACGGGGGGCAAGCTGCAATGTCACTCACGCCTGACGTTGATGGCACAGCCTCTGGTTCCTTGCTGGATTCAATTCTATCTACCCTCTTGAAAAAACGATCCAGTGATGTCTGGGTAGTAGCTCTTTTCTTTTCATCATAGATGACACGGTTAACACTGGAGTGCATTCTGCACGGCTGCTGCAGCCTTCGTGTACCGTTCTGTGTTTGTGGTACACATTCTAAGTCCTGTGCCTTAAAAACCAGCAGTGCCTCCTCAAATAAGGAAAATCCCCTTGCCATTTCCTGCGTTGGGAATCTCTTCAGTTCTTCAGTTACTTCTTCTTCTTGTCTCTCTTTGTCTTTTCTCTGGGCCTCCAATTCCATCAGGTCTTCATTAGTAAGCTCCTCATGTTGCATAGCAAGGAGTTCAGTGAAGTCGTCCTCTTGCAGATCTAGCTTGAAATAAAGATACTGTACTACTGTACTCTATACAGTACCGTACAGGAAAGTACACAAAAGCACAACCCGTCGTAGAGGATGCACACACGTGACAATGTACGCCAAACACGTAAACTAACTTACGTGATTGGACATGTGAATGCAAGTTCGCAACTTGAAGGTTCGTATGTAGGGGACTTAACTGTACAAGTAACACATGCATCGTGTATTCATTTCCTGTCGATGCTGCAACAAATTACCACAAATTTTAGTGGCTTAAGATAACACATCTCTATTATCTTCCAGTTCTGCTGGTCAGAAGTTCAAAATGAGTCTTAAGGGTTAAATCAAGGTATTGGGAAAACTGTGTTCCTTCTGGAGCTGTAGGGGAGAATCCTTTCCCCTGCATTTCCCAGCTTCTAGAAGCCACCTGCATTCCTTGGCTCCTGGCCCCTTCCCCCATCTTCAAAGTGTATCACTCCAACCTGTGCTTCCATCGTCGTATCTCCTCTCTGCCTCTTACCCTCTGCCTCCCTCTTACAAGGACCCTTGTGATTACATTGCGTTCATCCTGATTAAGGAGGATAATGGCCCCATCTCAAGAGCCTTAACTTAATCATATCTGCAAAGTCACTTTTGCCATTAAGGTCACCACTCACAGGTTCCAAGGATTAGGAAATGAACATTTTGAGGATCATTGTTCTACCTGAGACACATAATAAAAAAAAATAAATAAATAGTAAAAATAAAAAGTAAAATAACCCCCCCCCCAATAATTTTAACTGTTCTTATTATTATTTCATCTGCTTGTTTGCTACCGAACTCTAAATAACATGCTTATGTATTTCTATTTTTTGATTTATCAACTTTAGAAATGTCTATTGACTCCCTGAATTTAACACTCTCACCTCCCTTCTCTTGCCTCTCAACACTCCCTCACCCCTCCAATTTAGTTATATAGTAACTGACTATGACTTTTATTTTATTTATTTTTAAAATTTATTTATTTTTGGTTGCATTGGGTCTTCGTTGCTGCATGGTGTGTGGGCTTCTCACTGCGGTGGCTTCTCTTGTTGCGGAGCATGGGCTCTAGGTGCTCGGGCTTAAGTAGTTGTGGCACACAGGCTTAGTTGTTCCGCGGCATGTGGGGTCTTCCTGGACCAGGGCTCGAACCCGTGTCCGCTGCATTGGCAGGCGGATTCTTAACCACTGCTCCACCAGGGAAGCCCCTGACTTTGACTTTTAACACTGTTTACTTATTGCCCATATAGAAGATGCAACAGTTGCTGTACCTATGTTTTCCTCCATTTTCCCTCCTACTCCTTTATGCTGGGTTTGTCAGTGATATCATTAGTTTTCGTTGTCAAGGATTATTTTTCTGAAATTATAATTAAGTCTTCCTTATGCTTTGTCTGTAGATTAATTCTAACATTGAACATTAATATCAATTCCAATATAATGATTATGAAGGTATTAATCACTGAAGAATGAAATAGGGTGATTGGACCTATAGAAAAGGAAAGGCAATCCTACATCCTTGAACCTGGACCTCTTGAAGGAAAGGATTCCAAGCAACAAGGTTAAGGGAATCTTTTTTTCCCCAATGAATACTCAAAATTGGTGCATGTTTTAATTTGCCTCCCATTCTTGCCTACATCTGTCCTATTCCCCTCCCAGGATAAAAACTCATATTATTTTCTTATGTATTCTTCTACAGATTCTCTATCAATATTAATAACGTATTTTTATCTCCTTTTCTTACACAAAAGGCAGCATACAAATACTATTCTGCACTATTACAGGGTGAATTGTGTCCCCCCAAAAGATACGTTGAAGCCCTAACCTCCAGTACCTATGAATGGGACCTTATTTGGACATAGGGTGTTGGAAGATGTAATCCAGTTAAGATGAGGTCATTAGGGTGGACCCTAATCCAATATGACTGGTGTCCTTATAGAAAGAGGGAAACTTGAACACAGACACATAGAGAGAAGGTCATGTGATAACAGAGGCAGAGACTGAAATGAAGCAGCTGCAAGCCAAGGAATGCCAAGGATGCTGGCCACCAACAGAAGTTAGAAGAGGCAAGGAAGGATCCTCTCCTTGGGGCTTTAGAAGGAGCATGGCCCTGCCATCTTGATTTTGGACTTCTAGCCTCCAAAACTGTCAGACAATAAATTTCCGTTGTTATAAGCTACCTAGTTTGTGGTACTTTGGCATGGTAACCCCAGTGAACTAATATATGCACCTTGCTTTTTTTTTCATTTAACATATCAGAGATTTTCTGAAGCAGTACTTAGCAACTTTTGTGAAAAATGCCACACAATATTCCATTATAAGTTACCATAAGTTATTTACCATACTCTACTGATGGACACTTGAGTTATTTTCAGTCTTTTGCTATTACAAACAATCTTGCAATGAATAATTTTGTACGTATGTAATTTCATAAGAGTGTAGGGAATTCCCTGGCAGTCCAGTGGTTAGGATTTGGAGCTTTCACTCCGGGCGGGCTTTGATCCCTGGTCCGGAAACTAAGATCCCACAAGACACGCAGCCGAAAAAAAAAAAAAAAAAGAATGTAGTTATATCTGTAGGGTAAATTTCCAGAAGTGGAAGTGCTGAGGCAAAGGGTGAATACATTTATAACTGTGATATTTCTGATTGATGATCACGAGAGTTGAATCTGTTTGCATTTCCACCAGCAATTTGTGAACATACTGGTTTCCCACATTCTTGCCAAAAGATTGTGCTGTCAAACATGGATTTTTGTTAGTCATAGGTTGAACATGGCATTCAGTATAGTTTAAATTCATATTTCCTTTATTATAAGTGAGATTAAACATTTTTATGGGTTAAGAGCCACTCATATTTCTATAAACTATCTAATTATGTCCATTTTTCTATTGGGCTATTAGCTTTTACTTACTGAATTCTATGTTCTTTTACCTTTTTTCCTGTGGAAAAAGTTTCTATTTTTTCCCCCAAATGCCCATTTTTCTTTTGACTTTGATTTTTATATTTTTAATTGAAGAGTTTAAAATATTTATGTAGTCAACTTATCAATCTTTTCTTTTATGGCTTCTGAATCTTGAGTTTTCCTTAGGAAAAAAATCTTCCCTGCTCTAAAGTTTTAAAAGAATTTACTCATGTTTTCTTTTATATTTTAATTTTTTTACATGTAAATATTTGATCCATTTGGAATTTAATCTGGTGTACAGTGTGAGCTTTTTGTACAACTTTTCCCTTTCCAAATCTCTTCTTAGTTGTCTGAATACCATTTACTGATATGAGATTTACCTTTATCACATACTAAATTCCCATATATATTTTGGTTAATGTCTGGACTTTCTATTCTGTTCTGTTTATTCATTCATGTCTCAATACCAAACTATTTTAATTTTTATGATTTCAATAATATGTTGCAATATTTAGTAGGACAATTCAATGTTCATTGTTCATTGTTGTTTTAATTTCAAAAATGTCCTGGCTCTTGCTTTTTTTTTTGGCCGCACCAAGCGGCTTGCAGGATGTGGGAACTTAATTCCCCTGGCTCTTGCTTTCTTATTTACATATATACAGTTGAGAATCTGCTTCTCCCAGAGGTCTAATATACATAAACAGATGTTTTCATTTTTACTCACTACATTCTTTTTCTTTAGGACTTAGACATTTTAATGTACTCCTTCCCTTTGATGATAAGGTTTCATCACAGACCCAAACTTACACACCTCTCTTTTTTTCCCTATGATGAGTGTATCCTAAGAGACTCCTTGGACTCTGACATGACCCACTTCTGCCAGGGACCCTGCATCCTCCAGTCCGAATTCTATGATTGTCTCAGTTCAGGCTTGAGCTGGACCTTGATGACATATTCATTCACGCTTTCAGTATTTGCTAGCACCTTCTCAAATATCCAGGAATAATATGAATTAAGTAAGAAATGAACAGCCCTATAAGAAGAAGATTATGAAACTTTTCAGAAGGAAATATTACAGTAATTAAAACTATGTGACACTAGTGAAGACTAATGGAATAAAATATGAGACCTAGAAAAAGACCAACTATATATGAGAACTTGGTTTATGATAAGATGACATTTCAAATCAGATGAGGAAATATAAAGTATTCAAAAACGGTCGTATTGGGATACAGGCTGAGCCATTTCAACAAAAGCACTAGAAATACAGTTGCTACTCCATGTGTGGTCCGCACACTGTGGTCCATGACGAGGTAGGTTCTGAAACTGTGTAAGCATTTAGAAACTTTCATAGAAATTTGACCTTGCTGTCACCTGGAAGTGCATGATGGTCTCACTCAGCAGAGTGTATTGCAGGATGGATGCTGAGAACACAGGTGTGGTGAAGGTCATGTGACATCTTTGGTGTCCTAGTCACGGGCAGTAGGACCCTATTACAGCGTGTGATATTTTAATTGCAGTTTGAGAAAATGTAATGATTTATAAACTTTTCAAAACATTAGTAATTATTGATAGTTATAGTATTATTTAAATAATTCATAATTATTTTATTTCCTAACCAAGCCTGTGTGTGTGTGTGTTAAAAGGAACTTTATTGGGTGTTGGGGGTTCAGATGAGGTCCCTGAGGATGTCATCCTCCCTGACGCTGGGCTGCCGGCCTGGCTGGGGGGCCGGGCCCCAGGCCACCCTGCTGAGCAGCCTCTGACCTGGCAGTGGAGCCCTGGGGGGGAAGCTGCGCAGGCCAGGACTCGAGGGGCAGCACGTGCAGGCCCAGGGGCCCCTGGTGCGGTGGGGACAGCAGTGCAGGGGCCCCTGGTGGTTGGAGGTGGTGGACAGAGGTCTGAGGTGGGGGGACCCCAGTCTAGGGCGGTGGCGGGTTGAAGAGGAGGCCCCGCAGTTGGGGGTTGGCCCCAGGGTTCTGGGACCGATGGATGGGTCCGGGAGGGGGCGGGCGGGGGGCTGCTCCAGGAGGGCCTTGTGGGGTGCCTGGGGGGGGCCTGGGCAGCACCCCGGGGCTGGCGCTGCCCCGTGGCTGCAGAGGCTCCCACGGTCCCCTGAGGCTGGGGCTGCGGCGGCCGGAGCTGCTGCTGCAGCTTCTGCTGCTGGAGTGGCTTGTGGTTGGTGAGGACCTGCCGGACGCCGTTGACAAAGTCTCTCTGGTCTCAGGGGATGAGGCCCATGAAGACCTTCCTGAATGAGTGCGGGAACGTGAGCACACGCACCTCGCAGGGGGCCGGGCGGGGACGTGCACGCGGCCAGCGAAGCCGCTGCCCAGGATGCGGTAGAGACCTCTGAGGGAGTCCAGGTCCTTGTCGGTGAAGTGGGAATGGACCATCCCTGAGCTCCAGAGCCAAGGGCGCAGGGTGATCAGCAGCTGCTGGGCTGTGAGCTGCGCGATCAGCGCTGTCCTGTTTTCAGATTCTCGCCGTGACTCAGGTAGACCTGAGAAGGCAGTGACCGAGTCAGCTTGGTGCTGGCACCGCAGAGGCAGGTTTGGGCTTCTCTTGCCACTCGAGGACCCCGCTCCAGGCCAGGAGTTTGTTGGAGACTGACTGCTGCCCGCCAAGGGCCAGGGCCCCGAGCTGGGCCGGAGAACGGTGCCCGCCCTGAGCAGTGCCCCGGGCTGCAGGGGGGTGGCCAGGACCGGGCCAGGGGCCACAGGGGAGACCAGGCTGGGCTGGGAAGGGGGAGGTGGCTTGGGGGCACCGGGGGGCCCGGGCCTGGCTGTAGGGGGGTACCCACTCCTGGAGCGGCTTGCTGAAGAGGGTTGATGGGCGCAGCGAGGGCCCAGCCCAGCCTTCTGGTTCTTGGCGGCCTGCACTGCGCTCTGGGCAGCCACCTGAGCTGCACTCAGGGGACCTGGTACTGCGGGGGGGACAAGGGACAGAGGCTGCTGGGGGGCTGCCGAGAGCGGGGCGCCCGAGGGAGGATCTAGAGGCAGGGGCACGGGCTGCTTTGGCTGGAGGGGGCCTGGGGCCGAGCCACCCCCGACGGGCAGCACAAGCCCCCGCACCAGCACCATGTGCCTCGGGTCCTGACTCACGTCTGTTGGTGGCTGCAGTGGCTCCAGCCTGGTGGGAGAAGCCGCCTTCTCGACCAGAAGCTGCAGGGCAGGCAGCTTCCAGGGCAACACGGTGGAGAAGTAGGTTCCTCAGTCCCCAGCCTTCTGCACGAGGGTCTCCGTCATGCACCCAGAGTATGCGGTGCTCTCGACAGCAAGCAGCAGGTAGGGGGGCGAGTTACAGATAAGGAGGCAGAGTCGATGTGTCTGGCCAATCTGCTCCGGCATCTTCTTGAAGTCATCGAACAGCTGCAGGGCCCTGCTGAGGCCTTCAGCCATGAGGCTGCAGCTCTCGACCGGCGCCCCCCGCCATGAACTCCATGCCGTCGAGCCAGATGACAAAGCCATAGGCGCTGCTGCTGGGAGAGTGATATTGTAGGTAGGACACGGGAACGCCGTCCACTGTGTTGAACACCACGAGGCTGTACTGCGTCCCCCCATAGTCTCCCCCGAAGTCCGTCTTGGCAGCAGGACCACCATTAAAATAGTTGATGGCCAGGAGCAGGTAGTGTTTGTGGAGCTCCTCGAAGTAGGGCCCCAGGTTGGCTGTGCCCTCAATCACAAACACCACGTCAGCTACAAGGCCCCCGGCCCAGCCGCCAAGCCCGTTCTAAATTCATAGTTTAACATTATTAGCCCAATGAAATACATTTTTATTACTTATTTTCTATCTTTCAAAAAATAATAATTTCAGACCTATAGAAAGTTGTAAGAGTAGTGCAAAGCATTCCTGTGTACTTTTCATGCAGATTTCCCAGTGGTTAACATTCTATCACATTTGTACTATCATTTTCTTTTTCTCTTTATGTACATACATGGCAGATAATACCTTCCAAAAATGGACAGAACAATCTGTCACTGCTCCATATGCTCTTTTAGAACCTTGGCACTCCCCATCAGGAAGTGTGGTCTACATCCCCTCTTCCTGAACCTGAATGGGTGTGTGTCTGCAGCAACCGAGAGAGTATGGCGCAAGTGAGGTTAGGTGACTTCTCAGATTAGGTCATAAAAAGGACACACCTTCTGCCTGGTTATCTGTCTTGAGACACCCTAAGAACCCAGCTGTCATTACGTGAGGAAGCCCAGGCTACGTGGTTGGGCCACGTATAGGTTTTCTAGCCAGAAGTGCCAGCATCAGCTTAGCCAACAAGCAGCAACAACCGCCAGACAATACAGCGATGATTTAGCCCCCAGGCGCCACGTCTTCCAGCTGAGGTCCCAGACATCACCAAGCAGAGACAAGCCTCCCACACTGTGTGCTGAATCCCTGACCCATAGAATCCATGAGCATAATAACTGGTTGTCCTATGCCACTAAATTTTGGGGTAATTAGCTACTCAGCATAATAACCGGAACAATAATAATCTTTTTTTTTTCTGAGTTATTCATTAGAGAATAAATTGCAGACATGATAACATTACCTCTTAATGTTTTCTAAAAGCAAGGGCAGTCTCCTGCATAACCACAGGGCAGCCATCAATCAGGAAATTAACACCCACAGATCCCATTCAAATGTCACTGATTGTCCCAACGATGTCACATGCAGGAGACTTCTCTGGTGGTCCAGTGGTTAAGAATCCACCTTCCAATGCAGGGGACGTGGGTTTGATTCCTGGTTGCGGAGCTAAGATCCCACTTGCCGTGGGGCAACTAAGCCCACGTGCCGCAACTAAGACCCGACGCAGCCAAATAAATAGATTAAAAAAAAAACCAAAAATGATGTCCTGTACAGGTTCAGGATCTAATCCAAAATCACATGTTGCTTTTACTTGTGTTATCTTTTTAGTCTCTTTCAATCTGGAACCATTCCTCAGTCTTCCTTTGGCTTTTCTGGTCTTGACAATTTTGAAAAGTAGAGGCAACTTACTTTGTAAATAGCCCTTAGTTTTGGTTTGTCTGCTGTTTCCTCATGATTACATTCAGATGATATAATATTTTCAGGAATATCACAGAAGTGATTCTGTGTTCTTTGTGCTTTATAAGTAGGAAGCACACAGCTTTAATATTTTTCACTTGGTTAGAATCATGTCTTCATTATTTCTTTATTGTAGCGTTAATAAATATTTTGTACTTAGTATTTTATATACATTTCCTGTTCTTCATCAAAATTTCTCCCACTAGTTTTAGTATCTGTTAGCAATTCTTCGCTTTAATCAGTTATTACTATACTGCTTGCTAAATGTAGATTTTCTAATTCCATTATTCCTTCTACGTTTATTAGTTGACATTCTCTTGTAAGGTGTTTTCCTTTCTTATATATGTATGTATGTATGTCTTATGTATGTCTCATGATTCCTGTTTTACTTAATGCATTATTGTCTGTTACTGAATCATTTTTTATTTTAATGTTCAGATTGTCCCAGATTGGGTCAATGAGATATGTTTCCTTCATTCTTTCTCACCAGCAGTGTGCCAGAGTTCTAGTTGCCACGTATCAGTGGTATTGTTGATCTTTTTAATTTGTAGCCATTCTAATGTATATATGGCTCTATTTCACTGTGGTTTTAGTTTGCATTTCTCTGATAACTGATGATGTTGAGCATATTTTCATGTGTTTATCATCCATTTGCATATCTGCTCAAGTCTTTTTTTTAATGGGGTTATTTGTCTTTTTATTATTGAGTTGTAAGAGTTCTTTCTAGGGCTTCCCTGGTGGCGCAGTGGTTGAGAATCTGCCTGCCAATGCAGGGGACACGGGTTCGAGCCCTGGTCTGGGAAGATCCCACATGCCGCGGAGCAACTAGGCCCGTGAGCCACAACTACTGAGCCTGCGCGTCTGGAGCCTGTGCTCCGCAACAAGAGAGGCCGCGATAGTGAGAGGCCCGCGCACCGCGATGAAGAGTGGCCCCCGCTTGCCGCAACTAGAGGAAGCCCTCACACAGAAACGAAGACCCAACACAGCCAAAAATAAATAAATAAATTTATTTTAAAAAAAAAAAGTTCTTTCTATATTCTGATACAAATCTTTTGTCAGCTATGTATTGTAAATGTTTTCTCCCATTCCTCAGCTTGACTTTCCACTGTCTTCATGATGTCTATCGTAAAGAAAGACATTTTTTTATGGTTTATGTTTTTTGTGTCCTAAAACAACATTGCCTACCTCAAAGTTTTAAAGATTGTCTACTTATGTTCTCTTCTAAAAGCTTTGCAATTTTTGTTTTTTCATTTAGATTTATGATACACTTCTAATTTTTGTGATGTGTGAGGTAAGGATTAATGTTCAGTTTTTAAAAATTCAGATATCTGGTCATTCCATCACTATTTGTAGAAAAGACTTTCCCTTCTCTGTTGAGTTACCTTGGCATGTTTGTGGAAAATAAACTTACCATATATAAGTGGTTCTACTTCTGGAATCACTTTCCTGTTCCAGTCATCTTTACGTGGATTCTTTTACCAAAACCACGTTGTCTTAATTATTGTAGCTTTATAGTAAATCATGAAATCAGATAGTTTTCTCCAACTTCACTCTTTTTAAAAATGACTTTTGCTGTTCTAGGTCTATAGGAATTTCCATTACAAATTTAACAATTAGCCTGTCAATTTCACCCAAAGTGCCTGCAGGAATTTTGATCAGAATTGCATTGAATCTATAAATCAACATGGGGAGAATTAATAATATTGAGTTTTCCAATCCAAAAACATATTGCACCATTTATTTAGGTCTTCTTTAATTTCTTAGAGCAATATTCTATTCTTTTCAGTGAAGAAATGTTGCATGTCTTTTGTTATGTTTAATGTGCCTAGTTTTATAACATGCCTGTGTTGTTTATTATTACATTTTTTGAAATATAATTTTGTTATCAATATTATGGAGTCAAATAGTAAAACATTTGGAAATTGTCTCCGTTTTTTATTCATTTCATGTTTTCTAGAGATTTAATTTTATAGTATATTTCAAAAGTATTCTTCCATGAGAGATTGTCCTCCACCACAGATAGAGAAGCACTTGTCTACAGATACAGAGTCTAGGTCTGGTCAGTGTCTGAAGTTCTTACCATCTTCCAAACATTCTTGGGAAGGGGGCAAGAACAGCCAGGGAAGTGCATACCTAGCTCTTCTGAAAAATGATCTGGAAGTGGCACATATCAATCCTGCTCACATCTCACGGCCCCCCTTTGCTGCAAGGGAGGCTGAGAAGTGTAGCTTCTGGCAGCTGACATGAGTCCAGTAATGGCTGTCATTATGGAAGAAGGGAGGCATGGATGTAAATAAAAACAAAAATAAACAAATGGGACCTAATTAAACTTAAAAGCTTTTGCACAGCAAAGGAAACCATAAACAAAACGAAAAAACAACCTACAGAATGGGAGAAAATATTTGCAAACGAAGTGACTGACAAGGGATTAATCTCCAAAATAGATAAACAGCTCATGCAGCTCAATATCAAAAAAACAAACAACCCAATCAAAAAATGGGCAGAAGATCTAAATAGACATTTCTCCAAAGAAGACACACAGATGGTCAATAGGCACATGAAAAGATGCACAACATCACTAATTATTAGAGAAATGAAAATCAAAACTATAATGAGCTATCACCTCACACCAGTCAGAATGGCCATGATCAAAAAATCTACAAACAATAAATGCTGGAGAGGGTGTGGAGAAAAGGGAACCCTCTTGCACTGTTGATGGGAATGTAAGTTGGTACAGCCACTATGGAAAACATCATGGAGGTTCCTTAGAAAACTAAAAATAGGGTTACCATATGATCTAGCAGTCCCGCTCCTGGGCATATATCTGGAGAAAACCATAATTCAAGAAGATACATGCACCCCAATATTCATTGCAGCACTATTTACAATAGCCAGGATATGGAAACAACCTAAATGTCCATTGACAGAGGAATGGATAAAGAAGATATGGTATATATATATATATACACACACACACACACACACACACACACACACACACACACACACACACACACACAATGGAATATTACTCAGCCATAAAAAGAACAAAATAATGCCATTTGCAGCAACATGGATGGACCTAGAGATTGTCATACTGAGTGAAGTAAGTCAGACAAAGACAAATATAATATGATATCACTTATATGTGGAATCTAAAAAAAATGGTACACGTGAACTTGTTTACAAAGCAGAAATAGAGTCACAGATGTAGAAAACAAACTTATGTAGAAGGGGAGGGCAGGGATAAATTGGGAGTTTGGGGTGGACATATACACACTACTATATATAAAACAGATAACTAATAAGGACCTACTGTATAGCACAGGGAACTCTACTCAGTACTTTGTAATGACCTATATGAGAACAGAATCTGAAAAAGAGTGGATATATGTCTATGTATAACTGATTCACTTTGCTATACTCCTGAAACTAACACAACATTATATATCAACTATACTCCAATAAAAATTAAAATAAGAAGTGGGGCACAGATATGGCTATGGTTAGATCTCTGTCACTGTTGATCCTTCTAGATCCCTAAATGTTAATTCTCCCCTCTCTTCCAATGCAGACAATGTACTCACACCTCCTCAAGTGAGACGCCTCCTCCAGTTTAATAGCTAGGATATCAAGTTGTTATGCATCCTCTTCCATCAAATTTAGGTATAGCTTCTCATGACCTGATGACTGACTGTGGAGCAGAGTACCACGCACCAGTTACCAATCCCAGGGGAGGACTCCAGCTGCAGGGAGCATAGCAAAGATCACCACCGTGCCAACCAGCAGGAATAGAAGTCCAAAGTTCTTCCCATTGCATCTTGTATCAAAGTGGCCAAGGAAGACCGCACTGGATGAAATAAAGCTTTACTTACACAGAAAGGAGACAGAGTAAGATTAGCTTCAGTTGTGTGCCTCAGGGTCCCCTGGCCAGTGGCTCGCTCCTGGCAGTGACACAGGGCAATTGGCCTATACGCACTCTTTTGGTGCTGCAGTTGAAGGAATCTTGTCCCTTCCCTGCAGAGGACAGACATAGCAGTGGGGTTGGCCAGCTGCCATTTGACACACAGGCTTTAAGCAGAGACAAAAGAGTACTCATTGAGCATGAAACAAGGAAAGATATTCCCACACAGGGCGATAAGCCCGGCACAGGCTGTGTGGGCCCTTTATCTCTTGGTAGGAAGTGTTTCAGGCCCAAGGCCCATTCTGTTGCAGCAGAGTTGGGGCCCAAAGACTGCATGCATGAGACAGCCTTTCCCAACACGTACAAAACAAAACCCACATTATCTGTGGTCCCTCCCAGAGATGCAGTACGAAATGGTAGACTAGGACAAGGACAACTGCTATAAAAATCCTTATTTGGAAAAGAAAAAAAATTGGAAACCCGGCACCCGGTGGTCCATAGCGTTGATCAATTTCTGCAGGACAAGATGTGAAGGCTCCCTGCCCTGGCAGTGGAGTAACTTTTAGGCCAGACTCTGGTTCTACTCTCTGAGAATAGCTCTCTTGTCCGCTGTTCTCTCTGAACCCTAGTTTTGTAATGAAATTGACACTGGAGAGTCTGGCCACTTAAAGTCTGCATCACGTTTACAACCTGCTTCCTGCTGGTGCCGGACACACTCAACTCCTCCTCGAGGGAGGCAGCCCGACGTCTAAACAAGTCATTGCATCTGTGTCAAAACCCAGGACCTGGCGTCAACGCACAGTCTTTTCCATGGTGTGCTGGGGGTGTAATCATCTAGGTCAGGAGGCAGCGCTCACTATCTCTCTCCAGTCTTATTGGCTAGAACTTTTCATGTGTACACACCTGGCTGCAAGAGAACAGGAAATGGAGACTTCAGCTGGGTATATATATATATATATATATATATATATATATATATATATATATATACACCTGGGTATATCCATATCCTCAGCTAGAACTCAGAAGTCCTGTTTGGAAAGATTTTTTTTTTTTTTTTTTTTAAAGAAGCCATCCGTGCTTGACTTTTCTTTTTTAAATTATTATTTATTTATTTATTTACTTTTGGCTGTGTTGGGTCTTTGTTTCTGTGCGAGGGCTTTCTCTAGTTGTGGCAAGTGGGGGCCACTCTTCACCGTGGTGCGCGGGCCTCTCACTATCGCCGCCTCTCTTGTTGCGGAGCGCAGGCTCCAGACGCGCAGGCTCAGTAGTTGTGGCTCACGGGCCCAGTTGCTCCGCGGCATGTGGGATCCTCCCAGACCAGGGCTCGAACCCGTGTCACCTGCATCGGCAGGCAGATTCTCAACCACTGCACCACCAGGGAAGCCCCTGGAAAGATGTATTGAACAGATGAAGGATGCTCGTGAACAACTAGTCCATGTCAGCCACACTCAGGCATGAAGTCTCCCTCCTACACCACTCACAAACATGGAACTGAACACGTCTCCATGACTAACACACACACACATAAACGCATGCACACTTACACAAAGCTTTTGTTGGTGGTAATAGACTGCTTGCTTTCGGAAGATGGGTGGTGTTTATGTAACAAAAATAAAACGATAATAGTAGACCTTCTGGATCTCTAAAGACCCTCAGCCATTTCATTGCATTTCTCAACCTCCCTTCTGCTTTTCTCTTTACTTGGCTCTGTCTGCACTTCAGCATTTCTATTCATTCCTATTCCCAAGTGGTTTAGCTTTTCTTGTGCCCCCTTGACTATTATTAATGCCCTGACAGTCTCACTTTCCACCCAAGTGATGTTATTAAAGAGTTTTGCTAAAGGAAGACAGGTCTCCTTTAAAAGGAATTCAAGGGATATACTAGGACTGTAATGTAGAACATGAGAAATACAATGAACTCTGCTGTATGTTGTACAGGAAAGGTATAGAGAGAGCACATCTTAAGAGTTCTCATCACAAGAAAAAAATTTTTTTTCTATTTCTTTAATTTTGTATCTATATGATATGATGGATGTCCACTAAATTTATTGCCATAATCATTTCATGATGTATGTAAGTCAAATTGTTATACTGTACACCTTAAACTTCTACAGTGCTGTATGTCAATTATATCACAATAAAACTGGAAGAAAAAAGATAAGTTAAAACATGACAACTGAAAAAAATGAATTCAAGGGCTACTAAAATTATGATTTTCTTTCATCCTGCTCAGAGTTTGTGTATTGCACAGAAGAGACTGAAAGGGACTAGAAAGGGACTATACTATTATAATAACCTTATAAGGTAGGTCTTATTTTTATTATTTCCATTTTCTAGATAAGGAAACTAAAGCACAGAGAGGGTAAGTTACTTGTGCAAAGCTCACACAGCTAATGATAATAATAATAACAAACAGAGTGCTTACTGTAATCACGGTTCTGAGTATTTTATACGTAACAATACCATTTAATTCCCATCTGTTTGATAGATGATGACATGTTCCCCATTTACAGATGAATAAACTGAGGCCTGGAACAGTTTAGTAAGTTGCTCAAGGTTACACAGCTAGTAAGTAAGTGACAAGGCTGGGATTTGAATCTCGGTCTAGGTCCATGCCTGTAAAATTTGCATTCTTTTATTTCTTTTTTAAAAATTTTTTCTTTTTTTTTTTTTGTTTAAGAAAAGTTTTTTTTTGTTTTGAAACTTTACATTTTTAAACATTAATGTTCGGGCTTCCCTGGTGGCGCAGTGGTTAAGAATCTGCCTGCCAATGCAGGGGACACAGGTTCGAGCCCTGGTCTGGAAAGATCCCACATGCCGTGGAGCAACTAAGCCCGTGAGCCACAACTACTGAGCCTGTGCGTCTGGAGCCTGTGTTCCGCAACGGGAGAGGCCGCGACAGTGAGAGGTCCACGCACCGCGATGAAGAGTGGCCCCCGCTTGCCGCAACTGGAGAAAGCCCTCGCACAGAAACGAAGACCCAACACAGCCAAAAACAAATAAATAAATAAATAAATAAACTTATAAAAAAAAAAAAAGCACAAAAAACCCAAAAAAACCCCATTAATGTTCACAGCTCAAGCTTACATGGTAAACTTAATGAGTTGAGCCTCTCAATCAAAGGGGTCCTGGCAGAGATTACCTTTGAGACTACCAATATCAGTGATAAGGCCTGGTGAAGGTTCTCTGACTGTGGGGTCATGATGTGTGTTAGGTCGGTGGATTTGAGTTCCACTATGGAATCTAGTTGGGTGCATCCATTCACAGCAGGGCGGAAAGACTCCTAGGAGGTCAGGGTTTGAATTACAGCAGCCTGAAAGCTAAGTGAGGTCCCTGCCTGGAAAGTAAACATCGGAATGCTTATTCAAAAAGCAAAGCCTGAATTTGCTGGGCTCTCTCGAGAGATGCCATCGTTATTGAAGGCCTTATACCATCTGGCTCCCTGTGCGCAGCAAAGCCTAATGATGCTGACAGGTCACCTAAGTTCGCACTAATGGGCTCGTGTTTTATTTATTCAGGTGCTGATTTGACATTTCCCAGCCCTGATGAATCTATGGATTTGGAAGTAACTGGGTCGTCTCTTTCTATACCGTGATGTTATCTCCCAAAATGAAGGAAATGAGAAACAGGAAAGGCCTAGATTCCCTGCAGATAGCTCTCACAGTTTACGGTAAGAAATCAAATGGTACGAAAAGCATTAGCCAAAACTTAAAACACAAATCATTGGTGTTTAATATGATATATTGCAAAGAAATTTCTGGCACTGAAAGTCTGTCTTTAAGTAACACTTCCACACAGCGCCAACTAAACAATGTAATAGCATCTGGACTCCTTCTAAATCAAGTATGAAATAATGTATTTCTCCCATGACACAGATGACTCTAAAAGGCAACATTTCCTAAAATAAAAAATGAAGGGTAAATTAAGCAGTGTGTAAGGAAGACTTTCTTGCGATTTTTTTCATTTTAGTTTTTAAAATATCTTTTAAAAAATATCTACTTAAGTAAAATATACATATAGAAGAGTGAAGAAATCATGGATGTTTATTTTGACACATTTTTACACAAACCCAAATAACCACCACTTAGACCCATAACGAGAATGTCACCATGTCCTCAAAACTTTCATGCCCTCTTTAAACCCTCCTCTCCAAAATTAATCACTATCCTGACTTCTTTTTTAAATTTTTATTTTAAAATATAGCACAGATACATAAACCATATCAAACAATTGTCCATAATACAGAATTATTATAAGGCAAATTCTTGTAACTACCACCCAAGTCAAGGGATAAACCTTGACCAACCGCACAGAACCCACCACATGCCCCATCCTTCCGGAGGGAAGACAGAGGCTTACCTGTATCCAGGTAACATAAAAATCATTTCCATGCTTTGCTTTACAGTTTTGCCACCCAATTGTGTATCCCTAAACAATAAAGTTTAGTGTTGCCTGTTTCTAAAAAATGTCACTTAAGCCACTTTTAATGGAAAGATTTCCCCTCTATCATTATAACTACTTGTGCATTGTATTTGTTGAAGAAACTGGGTCTTGGTCTACATAGAGTTTCCTATTATGAAGTAATCTGACTCAAAATTTCAAACCTGAATACGATCAAGCCTGTAGTTCCCAGTGGCAGTTTATAAGAAATGCAAAGGACAGAGGGATTTGTAAAAATACTCATGGAGATGCACTCAGGAAAAATATCCAGTATAACTTCTATAAGAAAGTAAGGAGAAATGCCTAATTCTTTTTGTTTTGCTTTGTTTTGTTTTTGAGAAAAACCAGTGTTAAAAATACGGAAATGACACCCTACCATCCTTCAAAGGTAGCCAAATTCTTAAAGAATCATTATGAACTCATGTATTTAAACTGCAGTTTAGATTAGGGTGAAAATAATTATGTTAGAATTCAGAAAACAGGCTGACATATTGAAGAATATATAAAATGTTTTTCAAAGTGTTTCCTAAATTAATGTATTTTTTTCAGAGAGATAAACTTTCTTATTTATGGATCATTAAAAATATTTTAGTCTTTTTATCCTGATGATCATCGTGTCCACCTTCTTCAAGTTGCTCCTGTGTCCTTTTTTTTTTAATATTTATTTATTTATTTGGCTGCGTTGGGTCTTATTTGCAGCACGCGGGATCTTTCGTTGTGGTGCATGGGCTTCTCTCTAGTTGTGGCGTGTGGGCTTTTCTCTCTCTAGTTGAGGTTCATGGGCTCCCGGGCACGTAGGTTCTGTAGTTTGTGGCTCGCGGGCTCTCTTGTTGAGCTGTGAGAGCTCAGTTGTGGTGCGCGGGCTTAGTGGCCCCGCGGCATTTGGGGTCTTAGTTCCCCGACCAGGGATCGAACCCGCGTCCCCTGCATTGGCAGGTGGATTCTTTACCACTGGACCACCAGGGAAGTCCCCTCTCCAGTGTCCTTTTAATAACACTCCAGTAGTCTTTGATACATTACCTGCTATGACAAGATGCACTAGGCTTCTTTTGTATATTTCTTGCCCAAGTCCTAGAATTAGCTATTTCTTCAAGAAGCTTTGATTTCTTTTAAGTAGAAAGTGATATTTCATGACCACCCCCTGGGGGCAGGAGTGCTCATTGCTAGTGGGTAGGTCACTCTTATTATGCTTTGTCAGTGGACAGAACTGGGAGAAGTACATTAAAAAACCCTCATGAGGCCAGATTAATACTTCAATTCAAATTCAGGACTACAAGGTTTTTAATTTAACCTCTTCTGTCTTAAATCTGAAATCTTTTCTTCCATACTGAGAATAATTTTCAAGGATATGGAGGATGACAGAATTAGACTACCACATGAGTATTTACTTACTTTATCCCATCTTACACACGTAATAGTCCCAGGATAGAATAGCAATACTACCTGCACCAATATGGTTAAAATTATTTTTGTGCATCTGTTCTCTCTGTTTTCCTCCTATTTAAAATATAATTGTGGGCTTCCCTGGTGGCACAGTGGTTAAGAATTCACCTGCTAATGCAGGGGACACGGGTTCGATCCCTGGCCCGGGAAGATCCTACATGCCATGGAGCAACTAAGCCCATGCACCACAACTACTGAGCCTGTGCTCTAGAGCCCATGAGCCACAACTACTGAGCCTGCGTGCCACAAATACTGAATCCTGTGCACCTAGAGCCCATGCTCTGCAAGAAGAGAAGCCACGACAATGAGAAGCCCGTACACAACAACAAAGAGTAGCCCCCGTTTGCCGCAGCTAGAGAAAGCCTGCGCACAGCAATGAAGACCCAACACAGCCAAAAAAAACCCACAAAAAACAAATAAATAAATTTATTCAAAAAACCCCGTAATTGTATAGGCAAGACATGGCAACAACATAAATGTCTATCAACAGATGAATGGATAAAGAAGATGTGAGATATAGATTTTATATATGTATATATAAAATGGAATACTACTCAGCCTTAAAAAAGAATGACACAATGCCATTTGCGGCAATATGAATAGACCTAGAGATTATCATACTGAATGAAGAAGTCAGACAGAGAATGACAAGTACCATATGATATCACTTATATGTTGAATCTAAAATAAGATACAAATGAACTTATCTATGAAACAGAAATAGACTCACAGACATAGAAAACAGACTTGTGGTTGCCAAGGGTGAGGGGAGGTCGGGGAGGGATGGATTGGGAGTTTGGGATTAGCAGATGCAAACTGTTATATATAGGATGGATAAACAACAAGGTCCTACTGTATAGCACAGGGAACTATATTCAATATCCTGTGACAAACCATAATGGAAAAGAATATGGAAAAGAATATATATGTATAACTGAGTCACTTTGTTGTACAGCAGAAATTAACACAACACTATGTCAACTATACTTCAATAAAATAAATTAAAACAACCCCCCCAAACAAAAACACCCCATAATTATAATGAATATAGCCATTCCTTATATATTTTCCTCCTTATAATCCTCATCTGGTCTCAGTTCTCTCGGTAACTACTATGTATTTAACATTCAACAATGGTCTTTACATCAAGATCTCTCAGGTCATTTTGATTGTTTAAAGCTCATTCTCTAGTAGATTTCTTCAAGAAACACTCATTAGCACGCTATTAGCATAACTGTTGAAAAGTCTAATGACAATCAGATTTTCTTTTCCTTTTAACTTGGTCTTTTGCTTGGATGTCCAAAGGATTTTTTTCTTAAAATTGAGCAATTTTATTAGAATAAATGTTGTTATTGGTTATTCTGACTTTATTTTCTCAGGTACAGGGTATGCTCTTTCCACATGATGACGTTTGATTCAAGTGTGCATTTCTGTAGGTCAGTACACAGAAGTGAGAATTGCTGAGATATGAAGTGTGCTCAGATTTATTGGATACTGCCAAAAATTTTCCAAAAGTGGTGGATCAATTTAACTCCCATGGACAGTGTGTGACAGTTATTTGATAACTGTAAAAATATTGATAGTTATTGAATGAAAAGAATTGAAGACAGTCTCAACTGAGACCTCTGGGACAACATTAAATGCACCAACATTCAACTTATAGGTGTCCCAGAAGAAGAAGAGAAAAAGAAAGGGTCTGAGAAAATATTTGAAGAGATTATAGTTGAGAACTTCCCTAACATGTGAAAGAAAATAGTCAATCAAGTCCAGGAAGCACAGAGAGTCCCATACAGGATAAACCCAAAGAGAAACACACTGACATATATTAATCAAACTACCAAAAATTAAATACAAAGAAAAAATATTAAAAGCAGCAAGGGAAAAGCAAAAATAACATACCAGGGAATCCCCATAAGGTTAAGAGCTGATCTTTCAGCAGAAACTCTGCAAGCCAGAAGGCAGTGGCAGGACGTATTTAAAGTGATGAAAGGGAAAAACCTACAACCCAGATTACTCTGCTTGGCAAGGATCTCATTCAGATTCGATGGAGAAATCAAAAGCTTTACAAACAAGCAAAAGTTAGGAGACTTCAGCACCACCAAACCAGCTTTACAACAAATGCTAAAGGAACTTCTCTAAGTGGGAAACACAAGAGAAGAAAAAGACCCACAAAAACAAACCCAAATCAATTAAGAAAATGGTAATAGGAATATACATATCGATAATCACCTTGAATATAAATGGATTAAATTCTCCAACCAAAAGACACAGACTGGCTGAATGGACACAAAAACGAGACCCTTACATATGCTCTCTACAAGAAACACACTTCAGACCTAGGGACACATACAGACTGAAAGTGAGGGGATGGAAAAAGATATTCCATGCAAATGGAAATCACAAGAAAGATGAAGTAGCAATATTCATATCAGATAAAATAGACTTTAAAATAAAGACTGTTACAAGAGATAAAGAAGGACACTACAGTGCAGCGTTGGTGGTATAGTGGTGAGCATAGCTGCCTTCCAAAGAAGGACACTACATAATGATGAAGGGATTAATCCAAGAAGAAAGCATAACAATTATAAGTATTTATGCACCCAACATAGGAGCACCTCAATACATAAGGCAAATGCTAACAGCCATAAAAGGAGAAATTGACAGTAATACAATTATAGTGGGGGACTTTAACACCCCACTTACACCAATAGACAGATCATCCAGACAGAAAATAAATAAGGAAACACAAGCTTTAAATGGCACAATAGACCAGATAGACTTAATTGATATTTTTAGGACATTCTACCAGAAAGTGGAAGAACACTTTCTGCTCCAGTGCACGTGGAACGTTCTCCAAAATAGATCACATCTTGGGTCACAAATCAAGCCTTGGAAAATTTAAGAAAACTGAAGTTGTATCAAGCATCTTTTCTGACCACGATGCTACGAGATTAGAAATCAATTACAGGAAAAAAAACAGTAAAAAACACAAATACATGGAGGCTAAACAGTGTGCTGCTAAATAATCAAGAGATCACTGAAGAAATCAAAGAGGAAATTAAAAAATACCTAGAAACAAATGATAACAAAAACACGATGATCCAAAACCTATGGGATGCAGGAAGAGCAGTTCTAAGAAGGAAGTACATAGCAATTCAAGCTCACCGCAAGAAACAAGAAAAATCCCAAATAAACAATTTAACCTTACACCTAAAAAAGAACAAAGAAAACGCAAAGTTAGTAGAAAGAAAGAAATCATAAAGATCAGAGGAGAAATAAATAAAACAGAAAAAAAGAAAACAATAGTAAAGATCAATAAAACTAAAAGCTGGTTCTTTGAGAAGATAAACAAAATTGATAAAACTTTAGCCAGACTCATCAAGAAAAAAAGGGAGAGGACACAAATCAATAAAATTAGAAATGAAAAAGGAGAGATTACAACTGACACCACAGAAATACAAAAGATCATAAGAGACTACTACAAGCAACTATATGCCAATAAAATGGGCAACCTGGAAGAAATGGACAAATTCTTGGAAAAGTACAACCTTCCAAGACTGAACCAGGAAGAATTAGAAAATATAAACAGACCAGTCACAGGTAATGAAATTGAAACTATAATTAAAAATCTTCCAACAAACAAAAGTCCAGGACCAGATGGCTTCACAGGTGAATTCTATCAAACATTTAGAGAAGAGTTAATACCTATACTTCTCAAACTCTTCCAAAAACTTGTGGAGGGAGGAACACTCCCAAACTTGTTCTATGAGGCCACCATCACCCTGATGCCCTGATATCAGAAAATGATATCACAAAAAAAGAAAATTACAGACCAATATCACTGATGAACATAGATGCAAAAGTCCTCAACGAAATACTAGCAAACAGAATCCAACAACACATTAAAAGAATCATACACCATGATCAAGTGGGATTTATCCCAGGGATGCAAGGATTCTTCAATATACGCAAAACAATCAATGTGATACACCATATTAACAAATTAAAGAATAAAAACCATATGATCATCTCAATAGATGCAGAAAAAGCTTTTGACAATACTCAACGCCCATTTATGATAAAAACTCTCCAGAAAATGGGCATAGAGGGAACCTACCTCAACATAATAAAAGCCATATATGACAAACTCACAGCAAACATCATTCTCAATAGTGAAAAACTGAAAGCATTTCCTCTAAGATCAGGAACAAGATAAGGATGTCCACTCTTGCCACTATTATTCTACATAGTATTGGAAGTCCTAGCCACAGAGAAGAAAAAGAAATAAAAGGAATACAAATTGGAAAAGAAGATGTAAAACTGTCACTGTTTGCCAATGACATGATACTATACATAGAAAATCCTAAAGATGGCACCAGAAAACTAATAGAGCTAATCAATGAATTTGGTAAAGTAGCAGGATACAAAATTAATGCACAGAAATCTCTTGCATTCCTATACACTAACAACTAAAGATCAGAAAGGGAAATTAAGGAAACAATCCCATTTACCATCGCAAGAAAAAGAATAAAATACCTAGGAATAAGCCTACTTAAGGAGGCAAAAGAGCTGTACTCAGAAAACTATAAAACACTGATGAAAGAAATCAAATATAACATAAACAGATGGAGAGATATACCATGCTCCTAGATTGGAAGAATTAATATTGTGAAAATGACTATGATACCCAAAGCAATCTACAGGTTCAATGCAATCCCTATCAAATTACCAATGGCATTTTTCACAGAACTAGAACAAGAAATTTTACAATTTGTATGGAAACACAAAAGACCCCAAATAGCCAAAGCAATCTTAAGAAAGAAAAACAGAGCTGGAGGAATCAGGCTCCCTGACTTCAGACTATACTACAAAGCTACAGTAATCAAGACTGGTACTGGCACAAAAACAGAAATGTAGATCAATGGAACAGGATAGAAAGCCCAGAGATAAACCCATGAACATATGGTCACCTTATCTTTGACAAAGGAGGAAAGAATATACAATGGAGAAAAGACAGCCTCTTCAATAAGTGGTGCTGGGAAAAATGAACAGCTACACATAAAAGAATGAAATTAGAACACTCCCAACACCATACACAAAAATAAACTCAAAATGGATTAAAGACCTAAATGTAAGGCCAGACACTATAAAACTCTTAGAGGAAAATATAGGCAGAACACTCTATGACACAAATCACAGCAAGATCCTTTTTGACCCACCTCCTAGAGTAAGGGAAATAAAACCAAAGAGAAACAAATGGGACCTAATGAAACTTAAAAGCTTTTGCACAGCAAAGGAAACCGTAAACAAGATGAAAAGACAACCCTCAGAATGGGAGAAAATATTTGCAAATGAAGCAACTGACAAAGGATTAATCTCCAAAATATACAAGCAGCTCAATATCAAAAAAACCACAAACAACCCAATCCAAAAATGGGTGGAAGAACTTAATAGACATTTCTCCAAAGAAGACATACAGATGGCCAACAAATACATGAAAAGATGCTCAACATCACTAACCATTAGAGCAATGTAAATCAAAACCACAGTGAGGTATCACCTCACACTGATCAGAATGGTCATCATCAAAAAATCTACAAACAATAAATGCTGGAGAGGGTGTGGAGAAAAAGGAACGCTCTTGCACTGTTGGTGGGAATGTAAATTGATACAGCCACTATGGAGAACAGTATAGAGGTTCCTTAAAAAAACTGAAAATAGAACTACCATACGACCCAGCAATCCCACTACTGGGCATATACCCTGAGAAAACCATAATTCAAAAAGATACATGTACCACGATGTTCATTGCAGCACTATTTACAATAGCCAGGACATGGAAGCAATCTAAATGTCCATCAATAGGTGAATGGATAAATAAGATGTGGCACATATATACAATGGAATATTACTCAGCCATAAAAAGGAAAGAAACTGAGTTATTTGTAGTGAGGTGGATGGACCTAGAATCTGTCTACAGAGTGAAGTAAGTCAGAAAGAGAAAAATACCATATGCTAACACATATATGCATAATTTAAAAAAGCGGTACTGATGCACCTAGTGGCAGGGCAGGAATAAAGACGCAGATGTAGTGAACGGACTTGAGGGCATGGGGGGGATGGGAAACTGGGATGAAGTGAGAGGTTAGCATTGACATATATACACTACCAAATGTAAAATGGATGGCTAGTGTGAAGCGGCTGCTGGCACAGGTAGATCAGCTCAGTGCTTTGTGACGACCTAGAGACATGGGATAGGGAGGGTGGAAGGGAGGCTCAAGAGGGAGGAGATAGGGGATATATGTATACATATAGCTGATTCACTTTGTTTTACAGCAGAAGCTAACACAACATTGTAAAGCATTTATACTCCAATAAAGTTGAGAAAAATAAATAAATAAAATAAAAAACAAAAACAAAGAAGCAAACAAAAAAAGACATAAGGCATGTAGAAAACAAATAGCAAAATGGTAGACATAAATCCTCCTTTATCAGTCACACACTAAATGTAAATCAGTTAAACACTCTGTTAAAAGATAAACTGAAACATATTAAAATTAAAAAAAAATTTATTTGGTTGCTCAGGGTCTTAGTTGTGGCATGTGGGATCTTCAGTTGTGGTATGTGAGATCTTCAGTTGCAGCATGCGAACTCCTAGTTGTGGCATGTGGGGTCTAGTTCCCCAACCAGGTACCAGACCCGGGCCCCCTGCATTGAGAGCACAGAATCTTAGCCTCTGGACCACCAGGGAAGTCCTTTAAAATTTTTAAGAGTTTGTTTGAGCAAAAATCAGTTTGAACCAGGCAGCACCAAACTGGAAGTGGTTAGAAGTATTCCACCAATAGGAGCTAAGGAAAGACTTTTATAGAGAAAAGGCAGAAGCAAAGCAAGGAAATTATTTGACTGGCTATAGCTTCAGTGTTGGCCTTATTTGGAAAAGCGTGGTTGGCCATTTGTGATTTGGTTGTCCTTAGGTTTCAATTTCTTAATCTTGAGGCATATACAAACTTAGATTTTGGTTTGCTTATTCAGGCTCCTAAGGTATTAGATACCTCAGTTTAAAAGCCTCCTTGTTTAACTGGTTGTTTTTGAAGTAATAGTCAAAAACTTCTCAACAAAGAAAAGCCCAGGACATAATGACTTCACTGGAGAAGTATTCTACCAAATACTTAGAGAATTAATACCAATTCTGCTTAAACTCTTCCAAAGAATTAAAGAGGGGGAACATTTCCAAACTCGTTTTATGAAGCCGGTACTATTCTGATACCAAAGCCAGACAAAGATACTACAAGAATAGAAAACTAGAGGCTAATATCTATAATAAATATAGATGGAAAAATTCTCAACAAAACATTAGCAAACTGAATTCAACAGTGCATTAAAAGGATCATGCACCACGATCAAGTAGGATTTACACCTGAAATTCAAGGATGGTTCAACACACAAAAATCAATCAATGTAATACACTACATTGATTGATAAAACAGAATGAAAGAAAAAAACCACATGATCATCTCAATTGCTGCAGAAAGAGAATCTGACAAAATTTAACACATGATAAAGATGCTCAACAAACTAGGAATGGAAGGAAACTACCTCAACATAACACAAAGCCCACAGATAACATGATACTCAACAGTGAAAGACTAAAAGATTTCCTCTAATATCAAGAACAAGGCAAAAATTCTCACTCACCACTACCATTAAACACAGTACTGAAAGCTCTAGCAAGAGTAATTAGACAAGAACAAGTAATAAAAAGCATTCAAATTGGAAAAGAAGAAAATTATTTCTGTTTGCAGGTGACATGATCATATGTGTAGAAAACTCAAGATTCCACAAAAAACATGTTACAATTAATAAACATTTTCTACAAAGTTGCAGGATAAAAAAATCAACACACAAAGTCAGTTGCATTTCTGTAAACTAACAAGACCAACCTAAAAAGGAAATTTAAAAAACCAATGCCATTTACTATAGCATCAAAAAAGGCAAAATACTGGAATAAACTTAACAAAGGATGTAAAAGACTTGTGCACTGAAAACTAAAAAACATTGCTAAAATTTGTTAAATTTTGAAAACTAAATTCAGAATAGGTACATGAAAGGAAATAATACAAATTAGAATGGAAATAAATGAAATAGAGAATAGAAAAGCAATAAAGTCAATGAAACAAAAGCTGTTTTTTTTTTTAAAAGAACAACAAAGTTGATGATCTTTTAGCTGTCCTGAACAAGAAAAAAAGAGAAAAGACTCAAATTACTAATTGCAGAAATAAAAGAAGTGCTGTTCCTTACAGGAATAAAAAAGAGTATAAAGGAATTCTGTGAACAAAAGTATCATGACAAATTAGCCTAAATGAAAGGAAAATTCCTAGAAAGACACAAACTACTGAAACTAACCCAAGAGGAAATAGAAAATCTGAATAGACCTATAACAAGTAGAGATAGATTTAGTAAAAGCCAGGTCTATGAATGTCAAATTGACACAGCACCATCTATTAGAAACACCATCTTTCCCCCACTGCTCTGAAGTGCCATTTCTGTCATAAACCAAGGATCCATGTATATGTTGGTCTGTTTCTGGGTTCTCTCTTCTGTTCCATCAGTCTATATGTCTTTCTTTTACCAAAACCACAGGCTTATTTTATGTGGCTTTATAATAAGTCCAACAGTATGTTATCAAATGTTGTTGTTCTTCAAGAGTTCTTGGATTTTCTTAATTGTTTAGGGTTAAATTCTATTTTAGAATCAGCTTGTCAACTTTCCCAAAAGTTGGAATTGCATTAAGCTCATGGATCAATTTTGGGGAGAATTAACATGTTTTTATATAGAGTGTTGGCAGGTTGGTTTCTTCTGAGACCTCTCTCCTTGAGTTGCAGATTGTCCTCCTTTTACTGTGTCTTCACATAATCTTTTGTCTGTATACACACCACCCCCTCTGGTGTCTCTCTGTGTACAAATTCCTATTCTTACAAGGACACCAGTCAGATTGGATCAGGACCCACTCTATCGGCCTTATTGTAACTTAGTCACCTCTTTAAAGGCCCCGTCTCCAAATACCGTCACACTCTTAGGTACTGGGAGTTAGAGTTTCAACATATGAATTTTGAGAGAGACACAATTCAGCCTGTAACATTCTGCCCTCTGGCCCCCCAAATTTATGTCCTTCTCACATGAGAAATACATTCCTTCCTATACTGACATCCCAAAAGTCTCAACTCATTCCAGCATCAACTCTTTAGTCACAATTCTCATGCAAATATCATCCGAATCAGTGTCAGGGAGATTCAACATAAGATTCACACTGAAACAAAATTCCACCTATGAATCTGTGAAACCAGACAAGTTATCTGCTTCTGGAATGCAATAGTGGGACAAGCATAGGATAAACATTCCCATTCCCGAAGGGAAAAATCAGCAAGGAAAAGGGAGCCACATGTCCCAAGAAAGTCCAAAACCTAGCAGAGCAAATTCCATAAGACTTTAAAGCTCAAGAATAATACTCTTTGGCTTCATGCTCTGCCCTCTTGGTTCCACATTCCCAGTTCACTGGGGGTGGCAACATTGCCCCAGTGGCTTTGGGCAACAGTCCCATGCACAGGGCCACAGGCAGGGACAGCCTGGCCTGCTGAAATAGAGGAAGTGATCTGCTCTCTGGAACTGAGGAGGAGATAACCTTGCCTTAGGGAGTGTTCTTCCCTTCTCTTGTAGGATAACGCATGCTGGCAGCTGCAGAGCTCTATTATCCCTTCTTTAGCTCTATTATCCCTTCTTTTTTTTTCCTGTGAAAGAAGAGCTTGTTCACATATTTTTAAATGGATGTTGGTGGGCATCAAATATTTAGGGTATTTGGAGCCCACCAGATACATTTAAGAATGATGTAATGGTTTTAGTTTAAAATGTCAAAATTTACAGTAAGTCAGAAACTATATCCTCTACAAGTATTTAAATTCATGATGGAAAATTTAGATATCAACTTAGAAATGAACAAGGGGATACATAGTTCTTTAAAATTCTTTCATGGAGTCCATTAAAAAAATGTCTGAAGACCACTAGCCTATATGGTATATTGAGGGGATGGGGCTCAAAGGCAGAGCAGAAGCTTCTAGAAATGAACTTCAATCCTCCACCCCAGTTCTCCTGAGTACCTGAAATTACCCACCATCAGAATCTTAATACTTCAGATTCAGACACTGTTTTCCCAGAGTTTTTGTTGTGTAATATCTCCAGACATTGCCAAGTATCCCTCAGAGGGCTAGATCACCCCCAGATGAAAATCACTGCATTTGAGATTTATCACTTTTATTGATCTTCACGAAATACCAGTTTATGGCTCCATTGATTTAGAGCCTTTTTTTTTGTCTTCTGCATCTCAACGTGTGCATTCTTTCCTCTAATTTTTTGAACATATGGAAAACTATTATAATGGCTGTTCTCCTGTCCTTGTCTGCTAATTCTAACATTTGTATCAATTCTGTGTTGGTTTAGTTGATTGATTTTCCTCCTCAACGTGGGTCATATTTTCCTGTTTCTTTGCCTCCTTAGTAAATTTTGATAGGAAACCAAACATTGTGATTTTACCTCATTTCATGCTGGATATATTTGTATTTCTATAAAAATTCTTGAGCTTTATTCTGGTACACAGTTAAGTTACAAGGACACAGTTTGATTCTTTGGTTCTTGCTTTTAAGATTTATTAGGTAGGACCAGAGCAGTGTTTAATCTGGAGCTAGTTATCTTCCACTATGGAAGCAAGATTTTTCCGAGTGCTCTCCTTAAAGCCCCATGAATTATGAGGTTTTCCTGACTGGATCTTAGGAACAAGCACTATCTTGAGCCTCAAGTGAGTTCTGTGTACTGTTCCCTTTAATCCTTTCAGGCCATTCTGTCCTCAGCCTTGGGTAGTTTTCTCACATGTTTATGCTGATTTTTACTCTGCTGGGGTTCCCCTGTGACTGTTCCCTCCTCTCTGGTACTCTGTCCATGAACTCTAGCCACCTTGGACTCTGTCTTCTATCTTCTAACTTCTGGGAGTCTTCCAAGGTCTGTCCGGGATTCCCCACCCTGTGCTGTAGCCTGGAAATTCTTCCAAGGGCATAAACTAGTCAGTTACAGGGCTCATCTTATTTGTCTCTCGTCTCTCAGGGGTCACTGTTCTTTGTTGCCTGATGTCCAAATGTGTTCAAAACCTTGTTTTATATATTTTCCCAACAATTAACAGTTGTTTCAGTCGGGAGGTAAATCTAGTCCCTTTTACTCCATCTTAGAAACGTAAGGCTATGTAAATATATTTTAAAACTGAAAAAATGTACGTTCTTAGAACAATATAACTTACCAAATTCAACTAAGCAACTGGGAAACATAAGGAGATTATATAGCTACTAAATAAATTGAACATAAGTCTGTGCATAAAGTAATATCAGGATCAGATAGTTTTACAGGCAATATTTATAAATTATTCATGGAGCAGATAATTCTAGTCTTATATAAAATGTTCTGGAGAATAAGAACTGAAGGAATGTTCTCTTCTTTATTTTATTACACTAATACAACTTTGACACCAAAACCATTCAAGGAGAAAAGGAGAAAGTTTTAGGCCAATCTTGCTATGAACTCAGACGTACAAATTCTAAATCTATCAAGGTATATATTTTAAAATATTAAATCAAACTACATCATTCTTCTGCTTCATATTCTTCAATAGTTTTTCATCCTATTTAGAATAAAATCTAAATTCCTTACCATGGCTCACAAGGCTCCACGTGCTTTGTTCCCTACCCCTCTTCCCCACTCTTCCTTCTCTTTAATTATAGTGTCCTACTTATACATCTAGTTCTTCTACAATTCAGGGATTTTACACTTACTCTTCTCCCATCCCAACCAGCTTCACTGCCTAGATCTACATAAGGTATGCTCCTAACACCGTTTTGATTTAAGCTCAAGTATCACCTCTTTACAAATTTCTTTCCCGTCCACCTTATCTCAAATATCCTCCACTTCTGCTGTCCTTCTGTCCCTCTATCTTCTTTCCTTACTTTACCTTCTTCAAGGTACTTTTTTTTTTTTTAAATTAATTTATTTTATTTTTTATTTTATTTTTGGCTGTGTTGGGTCTTCGTTTCTGTGCGAGGGCTTTCTCTAGTTGCGGCGAGCGGGGGCCACTCTTCATCGCGGTGCACAGGCCTCTCACTATCGCGGCCTCTCTAGTTGCAGAGCACAGGCTCCAGACGCGCAGGCTCAGTAGTTGTGGCTCACGGGCCTAGTTGCTCCGCGGCATGTGGGATCTTCCCAGACCAGGGCTCGAACCCGTGTCCCCTGCATTGGCAGGCAGATTCTCAACCACTGCGCCACCAGGGAAGCCCTTCAAGGTACTTATTACTATGTGATTAGTATTTTCATTTATTTGTCTCTCTCAGTCTTACTAGCACATAGACTCCAAGAGGAAAGGGACTTGTTCATCACTACATTCCTAGCATCTAGAACTATAATTGATTAATAATAAGGTTCCAATAAAATTTAGGTTGAATTAATGGGTATCATACCTTCCAAATATATATTTTAAGGTTAAATATTATAATGCTATATTTTTCCCTCTACTTAAATGAATTAATATTTTGGGATATTGCAGCATAAGTTGGTTAAGTGGAAGATTTAATTGTAACTTACAGTAAACTCTCATTCATTAGAATTAATTAGGGTAAACCATTCTCTTTAATGATTTTATGAAATTTTTCAAACACACGCAAAATGCAGAGAATAATAAGCCACATACATCCATTATGTATATTAAATAATTATTGTGATTTTGTCCCATTGGCTTAATCTATTTTCCTCTTCTCTTGAAGTATTCTCCTCTAATCTGTTTCACCCATTGATGATGTTTGACTGTATCAAATATTTCACTGGGGGTTGCAAAATGATGATTTAAAAAATTATTATATTTCCTCATACATAAGCTTGGTGTTTTTTTGAAAAGAAAGATGTTTCCTTATCAACTAAAGGAATTTGGTTATCCTGAAATTAGGATAAGTGATGAATCCATGTATTTTATTTGCCGATCTTTGCAATAAGAAATCTACGCCCTAGTTTTCCTACTTGTGTCTCAAGGGTCAGGTTTTTGTTTTTGATGTTGCCCTGTTTAACTTTCTCTTTTTCTCCTTTTTATCATTAAGAACTATGAGTATTTAAAAAATAAGTTCAATGTGTTTAAATCAATTGCTTTCAGTAAGTTTTTTGATGCACAAATTATCCCATTCTTAACCAAAAGGAGTCACTCATGCTGGTCTGGGGGTCCCTTGACCATGACTCTTTTGTCTTATTGTTATCTTTAAAAGCTTCCTTGGTTTTTGTCATGAAAAACCTTTCTGAACTTGAGAAATGTTTGAATTATAGATTTTTCATGAAGTCTCTTCCTTCCAAGTACACATGGAAGTTTGGACTAACTGCAAACAAAATGTTGCCAAGAAGATGTCCCTCTGGATTTCTTGTAGTGACTCATCTGCACATCAGCAATAAATGTATTAATATTTTCAATCTTTTTTCTTCTGTGTGTTCAGTGTTGTATTATACTTATTGAATGCTTAATATATTCCATGCACTATTCTACTTGCTGAATAAACAACAATAACCAATCAAGTCACACTGCTCCTGTTGATGTGAAATTTACATTCTAGTAGGAGAGATAGGAAACAAACAATATAAATAAATGAGTATATTATGTTTTATAGTGACAAATGCTAAGAAAAAAAGCAGAGAGGAGAGTCAGAAAGTCTGTGTATGTGTATGAGGGATGGTGAAGGGGTGTTGAAATTTTCGATAGTGTGGCCAGGGCAGGCTTCACTGGGAAAGTGATGTTTGGGTAAAGATCTGAAGGAAGTGAAGAAGCAAACCACATGGAAACTCAGGAGACGAGCATTTAGGCACAGTAACATGTGCAGATGTTCTCCAGTAGGAATATGCCCAGTGTCTCCAAGGATTGGCAAGGCCAGTGTGGCTGGAGCATATGATGCAAAGGGAAGGAGGCTAAGGAGTCAAGAGGCAATGGTGGTGGCAGATCATGCACAGCCTTTGGGGTGGTCATGATAGTATGTCTTGCTGACCTCCGACTATAGAGTGTAATCGGCGAAGGGCCTCAGTGGTTGCATGCTGAAACCCACTGACACTTCTTAGGGCTGCTTCCTTAGATAGCCAATACCCCGTATGCTGATGACACTAAAGCATGCCCATTTCTGGGAGAAAATGAGGACTCCTGTGATGGTGGATATTGGCTGATGGACTTGTCAAAACCTCTTTAAACTGAACCGAGGTCTAGGATGCTTTCATTCAATCCTCCTTCCCTTTCTCCTTTCCTTAGAGTCAGACGTGCTTCCTGGTCTGATGGATCTCTCAAATCCCTCTAGTTCCCTCCCCATTCTCTCTCACAGAAGTTTCCCCTAACAAAATTTTTGCACTTTTTCCAAGATTAGTTTTTATTGTGGACAAATAAACAAATCATAAAATTTAACATTTTAGTTGTTTTTAAGTATTCATTTCAGTGGCATCAAGTATATTCACATAATTATGCAACCATCACCAGTATCCACCTGCAGAACTTTTATCATCTTCCCAAACTGAAATTACACACACGATAAATAATGCCCTATTCTCCGCTTCCCCCAGGCACTGGCAATCACTATTTTACTTTCTGTCTCTATGAATTTGACAACTCTAGGTACCTCACATAAGAGTAATTATAAAGTATTTGTCCTTTTGTGAGTGGCTTATTTCACTTAACATAATGTCTTCAAGGTTCATTCATGTTGTAGCATGTGTAAGAATTTCATTATCTTCTAAGGGTTGAATAATATTCTATTGTGTATAGACACCACATTTTGTTTACCCATTTACCCACTGAAGGGTACTTGGGTTTCTTCCACCTTTTGGCTATTATGAAAAATGCTGCTATGAACATGGATGTACAATCTGTTCAAGTGAATATCTGTTCAAGTCCCTGCTTTGAATTCATTTCAGTGTATACCTAGGAATGAAATTTCTGGATTACATGGTAAATCTATTTTTATGTCTTGAGGAACAACCAAACTGTTTTCCATAAGGATTGTACCGTTTTACACTTTTACCAGTAGCACATGTGTTCCAATTCTTGACATCCTCATCAACACCTGTTATTTTCTCTTCTGTTTTGTTTTTTGATAATAGTTATCTTCATGGGTGCAAATTAATATCTCATTGTGACTTTTATTTCTATTTCCCTGTGATTAGAGATGTTGAGAATGTTTTCAGGATCTTATTGGCAATCTGTATATCTTCTTTGGAGAAATGCTCATTCAAGTCTTTTGCCTATTTTTTGATAGGACTTTTTTGTTGTTGTTGTACTGTAGGAGTTCTTTACATATTCTGGGTATTAATCCCTTATCAGATATATGATTTGCAAATATCTTCTCCCTTTCAATAGGTTGGTTTCCTTTTCATTCTGTTGACAGTGTCTTTTGATGAACAAAAGGTTTTTATTTTGATGAAGTCAAATTAATTTGTTTTTTCTTGTCTATGCTTTTGGTGTCATGTTTGTGAAATCATTGCCAAAACCAATATCATGAATCTCTCCCTCTATATTTTCTTCAAAGAGTTGTATAGTTTTAGGTTTTACATTTAGATCTTTAACCCATTCTGTTTTTTTTTTTTTTTTATGGTGTAAGGTAAGGGTTCAACTTCTTTTTTTGCATATATATATATACCATTTCCCCAACACCATTTGTTGAAAAGATGGTCCTTTCCCCATTTAATAATTTTGACACCCTTATCAGAAATTACTTGATCTCATATATGAGGGTTTGTTTCTGGACTCTTTGTTCTATTCCTTTGGTTTATAGTCTGTCTTTATGAGAGAACCACACTGTTTTGATTACTGTAGCTTTATAATAAGTTTTGAAATCAGAAAATGTGAGCTCTCCAACTTTGGTTTTTTTTTTCACGGTTGTTTTGGCTATTCAGTGTCAGTTGAAATTTCATATGAATTTTAGGATGGATTTTTCTATCTCTGCAAAAAACATCATTGAGATTTTGATAGGGCTTACATTGAATGTAGATCACATTAGGTAGTATTGACAATACTATTAAGTCTTCCAATCCATGAACATGGGATGTCTTTGCATTTACTGGTGTCTTCTTTAATATTTTCAGCAACATTTTGTAGTTTCAGTACACAAGTCTTTCACCTTGTATTATTCAGGATTCTCCCTTCCCCCCTCTCTCTATAGAGATAGATAGATAGATAGATAGATAGATAGATAGATAGATAGATAGGTACAGAAATTGGCCCACACATTTACAGAGGCTGGCAAGTCGTAAGGTCTGCAGAGTAAGTTAGCAAGCTGGAGACTCAAGAGAGCCAGTGGCTTAGTTCTTGCTTAAGTCCAAAAGTCTAAGAACCAGGATTGAAGATGGTGTAGTCCAGTCCAAAAACTGTAAGCTTGAGACTTAGGAATAGCAGATGTTTCATTTCGAGTCTGGAGGAAGGAATAAAGCCAATCTCTCAGTTTGAAGGAAGCAGGAAGAATTCTTTCTTACTTGGGGGATAGTCAGACTTTTTGGTCTATTAAGGCCTTCAGCTGATTGGATGAGACCCACCCATATTAGGGAAGGCAATTTGCTTTACTCAGTCAATGGATTCAAATGTTAATCTCATCCAGAAACACCACCATAGACACACTCAGAATCATGTTTGACCAAATATCTGGGCCTCCTGTGACCTACTCAAGTTGACACATAAAATTAACTATTACAATATATATATATATATATATATATATATATATATATATATATATATATATATAGGTATGTGTGTGTGTCTATACATTTCTTACAATTAATGTAAGTGTTATCTGATATACTTTTCTAGAACACATGACTTTCTCTGACAGAAAGGGCTTGCAATGTGAAGTGGATTCACATAGCTGAATGCCTTTATAATTGGGATAAATTTCTCACTTAATTGTTCTATATTAAATGATCAGATTAACCACAGATTACAGATTTCTAAATAACCTAAATTCCATTTCAAACATATTTGCACATAATAACTTTTCCTTAGCATAGAGTTCTGTGATCTATAATATGGCACATGGAAGGATTTAAGCAAGAAATAAACAGTGGTCAATTGGGGATCTGGGTGCATGCCCCACTGTGGATCTTTTGGGGGTAGAAATACAGTTTAGGTTTGTGACAGCCAAGTGGGAAACTGCAGTGGACCTCTAATCTAGAGATTATTCTTCCTGTTTCATAAATGAGAAATCAAGTTGTATAAATTTTCCTAAGGCTATTCTACAAGTCAATGACAGAAGCAAGGATATGATTTAGCAGGTTGGACAAACACTCCACTGCAATTCATATTCTTTCCAGGCTCTGATTTAACGACTTTGACCTCATGTTCAATGAAAAATCCTGGCTTAGCAAATAACCCTGCAGAAACCATTTCACGATGCCAATTAAAAAGTTTTTCCTGGCCGCCTTTTTGTCCTCCTTCTTTTCTTAATATAACTTCCACACCAATTGCCTTAAATAGGTTCATTCAGGTTCTTATGTAGCTGCTCCAAGTGTTACACAGCTGTCAAAACTTAGAAACTACAAGTTCTCAGGGAACATACTGTGGCTTGCTCTCTGCTGAGAAACAGCTAGAGCCAAGGTGCTTACATTCAGAGTTTTGTCAATGATATTTTTGTTCTGATTATGAAAGGAATATACGGTCATTGTAGAAAATGATAAAAGCAACGATAAGGTAATAAAAATTACTTGTAATCTCCAAAACAGATACTACTGTTAAAATTTTCCAGTCTTCTATTCTATGCTTATTTGAAACATTCATTGGCAAAATAGGTATATACACACACACATGTGCACACACACTACAATAATGCACTGAACTTTATGGACTGTTTTTTTTTTTTTGCTGTGGACTAATTCATTTTTAAAAATAAATTTAAACAGATATGCAATGAGCATTTCAAATAATTGAATAATTATAATAAGTTACCAATTTTTAAAAACATTTCTTTGTAATTTTCTTTGTAATGTAGCCAATATATTGTATAACTTTTGGGTTTTGACAGAAAACAGATTTATCTTTATTCTCTGCAAAAGTATAGACTTTATACAGTGATAATCATGCTTTCACTCATTCAAAAAATGTTAACTGCACATGAGGTGTGTACAAGACAAGGTGAGAATGGAACAGATTGAAATTTTCTTCAGATTCAGTTAACTATTCTAACACTCAGTACCAAAGATCTTTCTTTTCTATTTTTATTGATATGTAACACACTTTAACTCAACGTGTTTGTTATGCAAACTTTGATCTTTCTATTGAGATATAACTGATGTATAACACTGTATTAGTTTTGGGTGTACACCATAATGATTTGAATACATGTACACATTGCAAAATGATTACTGTGTTTAGTTAACATCCATTACCACATATAGTTACATTTGTGTGTGTGTGTGTGTGTGTGATGAGAACTTTTAAGATCTACTCTCTTAGCATCTTTCAAATATACAATATAGTTTTGTTAACTATAGTCAATATGATGTTCATTATAATCCCCAGGACTTATTTAGCTTACAACTGGAAATTTGCACCTTTTGATCACCTTCACCCAATTTGCTCCCCCTCCCCCATCTCTAGCAACCACCAATCTGTTTTCTGTAGCTGTAAGTTCAATTTTCTTTTTAAGATTCCACATATGAGTGAGATCATACATATATTTATTGTTCAACAAACTCCACACTAGAATGTAAGCTGCCTGAGACAGAGACATTTTCTATTTTATTCACTATTATTCTCTGTGTCCTTGGTCAATGATTGGCATTTAGTAGATGCCCAATAAATGTTTGTTGAATGGATAAATTAATGAATAAAACTTGTTTTTACTTAATATAATGTTCACAGTCCCCATACCATTAATTCTTCTTTTACAACTTCTCTTAAAAAGTTTTTAAGGTACAATTTACATACAGAAAACTGTATGTATTTTAAGCGTACATCTCAATAAATGTTTACATATTTGTCATCTATTAGCCTCTACATAGTAATCAGTATGTAGAATGTTCCATCAACACACAGGTTTCCATGGGCCCCTTCCTTTTCAATATTTCCCCTCAGGTACCTCTATTCTGACTTTTATCACTGTAGATTATTTTTGCCCCTTCTTGAACTTTGCATAAATGGAATAATTTTGTAAAAAGTACTCTTTTGGATCTGCCTCTTTTCATTCAACATAATTTTATTAAAAGATTCATCCACTTATCAACGGTTCGTTCTTTTTGTTGTTGCTACATGGTATTTTGCTATGCAAATACACCATAATTATCCGTTCTCCTGTTGACAGACACTTGGGTTACTTCCATTGGGTAGCTATTATTAATAAAGCAGCTGTGAACATTCTTGTATAAGTCTCTTTGTGGCCATATGTTTTCATTTCTCTTGAGTACCCAGGCATGCATCATGGGGTAGGTGTATGTTTAGTTTCGGTAGCCAAATTATTTTTCCAAGCTTGAAGCAATTGATACTCCCACCAGGGGTGTATGAGAGTCCATTTCTTCCATATCCTCACTGACAGTGGGCATTCTTGGTTTTTTCAATTTAGCCATTCTAGTGGGTATTTGCTGGTATCACTATGGTTTTAATGTGTATGTACCTGATGAGTAACGATATTGAGCATCGTTCATATGCTTACCAGCTGTTGGGTATCCTCTTTTGTGAAATGCTATTTTTGTGAGTGATGCCTTTTGATGAATAGAAGTTTTTAACTGTAATAAAGTTCAATTTATCAACTCTTTTTCTTTCGTGGTTAAAGCTTTTGGTATCCTGCTTAAGAAAGTTTTGCCTACCACAAGCTCATGAAGCCATTTGTTTACGTTTTCTTCTGAAAGCTTGATAGTTTTACCTTTACATTTAGAGCTAAGATCCCCTAGAAACTAATTTTTGTCTATGGTGTGAGCTAGAGGTCAAAGTTCATTTTTCCATACAAATATTCAACTGCTCTAACAACATTCATTGACAAGGTGATCCTTTCCCCCACTGAACAGATGCCTCTGTTGTAAATAACGTGGCTGTGTCTGCATGAGTCTGTTTGTGGACTCTATTTTTTGTTCTGTTGGTCTATTGGTCTACCTTTGTGCCATTACAGCACCACTTTTAATAGTTGCAAAGTTTTGTTTTTCCCATTGTTAGATATTTAGTTTGTTACCAAACTTTCTCTGGTAAAAACATGAATGTCCCTAGAAATAAGATTTTATGCAAATCCATGAATTTTCCTAGAGTAAATTATAGAACTAGAATTGTTGAATCTAAGGAATGTACAAATTTATAAGTGCTTTCTATGTATTTTTATTTTATTTATTTATTTTATTTTGTTTTTTTAAATTTTAATTAATTAATTAATTAATTAATTAATTAATGGCTGTGTTGGGTCTTCGTTTCTGTGCGAGGGCTTTCTCTAGTTGTGGCAAGTGGGGGCCACTCTTCATCGCGGTGCACGGGCCTCTCACTATTGCGGCCTCTCTTGTTGCGGAGCACAGGCTCCAGATGCGCAAGCTCAGTAATTGTGGCTCACGGGCCCAGCTGCTCCGTGGCATGTGGGATCTTCCCAGACCAGGGCTCGAACCCGTGGCCCCTGCATTGGCAGGCAGATTCTCAACCACTGTGCCACCAGGGAAGCCCTCTATGTATTTTTAAAGTGCTATCCAGAAATATGTCAAATTAAGCTCCAGCCAGCATTAGACCAGAGTGCACCTTAATACCAGTGTCTATACATTTCTTAAATTATCTGTTAATTTATGGTTAGACTGGGAGCAAAACTTTTCTCAGGTATTTTTGTTTTGTTTTGTTTGTTTGTTTGTTTACTAGTGAGCCAAGCGTGGATTTAAAAAAATCAAAGGCCGTTTGGTTTCTACTTTTGTAAATTATGCATACCTGTATCTTTTCTATTTTTCACTGGGATGTTTACTTTTTTATGTGTTAAAAAGAACTTTTTGAACATTTACTACATTAACATTTGTCTGTCATATTTGTTGAAAATATTTTCTAGTTTTTTAAAAAATTTAAAACATTTTTGGATAATTCTTTAACTTACGGGGTAAATTTTGTTTTATATTTTTCAACTTGATTAATCTCTTTCATTATACATTTGTCCCTAGTATCATGATTATAAAATCCTTTCTCATACTGAGTGATCTATCTATCTGTCTATCTATCTATCTACCTACATATACTTTTTTCTATGTATTTTGGGATTTTAATAAAATTTCTAAGAAATTATAAATATTTTTCTGAGTTCAAATTTATTGGCATAACATTTCATATTATTATTGTTTTATACTTAAGAAAGGTCTCTATTCTACCTGTACTTCCACCCTTTCATTTCTGATTACTTATTTTACAGTCTCTATTTTTTCTAAGCCAGTCTTACAATTTTTTCTATTTCATCTTTCCAAAGAACCAGTTTTTCTTATATTCTTTTTGCTTCTTTAATTATCTTCTTGCCTTATCTTTATTTTTTTCCTTCTACTTCCTTAGGATTTATACTTACCCTTTTCAATATCCTTTTTTTTTTCCTTTTCAATATCTTTAATCATATCTTTTGCCATATAAAGTAACATTCACTCTTTGCCATATAAGGTAACATTCACAGGCTCTGGAGATTAGGATGTGGGCATATCTTTTTGAGGGTCACCATTGATCCCACTATGCTACCTGACATGTTGCTAGCTTAATTGGAGTTACTGTGCATCAAAGTAACTAAAACTAATTTTTAAAAACTTCAAATTAAGGATGAAAATATCCAAGTTACCTACTCTCTTCAGATTATTTATATATATATTTTAGAGATAATTTGGTGAGATAGAGGTAGTTCATATTACCCCCCCGCCCCCACACACATATGCACATACTACTCCTGTCCCTTCCCAACTTTTGCTCATGGCAATGGATTATTATCTTTTTTTTAAAAAATTAATTAATTAATTAATTTTTGGCTGCATTGGGTCTTCGTTGTTGGGTCTTCGTTGCTGCGCGCGGGCTTTCTCTAGTTGCGGCGAGTGAGGTCTACTCTTCATTGCAGTGCGCGGGCTTCTCATTGTGGTGGCTTCTCTTGTTGCAGAGCTCGGGCTCTAGAGCGCAGGCTCAGTAGTTGTGGCGCACGGGCTTAGTTGCTCCGCGGCATGTGGGATCTTCCCGGACCAGGGCTTGAACCTGTGTCCCTTGCATTGGCAGACGGATTCTCAACCACTGTGCCACCAGGTAAGTCCCTGGATTATTATCTTCAATATTTGTCTTAGTCCTAATGAATAAAACTACCAGAGATACACAGCGCATATGTGGATGAAAAATGTTTCCTGCCATATCAGTAAACAAAGGATGTTGCAGCCTTTAAGCCATCAGCTGTTGCAGCCACACACACCCCCTTCTACCCCTCTCCACTGTATACCCTGAGAGGATTCAGAAAAAAGAAAATCAGAAAAAAAAAAAAAAAGAAAATCAGGATACTGGCCCTAGATAGTTAAGGTGCATATCAAAGAATGATTTCAGTGAGCCCAGACTCTTGCATCTTCCCATACAAAGAAAAATTCTAAATTCATTAATTTGAGATGTCTGGTTTTTTCTTTAATTAACAGTAATCTTTTGAAGTTCCAACTACCTGGTCTTTGTTGTGGAAACTCCTATATAACCTGGCTCCTACCTTACCTTTCTCTGAGAGACTGTCTTCAGGCATTAAGTCCTTAACAAGTCTGAGGAATAAAGCATAACCTCAACTTTTAGGTTGTGCATTTTTTTTCAGTTGACACATGCCTTAATATTTCTCAGCACCATTAATATAAAAAATGTTTTTTTCTGTTACTGTGCAAAATAATTGCATATAATTTACAGTTCAAGATAGGGATGATTTGCTTGCTTTGTTTTGCCTGATTTTCATTTCCACAGGCTAGCTAGGCATGGCCATCACAAAGAAGAGTGGCAGATCTCTGGAGAATGTAGACAGGCAGTGCAGAATGTTAGTGGTTGAAGGGATCTTAGCGTTCATCCTTTCCAATCTCTTCAACTTGGGAATGCAGAACTAAAGTCCGGAGAAGATAAGTAACCTGGCTAAGGTCATGGGTACTAGTCATGGAAATGGAACAGGAGTGTCAACTGTTTCATTCCTCATGGTGTTTCTTTCACCTGCTGACTGGTAGCTGAAAGTGAGCCTCCTAATGTTCTAGAATAGGTAACTTTAATATAAATGTGTGCAGTAGAATAAATAATGAATAGTGTCTCCTTTGCTAGAAGTAAGCTGTGATGTAAAGGAGGGCCGGGGAGAGGTGATGGCCCCAGTGAGGAGTTGAGTTTGGAGGAAACAAACGTATGTGTTCTTGGGTTCTCATTTTTGCTTCAGACAATCACTGGGAAGAAGGGGACAATTTCCAAGATCAAAGGAAGAGAAGCTGGCTCTATGCCAACCCTTTGAGCCAAATGGAATTCGGAGAGCAGGATGTGTTTTTGAAAATGCTTGGCAAGGTAGTTATTTAAGATCTCCTGGGATGCTAGTCAATCTAGGCTCAGAAGCCTGTTTAGATCTGTCTAGTCAACACGATGAGGATGTTTAATGACTATTTGCACTTCCATGAGTGACTGTCTGAAAAGTGTTACCATTCCCTGAAAGATTTGTGAGGCCTTTTGTGTTAATGCTGTAGGACCTGCATAAACTTTGACTGTCGATGCCAGGCTGAGCTTGCACACATAGACAAATCTTAAAAAGTATCTTCCTGGGGCTTCCCTGGTGGCGCAGTGGTTGAGAATCCACCTGCCAATGCAGGGGACACGGGTTCAACCCCTGGTCTGGGAGGATCCCACATACCGTGGAGCAAATGGGCCCGTGAGCCACAACTACTGAGCCTGCGCGTCTGGAGCCTGTGCTCCGCAACAGGAGAGACTGCGACAGTGAGAGGCCCGCACACCGCGATGAAGAGTGGCCCCCGCTCGCCACAACTAGAGAAAGCCCTCGCACAGAAATGAAGACCCAACACAGCCTAAATAAATAAATAAATAAATAGCGGTCCCTTTAAAAAAAAAAAAAAAGTATCTTCCTGTCTGCAAGAAAAATGAGTTTGGACATGTTTCCCAGAGGCTAAAATTTGTTTGTTTTCTAGGACTTAAAATCAAGGCTTTTTCCTCCCCCAGGGCAGCTAACTAAGGGCATTAATGGAGTTGAATTGGTTAGGTCAGTGTAGTCTGGCTAACTTCAGCAAAATATGAATTCCTAGCCTAAAGAAGGACACCACCAGGGATGTTTGGGGATCTCAATAACAGAAACAAGTCAACTCTCCCTTTTGTGTGAATAGTGGAAAACCTGTAATCTCTTAGTTTTCATATGTAAGTTACCAATTCAAGATACGCCGTGTGGCAAGAGAGGCTCTGGCCCAGCTGTGGAGACTCTGAGCCCATCTCTTGATGACATCAGGACTAGCAAAAATTGAGAAGGGATAGCTCCCCAAAGAAAAGAAGGGATGCTGAGTGAGTAAAAACAGCCCATGTCTCCTTGAAAACCAAGGGAAGAAAGTTTCTTTTCTGGACCTCTTGGAAGAGAGAACATGCTTAATGTGAAATGAGAGAGGCATGGGAGAAACAGTAGTGGAGTAGGAATGAGGGGACCCAGATCCACCATTGCTGACTCCCTGTGACATCCCATGAAAGTGGGGGACCCTGTGCTTGTGCTTTGAGGTCCTGTGACTTTACCTCTTCTGTTTACCTGCTGAGCTGCCTGAGATTCAGAGGAAAAAAATGGATGTGAGAGTGTTTTGCAGACTGCAAAGCACTTGTGAAAGTAGAGAACCACACCAAGAGCATTGGACAGCAACATACAAAGCTTGACACATGAGGAGGCTCAGAAGTCCAAGTTCACAGTGAACAGTTTTTGTGGCAGGAGGGTGAAGAAGACCACATAAAATTCCCCTAGAGATGGTTCATCAAGTAGTTTGAACCTGAGGCCGAATATCTCCCCAGTGTTGGGTTCATTCCGTGTTTTTGCTTCCCAGGAATCTAACTCCTTGCTCAGCTCTGGGACTCTTCAGAATGGAACGCTACTGCATTGTATATCAGATATCATATTTGATCCTTGGTGGAAAGGAGAACACGATTTGTCCTAATATGATTATTGCTCCTTCGTCTCTTTGCCTTCTGAATGGTATCATGCTTTCCAGATTACTACTCAGCATTTTATTTCGCAAAAATGCTTTTCAAACATTCTTGAGTGATTTCTCTCAACAGCATTATAAGGTGTGTCACTGGGATTTTTAGAGGACCTCACAGTTGAAGAATTTAGCCACAGGGCAGCTAAGGCTACGTCTACAGACCTGGCAATAAGGAGCCATAGGAGGGAGACGAGGGCTTTATTGCACAGCTGCTGATGTGGCCACTTTGTCTTCTCCTAAACTTCTTGTCAGATTTATGGCAATTATTGTAAAAGAGCACTCAAGAGACAAGTATTTTAAAGTAATATTTTAACTCAGTTATTGAAAATTCAGATATGCTCTGGGGGATGATTGCTTGGGGAGCCTATTATAACAAGTCAGCAAAAATACCTCGTAAATGATACAGTACAGCTCGCTTAACGCGATCCATGGAGACACAGGCTTTGGCATGAATCACATACACTCCAGCCTCCTCCACGGGGATTCAATTACCTGTAGGGCCTTATTATAATATGACTTTACAGAGCTACTATCTTAAGATATAGTAGAATCCTTTATCACAGAGGATTGCATAGTCATCATTCACAAGTGGTGCCAGAACCATTTGCAGTGGCAGGACCAACAGACAGCAGGAGAGGCCAGAATTTGAGAATGAGAAATGCCCTGAGCAAACAGGAAAGCAAGTCAAAGCCAGATTCCAGAGGTTAGAGGGGAGCAATAGGTCAGGAACCGGGGAGTCGGCAGATGAGAACAGAGGACATGAACTTTGAGAAGCCCCAGTAGGCAGTCGGGCAGGGGGGTAACCATGAAACTAGGGGAGTGAGGCAAAGCAAGTCAGAGAGGAAAGGCCCAGCATTGTCATCACTTAATAGGGTCTAGTTCCATTCCAACTTGTTTTAGTCTGCTCTGGTTTCTATAATGAAACACCATAGATCAGGTGGTTTAAATGACAGACATTTACTTCTCACCATTCTGGAGGCTGAGAAGTCCAAGATCAAGGTGCCAGCAGATTTGGTGTCTGTTGAGGACTCTCTTCCTGGCTTATAAACAGCCGCCTTCTTGCTGTGTCCTCAAATGGCACAAAGAGAAAGAAAGATCCACTTACCAGGACACGAATCCCATCATGATGGCTCCACCCTCATGACCTAATCACCTCTCAAAGGTCCCACCTCCAAATACCATCACATTGGAGTTGGGGCTTCAACAGATGAATTTGGGGGACACACAAACATTCAGTCCATAACACTCTATTATAGCTGTGTTAGATGCCTGTAATCAATGTCTGCCATTCTTTTTAAAAAAAATTTTTTTGGGGTATAACTGATTTACAATGTTGTGTTAGTTTCAGGTGTACAGCAAAGTGAATCTGTTATACAAATACATATATCCTCTCTTTTTTAGATTCTTTTCCCATATAGGCCATTACAGAGTATTGAGTAGAGTTCCCTGTGCTATACAGTAGGTCCTTATTAGTTATCTATTTTATATATGGTGGTGTGTATGTGTCAATCCCAATCTCCCAATTTACCCCTCCCCCTTCCCCCAGCCACTCTTTTTCGTTGCTCATCACTTGAGTCCCATGCCGATGTCTCCAGTGTGATGAGTTCTCTGCTGTATGAGTCTTTGTGGAAGTTAGAGCCCACCTACCATTATGGGAACTAAAATTGCCAGGTACTTGTGTTCCCGGTGTCCCTTGCTGTGAGGCCATGATCACATGATGTAGGCTTTGTCAACCTCACACGCTGCCCTTGGGTTTGAACCAGAAGCTGAGGACACCCAGAAGCAGGGACTGTAGAGAGTTGGTGGTGAGGGCAGCTGCAGCACAATTGTGTCCCCAGCATATGGGTGGCTGGAGGCATTGCTGAATGCAGCAAGATTAAGATTCCACGGCAGCGGTGGTGGCAGCGCAATCTGCAGGATCCACTGCTTGGGGGAGCTGCTAACTTGGAGCTGGGAAAGAGTCCTGCTGTGGGACTTTGGGATACCTGGCCTGGCTCTCCAGAACTCCTAGTGATCCCATGAACTTCTTAATATCCTTTTCATAAACTACTTTTTCTGCCTAACTCAGCCAGGGGTGATTTCTTTTGCTTGCCACCAATAATCCTACTTAAGGCGTAGTTATGTTCTAGATAGCAAACAGACAAAAAGCAAACAGGGAAATCCGAAAACCCGGTACCAGGAATGTCAGTATACAACAATAGCTCTTGCTTGTTGAAAATATTTTTTTTTCCTGCTTCTTTAAGCTATAAGGCAACAGTCTCTACAACGCTGTCATGTTTCAGACCCTCCTTTCCCTCCCAGTGTAACCTCTGTTGAGGGCAAACCACCATTAAGCCCCATAGGGCTGGATGCCCAGAGTTGCTGAGTATTCCCCAAGGCCCTGGGCTGCACTGGCTTGAGAGAGGAGTCGTGCCTTGCCCTGTACCCAAGAATGGGGGCGGCGATCCTCTTAGTCTCTTCTAGGGTCCCTGACAGGACTTAGCGTTGCTTCTTTTCTCCCTAGACTTACAAGAGTTCTTGCAACGACCTGGACTCTGCCTGGGCTTCTCATAATTTCTGCTTCCTGACCCTCTCCCCACCTCTCCAGCCCCTGGCTGGTCAGCTCTCCTCTTGGTGCTGGCTCGGGTTCTCGGTCCCTCCTCAAGGTACTCCTGCCTCGGATCCTGTTCCTCTCCCCTCATCAGTGTCCCATGACAGTTCTCCTCCCGAACGTTCCCAGCGATGCTGCCACCCAGTAGGCACCACGGAGACCTTGACTCTGAGACACAGCCTTGTCCTGGCCAGAACCTCTCTATGTTCTCCCTGCTGTGACAAATGCCTACCCTGAGAACAGAACACAGAACAAGGTCAAAACCAAGAGCAGAGACTGACAACTGTGATTTTCCTCAGATTACCTAGAATGAGCACGAATGACAAATTTTGTTTCAGACATTAGAAAAAAGGGATGAAGAAAGTGGAGACAAAGGCAGAGAGAGAGAGAGAGAAGAAATATCAAATCAAAATCTCATATATGTGATGCTAAATGTCAAACGCCAACATCAAATACCCAATCTGTTATTGGCACCCAGAAATCCTTGTGAGGTACTTGCTAATTTTTAATTGTTATTATACAAAATAAATGGAAAGGAAAATCATGACTAAAAGGAAGTGGAAGCAGACCTCTGACGTAGTTATTTATGTTTATTATCAAGGTGGTCATCCTCAGGTTACCCACTGGGATCCACTCACTGCCTGCAATGCAATTCTTTTTATATTTACCTTTGCCTCTAAGCCCTTAATCTAATCAGTGGTCAATCTCTGCAGGAAACACACATCTTTGCTGGATAAGGAGAGGCCCATCTACTAAGCTGGCAACTACACAAGTCTCATATCCTGTATGATTTTAATCTGTTGACGGTAGGAGTCTCTGCCTATGTTTAGCTTAGATGAAATTGGTCTAACGAGGTAAGGCTCAAGTAGTTTTAATTAGTTTGTATGAAAATGTAGGCTTTTCATGCTGTGTTGTGTGGACTCATCTCTGAGAGAAAGAGCAATATTCCTTTGTTTTCTCCCTGTTTCCTGATTACCCAGCTCTCAATAAAAAATTATCTCTTACCTACTTCATCAGTTCAGTAAGAGAAAGTTGGGTGGCTTTACCAGCAGGTGTTGTAAAACTCTAAAATTAGGATCGCTGAAATTCGATATACTAGCAAATTAGGCCCTGTGGTGTTAGAAAGTTCTGAATGTTCCCTGAAAACTGTTCCCAAAATGTCTTTGTTTTCTGGAATTCACTGAAACCCATTTGTTCCTGACACACTAGATATGAAAGAGACCCCTGGGCTTCTACTTGATGGAACACATCAGGTTGTGAATAAATTACTTCTCAAAACTTGGCTAAGTTTCGTACTCTAGAAGCAATCTGTAATCGTTTTAAAGTTGCTTGGCCTTTATGAGACACTGCAGAGAATTGGCTTTGAGAACTAGCCAAGCAAATCAAAAAAGTATGCCTTTCTTAACCAAGGAGATTCAGATTCAGGGAGTGTTTTAAGTCTGCTGTCAAAAAACTGCTGAAAAGTCTGCATGACCTTCACAAAGCCTCAGGGACAAAAGAAAAAAAAACTGCTTGGGGAGTTTTTGCTTTTCTATTCTAATTGGTTCCACATCAAGTTCATGTCCAGTTTATGTACCTGATGCTTGCTATAATGCTCAATTTTCAATAATTCTTCTGGCTTAGAATTCCACTTCCATTCCATCTATTGGGACTAGAGGTTGTGTGCTACTCAGGCTTCCTAGCTGCAAAAAGAGATCACCTCTGGTTAGTCTGAACAGAAATGGAATTTACTGAGAGAGTATCAGAGTGCTCACACAAAGGACACTGGTGGATATTTAAACCTCACTCCTCTCACTCCTGGTAGATTTTTTTCTCTTTATCTTTTTTCCAAGTAATGAACTTAAAGTTAGATGCTCATCATTTTTCCTGCTCAACACCTGTGTGTGTCTTCTGATCCTTTCTCGGATTCTGAGTTTTGTTCGGATCTTCATCCACGAACTTGGACATCACTTTTAGTAGATCCCTTTGCTTGACAGTTTGGCCTCACTATTCTTTATTTTAATCTCTGTCTTGAACCCCGTGGAAATGACTTCAGTGTTCAGAAGGAAGGGTGTTACAGACTAATTATCTGTGTCCTCCCCACCCCCATCCCAGATTCATATGTTGAAACCCTAACCTGCCACGTGACTATATTTGGAGATAGGGCCTGTGAGGAGGTGATAAAGGTCAAATGAGGTAATGGGGTGGGGCCCTAAACTGATAGGGCTGGTGCCCTTATAAGAAGAGAAAGAGACACCAGGGTCCACTCTCTCCACCTGCACTTAGAGGAAAGGCCATGTGAGGACAAAGTGGCCCTCTGCAAGCCAGGAAGAGAGTTCTCACCAGAAACCTTGATCTTGGACTTTCCAGCCTCCAGAACTGTGAGGAAATGAATTTCTGTTGTTTAAGCCACATGGTCAATTGTATTTTGTTACGAGAGCCTGAACAGACTAATACAAAGGGATAGAACATATGCCGTCACCAACCAATACTTACTTTCAGGAAGCATTTTCCCTCTGTTGGTCTGTTGGTTTCATTTTGTTTACTTGATTTGTTGAGACATTTTTCTGCTGCTATCTTTGATTACATTCTAGTGTTCATGTAATAACAACAAAAGTCTTTCTGAGTTTGTGAGCCTTTATTCATCATGAATCTTCTGGAGTGTAACTGAATGTGACACTATCATTGGGAAACTCATCCTGGAAAAGCATCTCATTTAAATGAAGATTGTAATTAACTAAGGAAAGCAAAATGCTGGGGAAGATTGTTGAAGTTTTTTCCACCCTTAAAGGCACGGCTAAAGTACATGGTCTATAAAATGCTGTGACCAATTTTTAACAAAATATCAGAATCTAAACCTCCACTTTTCTGAACATTGACTTTTTCTTTCAGGGTTAGGAACATTGGGAGCCAACACTTGGATTATACCCAATATGCAAAATACCTTGGAACTTGTATTTTGGAAATGTTTTAGAAAAGAAACCCATTTTTAGGAGCATTCTCAATAGATACATAATGTTTGACTTTTAAGATAGCTGTTAAAAATGGGAAGCATCCAAAACTCACTTGGAATCAAATCTGGTAACACACTGAGCTATGTAAATACCCTTTGGTCGCAAAAAACAAGCATTGAGAAGAAAGTGACTAAACTGATTTTTGAAATTGAGGTAACATTGGTTTATAACATTATGTAAGTTTCAAGTGTACCACATTATCTTTTGGCTTTTGTATACACCATCAAAAGTCTACTTTTCGTCTGTCATCATACAATTGACCCCCTTTAACCATTTCACCCTGCTCCTGCCCCCTTTCCCTTGTTACCACTACTCTGTTGTTTGTTCGTTTGTTTTATTTTTTATATTCCTCATATGAATGAAATCATATGGTATTTATCTTTCTCCATCTGATTTATTTCACTTAGCATAATATGGTCAAGATCCATCCATGTTGTTGCAAATGGCAAGAGTTGATTCCTCTTTATGGCTGAGTAATAAAAAAAATCCATATCACATTTTCTTTATCCGTTCAGCAGCCATCAGTGGGCACTTAGGTCATTTCCATCTTGGCTATTGTAAATAATGCTCTGATGAACATAGGGGTACCTATATCTTTTCAAATTACTGTTTTAGTTTTCTTCAGATAAGTACCCAGAAGTGAAGTAGCTGGATCATATGCTTGTTCTGTTCTTAATTTTGTCAGGAATCTCCATGCTGTTTTCCATAGTGGCTGCACCAGTTTACCTTCCCTCCAACAGTGTATGAACGTTCTGTTTTTTCCACATCCCCTCCAGCACTTGTTATTTCTTGCCTTTTTGATAACCATTCTAACACATGTGAGGTGATATCTCACTGTGGTTTTTATTTGCATTTCTCTAATAATTAGTGATGTTGAACATCTTTTCATGTGTCTGCTGGCCATCTGCATGTCTTCTTTGGAAAAATGTCTATTCAGATCCTCTGCCCATTTTTTAATCAGTTTGCTGTTGTTGTTGAGTTGTATGAATTCTTCACATATTTTTGTATATCAACCCTTTATTGGATATGTGATTTGCAAATATCTTCTCCCATTCAGTAAGTTGTCCTTTCTTTTTGTCGATAGTTTCCCTTGCTGGGCAGAAGCTTTTTAGTTTGATATAGTCCCATTTGTTTATTTTTGCTTTTGTTTCTTTTGCCTGAGAAGACATATCTCAAAAGACATTGCTAAGACCGATGTCAAAGTGCCTATTAAACTGATTTTCTTATGAGTCTCTTAAAGTGGCTCCAAAAAGATTCAGAACTGTCCCCTAAACACTTGCAAATGGCAGCGTCACTGGAATATGTGTATTTTCCTCCATGGTGACTATTTTGAAGGACAACATGCATTTGCATTGTCATTTTACTGTCACTCCTTCTGATCTGGCTCCCAACCATTTTGGCGTTTGCTTCCTTTTATATACGTATTTCCCTGAGTTAGTAACAGCAGACAAGAAGGCTTTTAAAATATATACCTGTCAGGATGGCTGGTAACACTGGTTTCCAAAAAAAGATGCCATGATTTATATAAGGCTTTTATGCTGAGCAAAATTTATAAACTTTTCTCTCTACCCTGACTTCTCAGTGTCTAGGAACTAACTGTAAATCCTTGAACTAATGTATTTAGACACATTACACTGCTGTAGAAATGGAGTACAAAGAGCAGCTGGGTGGATCCAAGCCCAGAGACATCTCATTTCTCATCAAATCCAAAGAATCCTGGAGCCATAAGATCTGAAATTTAAAGAGTGAAGTCACTTTCTTTCCATGGAATTGAGGCATTAAAATAAGAACAGTTTTGAGAGGCACCATTTGGTGAATCAATGCAAAAGGAACTGGACTTAGGGCTCTTGCACTCAAGCTTTTTTTTTTCCAATTTGGGCAAATATTTACGGTCTGTTTTTCATTTTTTAGTCACAGAAAGGAGTTCTTTTGAAAGAATCAATGTGGATTTATTATGGGTTTTTACGTGCTCGAGATCTTTGCGTCAGAATGATCTTTGAAACAAAGGATTGTTATAGAAAGGCTTGCACATTTGTAAAACAAATGGTAGGACCCGAAATAGCATTATGTCTGATATTCTAATACAGTAACAGAAATGACATATTTCCCCTGAATATATTCGGTGTTGCAAAAATGGTATATTTGATTTCATAGCCTGAAATAATTTTACATTATCATCACTAATAGGGGCATAAGAAAATGTGAGTCCAAACATAGATTTATATATAAATTGGCTTTCACTTTAGGTTAAAAAAAAATCATAGTACTAAAACTGAAAGCTAAAGCGGGGAGACCTAATTGTAAAGATTACAATGTGGGTTGGATATTTTCCTTTGGAGCTCTTCCCTTCCCATATTTACAGTAATTACAATTCCAAACTGTCACCTTGAGTTGAGCCTTGAGGGATGTGATGACTCCGTTGGGCAACCATGGGGCAGGAGGTGTTTCTGTTGGTTGTTCACTTATGGTCTCTTGGCCCCAAGCCCACCAGTGATGGTCCACTCTTTGGTGGCAGGAATGGGACTGAGCAAACTAGAAGCCCTAGACTCCATTATGTTCTGGCATCCTGTTGCCTGATGACATGTCGCCATGTGGAGCTCGAGGGGGAGGTGGGAAAGTGGGAGGAGGAGAGATTTCCCTCCTGTTTCTAGCTCCTGTTAGCGTCCCTCCAGCATCACAAGCTAGCTTCTTTCAGTACTTCCAGAACCTGCTGTGCCATGCCCAGCCTTCTGAGGTCTTTGTAGCAGCGGTGCAGTGCCCCACTCAGAAATCTAAGCAACATTTTGGTATCACTCCTCTTCACTTTTGTCCCCTCAACTCTAGGAGTCATAGCTGCTTCCTGCAATTATTAATATCTGAGTTGCCTCCATCTTTCAGCACCTGTGTACCCAATTCCTTGTATTAAGTTCCCTCTATTTGAAAAGCCTAGTGTGGTTTCTGATTTTCTGATTGGACTCTCACTAATATTGTATTATTATATCCAAGCATAGGTTTTCTTAAAATTAGCACAGTTATGACTTCAGTACACAGTTACAAACGATAAAGGAGAGAGAATTTTCCTGCACTAATTGATAAGTTAGGAGAATACGATAAACGCAGCAAAGTACACAGAGTTTCTACCAGTCACTGGAAATTAGGCTTCTAGAACACTCTCACTCTACTGGCAGTGTAGCCTAGATTTGAAAACTTTCTTAGAACCTTATTCTAATGAATCCACCAACTTTCACAGGCCACTGGTTTAAGTGGTCAAGCAAGAATATTACAGTGGGGGCTTCCCTGGTGGCGCAGTGGTTGAGAATCCACCTGCCAATGTAGGGGACACGGGTTCGAGCCCTGGTCTGGGAGGATCCCACATGCCGCGGAGCAACTGGGCCCATGAGCCACAGCTACTGAGCCTGTGCGGCTGGAGCCTGTGCTCCGCAACAAGAGAGGCCGCGATAGTGAGAGGCCCGCGCAGCGCGATGAAGAGTGGCTCCCGCTTGCCACAACTAGAGAAAGCCCTCGCACAGAAACGAAGACCCAACACAGCCAAAAATAATTAATTAATTAATTTAAAAAAAAGAATATTACAGTGGCATAAACATCACATCATACGTTGACAGTTCTTCTAAGAACTGTGTGCTCTTTATTGAAGATAGAGCCAAGCAGAGTCATCACATCTATGTTCCAAGTTGTAGGTTGGAGAAAGGAGGGAAGAAGGATCATGGCAGCTCCCTTTAAAGACACATCCTGGAATCTGGGCACATCATTTCCTCTTACAGCTCATCTGCCAGAATTTAGCCAAGTGATCATACTCAACTGCGAGGGAAGCTCTATGTAGTTTTTAATCCAGGTAGTCAGGTACCTGGCTAGAAGTCTGGGATTCTCTAAGTAGAAGTATAAGAGAAGGGGTAATGGGACCACAGTGAGCAGTCTGGGACAGACCATGTTATACAGGAGGAAACCCTTTTATTCAACAAGCATTTATCAAGTGCTAGATACCTTTCTAGGTGCTGGGATACTACAGTGAATCAACCCAGATCTCTGCTCCCAACAATTTACATTCTAATGGTGGGGGTGGGAGGCAGATCACAGATCGATAACAATAAACAAATAAGTACATACTGTAATGTCTGTTCAGTGACTTTGATCAGAGACCTGGGGGAAGAGCATTCCAGGCAGGACATGCAAAGGTCCTGGGGTAGAGCAAGGTCAGAGTGCTAGAGGAGCAGCCAAGAGGCCAGCGTGGTTGCAGCTGAGCAAGGGGTAGCAGATGAGACTGGAGAAACAGTCACCATTGAAGAGATCAAGGGTTACATAGGATATGAGAACAATTAGACGTTAGGCTCCATCGATTCTTTTAATTAGAGTTAAAACCATCATCCATGAGTTCATTCAACAAACTTTTAAAAAAGAGCTTTCCCATGTGCCAGCCACTGTGCTAGTATTTTTTTTTTAAGATTTTTTGATGAGGACCATTTTTAAAAAGTCTTTATTGAATTTATTACAATATTGCTTCTGTCTTTTTTTAAAAAAAATAAATTTATTTACTTTTATTTTTGGCTGCATTGGGTCTTCATTGCTGCGCCCGGGCTTTCCCTAACTGTGTTGAGCAGGGCCTACTCTTCCTGGCGGTCCGCGGGCTTTTCATTGCGGTGGCTTCTCTTTGTTGCGGAACACGGGCTCTAGGCACGTGGGCTTCAGTAGTTGTGGTGCACGGACTTCGTTGCTCTGCGGCATATGAGATCTTCCCAGACTAGGGATCAAACCTGTGTCCCCTGCATTGGCAGGCAGATTCTTAACCACTGCGCCACCAGGGAAGTCCCGTTTCTGTTTTATGTTTTGGTTTTTTGGCCGCGAGGCATGTGGGATCCTAGCTCCCCAACCAGGGATCGAACCTGCAACCCAGCACGGAAAGGCAAAGTCCCAACCACTGGGCCACCAGCGAGGTCTCTGTGCTACTACTTTGGATACAGGCATAGTAGAGGCTACGAAGGAGCTCATTATAGTCTAAGAGGGGAGATAGAAATGCAAACAAACAATTGCAATCTAAAGTGGTAATACAATGATGCGTGGAGTGCTACGGAACAACCCACACTGCGCTGAAGAGGGCTACGGAGGAGACTTCTTGGAAGAGGAGCAGGAGTACACGTCCTGAATTAAAGGATGAATAGGAGGATCCATCCAGGAGAAAAGGAGAGATGACATTCCAGGCAAAGGAGTGATCCTCACAGGCAAGAAGCAGTATTATGACTCTGTGTGTGTGTGTGTGTGTGTGTGTGTGCGTGTGTGTGAGTATGTGTACATGTGCATGCTTGCTCAGGTGTGTATGTGTGTGGGTGTGGGCATGTGGGGAGAAATGGGGGATGGGGAAATCACAGATACAGCCCTCAAATAACAGGCAGAACAGAGCAGGTTCTTGTCTTCACAGAGATGATGGAGGCAGCGGATGGAAGATGGTTATCAACTGATACTCTGTAAATCCCGGCATTAGAGCCCTCAGACATACATCAGAATCGCATTGCCACTCACGCAGATACAACAGTAGTTGTGCTACAATTACAAACATTCATAATTAGAACAAAGTAATAAGGTCGGGTCTGATCTAGTTTGTTGGCAATGTTTCCCTTACCTTAATAACTGTAATAACTAATTAGAGGAGATGCCGCCGCCGTTTTAATAAGGTGGTGTCGTTCCTTACAAAGATCACTGAATCCCCGTTTCTAGTTTCTCTCCTTCATATCATCCTAAATTAGCTGCTGTCAGAGCTCTGATCATATTACTTGCCTACTCAAGACGATCTGATCACATTACTTGCCTACTCAAGACAATTACTTGCCTACTCAAGACACCCTCCTCCCTCTTAATGAATAAAATCCACCCTTCACGGTGTGGCATTCGAGGGCTCCAGCCCACCTTTCCAAAACCTGCTGTGAGTCACCCTCAGAATCCTATGCTCTGAGACGATGTTCAAAATGTGTAACAGCCGGTAAAGTCTGGGTGCCAATCAGCCCAAGCCGGTGGGACCACAGCACCGAAGCAGGCTCGTGCAGCAACCCTGCTGTGTCAGGGGCAGCTCTGGTCACTGGGGTGTGGGCGGTCCAGGGGACCCAGGGGGCAGCTGGGATGGCAGGGTGAACATTCGAGGGCCGGGACTCGTGGCCCTTTACCACTAGTTCAGAAGTATTTCATTGCTTTAGCAATTTGCATATCCTTCCAGCTGAATATCAGCCCAGCCTCTTGAAGCTCCAGCTCCCCTTTTTGTTCTCTGCTCCTTGCACGCCACGTCATCTCTACTTTCTTGCCTTTGTGCATAGATTTAGAGGATCTATCCAGGAGACCTAATGTATGACTAATTGGAATTTCAGAAAGAGAAATAGAATATGTGGGGAAGAAATTATCAAAAAAAATTACCAGAAGGATTCATCTGTCCATCCATCCATCCATCCATCCATCCACCCATCTACTTATCCATTGAATACTTGTTGAGTGCCAGACATTCTCTTAAGTACAGAGGATACAGGTGTAAACAACATAAGGTGAAAAATCTCTGCCCTTATGGAATTTACATTCTAGTGTGAGAGATAGTTAATAAAATTAAATAAATAGATAAAATATAGAGTGTATTAGTGATAAATGCTAGAGGAAAATATCTAGCATGTAAGGAAGAAAGGAAGGGTCAGGAGAGGTTGCAGTTTTGGACAGAACAGCCAGTGAATGTCTCACCGAGAAGACAACAGTTGAGTAAGTCCTGAAGGAAATAATGGAGAAACCATGTGGATCTCTGGAATCGGATATCAAATGCAAATGACTGAAGGTAGGAATGTACCCTCATTGACTTGGTACTACAACCAGCAGCTCCAGAGGAATAAGCCCGAGAGAAATAATAGGAAATAAGTCAGGGGTGGTGTGGGGCTGGGGCTTAATTTGTCATTTTAGGGATTTTGATTCAAGTGACTTCTTATCAGTTCATAAAGATTCATTGATTCCCTCCCCCCCCGTTTTTATGGCTGTAGATTATCCCATTGTATGATGGTTTATTCAGCTCATCTCCGGGATGGGCATTTGAATGGTTTCCAATATTTTGCCATTATAAATAATGCAGAGGGAATAACTAGTACAAATGTTGTTTATAATTTGTGGACATGTACTTTCAGGGTAAACTGCTGGATACTGGATTGCTGAGTCAAAGCATAAGTGAATATGTAGTTTTATTATATCTTCTTAATTCCCTTCCATACCATTGTGCATGCCAAGGGCATATCTTTGTGTACTTCTACCAGCAATGTATGAGAATGTCTCTTTTCCCATATTCTCACCAAGTGTGTTGTCAAGCTTTTGAAATTTTGTCAGTCTAATGGATGTGAAATTGTAGCTTGGTGTAGTTTTAATTTTTGTTTCTCAGTGTGAGAGAAGTTGAGTCTGTATTCATATGCTTAAGTATCATTTGTCTTTTTCTGTGAAATGTCTGTTCTTGTCTTTTATTTGTCTTTCTCTACAGTTGTCCCTCCTTTTTTTTTTTTTTTTTTTGAGAGGTCTTTATATATTAAGAAGCTTAAGTTTCAAATATTTTATCAGCTTGTCATTCATTTTTCCCTTTGTTTATGGGATTTTTCCCATGTAAAAAAAAATGGGTTTAGTATTATATGGTCAAATTTATCAATCTTTTCCTAATTGCTACTAGATTTTGAGTCATTCATAGAAAAACTTTCTCTACATCCAGGTTATAAAGGCACTCATCCATATTTCTCATAGTTCCTGTACTTATAAAAAAAAAGCCATTTAGGTCTCTGACTTATTCAGAGTATATTCTGGTTCAATGCATGAAGTATGGTCCAATTTTATCTTTTTTAAAATGGTTATACTCTTGTCCTAACGTCACTTAGTAAAAAGTACATGTTTTCTACAGTGATTTGAGATGTCCTCATCATAATACAATAAACTTTCACATGTACTTGGGAGTACCACTAGGTTTTCTATTCTGTTCCACTGGATTGTCTGTCCGTTTATGTGCCAGGACCACATCGTCTTAATTTATAGAGACTTTCTACTACATTTTACTGTCTGCCTTGTCAGCAAGCTCCCCTCACTGCTCTTCTTTTTCAAAATGTTCACGTTTCTCTTGCTTATCTTTTTGTATGTACTTTCAAATCAACTTGTCTAGCTCTAGGAAAAAGAAATATTTTTACAGGGATCACTTTAATTTTACCTGTTAACTGGTGGCAAATTGGCATCTTTTTGATGTTGTCATCCTAACCAGGAACAAGGAATGTCTTTGCATTTGTTCAAGTCTACTTTTGGGTTTTTTAGGCATTTTTTTTTTTTAATATTTATTTTTTGGCTGTGTTGGGTCTTCGTTTCTGTGCGAGGGCTTTCTCTAGTTGCGGCAAGCGGGGGCCTCTCTTCATCGTGGTGCGCAGGCCTCTCACTATCGCGGCCTCTCTTGTTGCGGAGCACAGGCTCCAGACGCGCAGGCTCAGTAGTTGTGGCTCACGGGCCCAGTTGCTCCGCGGCATGTGGGATCCTCCCAGACCAGGGCTCGAACCCGTGTCCTCTGCATTGGCAGGCAGATTCTCGACCACTGCGCCACCAGGGAAGCCCTAGGCATGTTTTGAAAGTTTTCTTCCTATAGCTTTTGCAAATTTTTTGTTCAGTTTATTTCTAAGAATTTAGTTTTTATTTTGTTACTAAAAATTATGTTTTCTTTTCCATTGCAACTTCTAATTGGTTATAGATTGTATGTATGAGAGTTACTGATTTTCTAAGGTTTATTTAATATCATACTACCTTACTGAATTCTCTTATTGTCTATACGAGTCTTGTCATTGATTTTCTTGACTTTCCCAGGTGGACCTCGTATTATCTGCATCCTCTCCTTTTCCCCGCACTCTTCATCTTGATTTTACCTTGATATGGGCTTTGCAGCTGTCTCTATTGGTTTTGGGTACCTAATTCCCCACATGAGATTTTTAATATTCTTTGTCTCTTAGTTTTGCTGTAGGCATTGATAATGGGTGGCTTTATCACACTTTTTGTGCATTCCCATCTTTTTTAGAGAATGTGTGAAAAGATTTAGAATTAATTGGCTCCCATTTTCCTACAGGAACCTAGAAGTCCTGATTTTTTTTTTTTTTTTTTGGCTTGTGGGATCTCAGTTCCCCAACCAGGGATTGAACCTGGGCCACAGCAGTGAAAGCACCGAATCCTAACCACTAGACCCCCAGGGAATTCCCTAGAAGTCCTGATTTTTTTTTTTTTTTTTTAAATGTGAGCAACTTCAAAAATTCAGAAAACTGGAGAGAATGATATCATGAACAATATGCCTAATACAAAGCTTTGTAAAATCTTAATTTCTTTTTGCTGTATTTGTTTCAGGTTGTTTTTCTTTTAACAGAAAGAGAACATTACAGATACACTTGAAGCTGCCTGTGTAGATCTCACCAACGAGTCTCCCCCCCGCGTCCCGGGAGTGACAACCATCCTGACTTGGGTAGTTACAATGATCACATATGTTTTTATGCTTTAACAAAATATTCAATTTTCCTTAAACAATGCATTATTGCCTTGAATGTTTATAAATGCTTTATAAATAGCATTTTACTGTACATATCCTCCTGCAACTTGCTTTTCCTGTGGTTTATTCATTTTGGTTTCTAAATAATGTTCTGTTGTTTATCTACAGCTCAATTTATTTATTCACTCTTCCATTAGTGGACATTTGGTTATTTTCAGGGTTCTTGTTTCTCTAGTAGAAACTGCTTCAGTAGGATCCTTATACATGTCTCCTTGCTGCCTGAATGAGTGATTCTAGAAAATGTACATTTCAGGGTGGAAAGGCTGGGTCATGCTGCTGAATAGCTTCTCAACGTGATTGTTCCTCGTTTCACTGCCAAAGCCAATGTTAGGGAGTCTCTGCACAAGTCCACAGCCACCAACACTCGGCTCTTCAGATTGGCACATTTTTGGTACTCTGATGGTTTTTTTTTTTTTAAAGAGACTCCTTTTTTAAAAAAATTTTTATTTATTTATTTATTTATTGGCTGTGTTGGGTCTTCGTTTCTCTGCGAGGGCTTCCTCTAGTTGTGGCCAGAGGGGGCCACTCTTCATCGCGGTGCACGGGCCTCTCACTATCGCGGCCTCTCTTGTTGCGGAGCACAGGCTCCAGACGCGCAGGCTCAGTAGTTGTGGCTCACGGGCTTAGTTGCTCCGCGGCATGTGGGATCTTCCCAGACCAGGGCTCGAACCCATGTCCCCTGCATTGGCAGGCAGATTCTCAACCACTGCGCCACCAGGGAAGCCCCTCTGATGGGTTTTTGAAATGTTCTTTTTCCTGAGGCTTCATGAGGACAACACAGGATTATTTAAAAATACTGACTCCATGCTCTGTATGCAGTGATATCATTCACAAACAGATTTATATGTAATAAACTCTAAAGGATATAGCAATTCAAAATCTTCCCTTACTAAGGAAATGTTCGTAAGCCTTAATTAACTTGTAAAGGATAATAATAATGATTTATTAATAAGTAACTGATATCATATTACATTTATATTAGCATATACTATTCATATATTGTGCTATACTAACAATAATAATAACTTATTGGGAATTGCATAAAAATCTTACATAAGCAATCTTACTTAGGAGCCCCATGAAGCAGGAATAAGTAAATTTATATATTAGGTGGGGAAACAGGCTCAGAGAGTTTTCAAGGACTCTCCTAAATTACAGATCCACTAGGTGGTAGAGGCAAGATTTGAAATCAGTCTTGGGGGTCATGCAGTCTGATCCTCCCTGTGAGTGTCACGTTGCCCTTGTCTTGTGTCTCCCAGGCAGAAGTTAAACCTCTTGTTCCGTGGTCCTCACGACTGAGCTAATGTGCTGTCACCTACATTGTTGTAAGTGCCAAGTCATTACCCATCGATTATTTTTTAAATAGGATTCCGTCCTTCTCTTTAGTATCCCTGCAAACTGTTGGCTGCCTGCTCCGGTCAGTAAACAGGATGGGCCGTACTGCAGTGATCTGACCCTCTCTCACCTCAATCTCAGCACTTTCTTTTTAAAAAAAAATTTTTATTGGAGTATACTTGATTTACAATGCTGTGTTAGTTTCATGCATACAGCAAAGTGAATCAATTATACATATACACATATCCACTCTTTATAGATTCTTTTAGTACTTTCTTTTCTGGTTGTATTTATTCTCTTTGCAGATTCAGTGCTCTCCTCCAAAATGTTTAACCAAACTTTGCAAAAAAAATAAAAAACAAACAAACAAAAACAAGTTAAAGGGAAGTACTAATCTGAAAAGACCAAAGCCAAATTAAAAACAAAACAAAACCCAAAAAGAGTCATGTACCACAATGTTCACTGCAGCTCTATTTACAATAGCCAGGACATGGAAGCAACCTATGTGTCCATCGACAGATGAGTGGATAAAGAAGATGTGGCATATATATACAATGGAATATTACTCAGCCATAAAAAGAAACAAAATTGAGTTATTTGTAGTCAGGTGGATGGACCTAGAGTCTGTCATACAGAGTGAAGTAAGTCAGAAAGAGAAAAAGAAATACTGTATGTTAACACATATATATGGAATCTAAAAAAAAAAAAAAAACAAGGTCATGAAGAACCTAGGGGCAGGATGGGAATAAAGACGCAGACCTACTAGAGAATGGACTTGAGGACACGGGGAGGGGGAAGGGTAAGCTGGGACAAAGTGAGAGAGTGGCATGGACATATATACACTACCAAATGTAAAATAGATAGCTAGTGGGAAGCAGCCGGATAGCACAGGGAGATCAGCTTGGTGCTTTGTGACCACCTAGAGCAGTGGGATAGGGATGGTGGGAGGGAGGGAGACGCAAGAGGGAAGAGATATGGGGATATATGTATATGTATAGCTGATTCACTTTGTTATACAGCAGAAACTAACACACCATTGTAAAGCAATTATACTCCAATAAAGATGTTTAAAAAAAACCAAACAAAACAAAACCCAAAGAACAACCTTAAATGGACATCACTGCTGACAGAGTCCTCAGGTCATGCCTCTCCGTGGGGGCTTCTCCTGATCAGCTCTATCCTTAGGCCTTGGCCTGGCACCAGGCACTGTGGCCAGTGCACCCTCCCCAGTGGGGTTGCCTTGACCATGCCCACCTCATCAGGGTTGTTTTTTTCTATGGTCTAAAGAGAGGGAAAAAACTTCTCTCCATTTCAGGGCCTCCTCCCACCCAGCCTGATAAAAATCTGCAGAAATGCAATTCTGCACACATGAAAACACAGCAATAGGGCTCCATGTATTCCCAAACTTTCCATTTCTGAGCAGGCAGTGGGCTTTACTTCTGAACCAAAAGGTCCTCCAGGGCTTCCCTGGTGGCACAGTGGTTGAGAATCCGCCTGCCAATGCAGGGGACACGGGTTCGAGTCCTGGTCTGGGAGGATCCCACGTGCCGCGGAGCAGCTGGGCCCGTGAGCCACAATTGCTGAGCCTGCGCGTCTGGAGCCTGTGCTCCGCAACAAGAGAGGCCGCGACAGTGAGAGGCCCGCGCACCGCGATGAAGAGTGGCCCCCGCTCGCCGCTACTGGAGAAAGCCCTCGCACAGAAACGAAGACCCAACACAGCCCTAAATAAATAAATAAATAAATAAATAAATAAATATTAAAAAAAAAAAAAAAAAAAAAAGGTCCTCCAAATTGAGTTCCCAAATCCTCCTCGAACAAAAGAGCAGAAAACTTCTCCCGGTTTTATTTATTTATTTAGTTTCCTTTTTTATTTTTGGCCATGCAGCATGTGGGATCTTAGTTCCCTGACCAGGGATCGAACCCATGTCCACTGCATTGGAAGCACAGAGAGAGCCTTAACCACTGGACCGCCAGGGAAGTCCCTCTCCCAGTTTTAGATTTGCAGGTTTCAGAAAAATTGAGATTGATTCTTTCTTAGCATACTTGATCACACCTTGAGCATCAAAATTGTGTAGGTTAAAATAACACAGTCCTAATACACTCGCTTGTTAAATTTATTGAATTGAATGACTTTTCCATTAGACAAATATTTACTTGACCAGTGAGGTCTCTTAGGCGATTTTTAGGAAAGAGGTAAAAGGGAAAGTCTTAGATCAGGGCATGTTATCCAAAAATGAATGTTGCCTTGTGGTAAGCTGCAGAGAAAGTTCTGGCAGGCCGTTTTCACCCACTCCTTCCAGGATGGCCACTCATTGGAGAGGGCACACTGTCCAACATTTTTCTTGGGTTTGCTGATTCTAGCTATTGTATTTTTATCAATTTACCTGGGGGTGTGTGTGGAAGAGTATCTGACTCTGAGAAATGTATCCACACTAGTCACAGCTATAAGAAATTTATAAATCCAGAATATTAACTTACTGATTAAAAATGGTGAGTATATATGGGTCCAGACTACTTTATCTGCAGCCTCTAATCCCAAATCTTTCAAAACCAGTTTCTGTACTTATTAGGGAGCAGAACTTCCATGAATTGAGGTGAGGCTATTTAAAGTCTCCTTTGATCGTCCTTTATGTGAATATTCATGAATTACACTGCAGAATGTGTGTTTAGTTGCATGGTGTAGCCCCAGACTTTGCTAGAAGGTGGGTTTACAGACTGAATATACAGTATGTGCACTGTTTCCTTTCTAAAATTTGAAAATATCTGTGTTCTGAAGCGTATCTGGCCCCAAGGGTTTTGGGTGAAGGACTGTGGCTTTGTGCTGCCAGGGCATAGAGGCCTTATACCCAACCCTTGGGGCAATGCCGCACTGGTATCAAAGTGCCCGGGAAACAGACCCTGCCCAAGGCCAGCAGGGGACTGTAGCACCTGACCAGACAAAGCTGGAAAAGCACCTAGCTTGCGAGGAATCCAAGAGAATCGTCCTTGCTTGTAGGAGCAGAGACTACTCTATAACCAGACCACTCAATCTGTCAGTCTGTTTTTCCCATACAAAGACCTGGATAAACCCTAAAACTTTCCTACTATGAAATTATTATGTGTCCATGTTCCCTACCAATGACCAAAGGTTTATAACTTTGAGGGACTTCTTCAAAATATTTAGACATTGGATGGTAGCTTAATTTACAAGGTTATCTCTCTCTAGTTCTTTCTAAAATTTATTTTGAGATACTGAAAAGGACACAATCATAATGTACGGCTCAATGACTTTTCATAAATGGAACACATCTGATAACTAACACCCAGATCCAAAACCAGAACATTACCAGCACCCCACAAGCTGGCCTCATATCTTTTCCCAGTCACTACCTATGATGTATCTTATCTGTTTCTTCTTGACAAGACTTGGGACAGGCATCCTTGGTATTTTGAAGATCTGTGAGAGACATACTAATTTCCCTAGTCATATTTGCAAAATATCATTTAATGGGGTTGACACACTGGAAATATTTACACAAATAGCTAACTCCATTTCTTTGTACGAATTCCTGTTAATCCTTATAAAACTGACCCTTTCTGACCTTGTTATCCCACTATCGGAATGCATCTTATTTGTGGTCTGCTGTTACCGTGCACTGACTGCAATTGTTTACCAAAGATTTAGGGAAGGTCAAGAGCTCCTGGGCAGCGTGTGTGAACCTGAGAGGGGGAAAAAATGTTTCCTTTCTCTGGGAAAATCTAAAGTATAGGAACAAGAGGTTACAGGGTATAGTGGACCACAGTGGCTTTGGCCACTTAAACTTACATTTCTGCTAAAGTAGTCATTTACCTCGTTCCATCACCAGCCTCTCATTGGCATTGGGGATTCCCCCATCCTTGGCCCCTGCACTTAGAAGATCTGCTCCCCGTTCTGAGGAACGGGTTGGCGGGGCACAAAGCCAGTCCCAAGTTAATGAGGACATTGCAGTAGTTCCTGGGCCAATGGTGCATCCCTATAAAGGGATTTGCTGTGTGAGGATGTTGGGGTAGAAATCTCCAGCTAGTTCTATTCAGCCTCAGAAAAGTATGCGCTCTGGGACCTTCCCGTCACTAACATCTCTGCCTTCCCTGAGTGTCCAAGGCATCAACCTGTATTTGGTGGTGGCTGGGGAGGGGGGGGGGATTAAAACGATCCCGAAATGGACATTGTCCTTAAAGTAAAGTTTGCACGAGCTGGCCAAAATCCAAAGCTCTAAGAGGTGCCACTTTTGTTAGACAGTTGGCAGTCCCTGTGGCCTCTCTGCCTGGAGCAAGAAAGACAGCACTGCTAAGGCTGCCCCTAACAGGTACCATGCTGGTCTCCCCTGGACTGGCCGTGGTCTCTGAGACAGCGGCCCTGAGCCTCCTGGTGCTGTGGACTGAGGGTGTTCACCTGTCTGAGTTTGGCTGTCCTTGACATTGACTCCACACCTCTCCACGTGGTGCTCACGGTTACCAAAGAAACGTTATGCCCCACTCCTTTCAAACTTTGCCTTTAGAGGGAAAGAGCCTTATCCTTTCCTTCTATGATGTCTGGCTCAGGCAAAGCAAAAGCTTCACTCTTTACAACGATGGTCCATGGGTTCCAAGAGCCTCTTTAGAAAGTCAAAAAGTGGACTGTCAATTCTTCCTTATAAAATAGGTGGGGAGGTCACCAACAAGAAAGCACAAACCAAAAACCAAACCAAAGTAATTTGAATATAGGGGACTTCCCTGGTGGTTCAGTGGTTAAGGATCCACCTTCCAACTCAGGGAACTTGGGTTCGATCCCTGGTCAGGGAACTAAGATCCCTCATGCCGTGGGGCAACTAAGCCTGAGCGCCGCAACTACTGAGCCCACACACCGCAACTAGAGAGAGAAGCCCACGTGCCATAATGAAGAGCCCACTAGCCACAATGAAGATCCCGTGTGCTGCAGTTAAGACCCGATGCAGCCAAATAAATACAAAATAAAATAAAAAATAAGCTTGGTAAAGAAGCGTGCATTGAAAGAATACTAAGAAAAGTAATTTTAATATAAATGCAAAATATTATTTCATGACACACGTGATCTATGCCCTATAGTTAGAGTGAATGTCAGGACTAGCTGGAATTGGGCTGTGAACCAGGAAGGATGTACCCAGGGTCTTTGGCAGCCCTCTTGACGCCAGAAGGGAGACCCCATCTGGGCAAGAGGTGAGCACTGACAGCACGTTGGCCAAATGGCCAGTTTGCTAAAGGTATTAGTTTGCTAGGGCTGCCATAGTAAAGAACCACAGACTGGGTTACTTAAACGATAGAAATTTATTTTCCCATGATTCTAGAGACTAGAAGTCTGAGATCTAGATTCTGCAGGGTTGGTTTTTCCTGAGGCCTGTCTCCTTGGCTTGTAGACAGCTGTCTTCTCCCTGTGTCCTCACATGGCCTTCCCTGTGTGTGTGTCTGTGTCCTAATCGCCTCTTCTTATAAAGACACCAGTCGTGTTGGACTGGGACTCACTCATATAACCTCATTTTACCTTAGTTACCTCATTAAAGGCCTTGTTTCCAAATAGTCACATTCTGAGGTACAGGCGGTGAGGAATTCAACATATGAATTTTGAGGGGACACAATTCAGCCCATAACATGAGATAACCATTTTAGTACATTTACTTACCTCTTTTAGTGGTTTAGTTTCAGTTTACTTGTTTGATTTTGTGTTCCAACTAGCACCATAAAGAAAGTTCAACTGTGTGCTTCCTGGCTCCCCAATGCATTGTGTAATGGTATTGACTTTTGGTGACTTGGTCCACATCCAGTTTAGACTAAAGAGAGAACAGAGAGAAACCAGATCCTGGTTATGTCAGCTGAGCCTGTAATCAGCTACGCCTGAAATCACGGTTCATTTACCTGAATCAATAAAATCCCTTTGTCTCAAGTCAGCTTGACTTGGGATTTCAGTCACTTGCAACGGAAAGAGTCCTAATGGACACGGTAGCATTCCATTTTTTGTTTTTTGCCCAGAATTATTTATATTAATTTTTATTAGGCTGAAAATAATTGTGTTTAAGCATCTAAATAATTTAAATCATTGACACAACTATGTAGATGTTAACACTTTTTGTTGAGGAATAATTCACAAACAATAAATGGGACCCAGTTAAAGTACATAACTTGATGAATTTTGATAGATAACACATACCCATGGAGCCACCACCACAATCAAGATACAAAACTGTTCCATCACACCAAAAGTCATTCTTACTTTTTCATATTCTTTATGTTGCTTTTCACTTTTTTTTTCTTTAACATCTTTACTGGAGTATAATTGCTTTACAATTATACTAGTAAGTTAGTTTCTGCTTTATAACAAAGTGAATCAGCTATACATATACATATATCCCCATATCTCCTCCCTCTTGCATCTCCCTCCCATCCTCCCTATCCCACCCCTCTAGGTGGTCACAGAGCACGGAGCTAATCTCCTTGTGCTATGCAGCTGCTTCCCACTAGCTATCTATTTTACATTTGGTAGTGTATATGTCCATGCCACTCTCTCATTTCATCCCAGGTTATCCTTCCCCCTCCCTGTGTCCTCAAGTCCATTCTCTACGTCTGCTTCTTTATTCCTGTTCTGCCCCTGGGTTTTTCAGAAATTTTTTTTTTTTTTTTTAGATTCTATATATATGTGTTAGCATATGGTATTTGTTTTTCTCTTTCTGACTTACTTCACTCTGTATGACAGTCTCTAGGTCCATCCACCTCACGACAAATAACTCAATTTCATTTCTTTTTATGGCTGAGTAATATTCCATTGTATATATGTGCCACATCTTCCATACCCATTCATCTGTCGATGGACACTTAGGTTGCTTCCATGTCCAGGCTATTGTAAATAGAGCTGCAATGAACACTGTGGTACATGACTCTTTGTGAATTATGGTTTTCACAGGGTATATGCCCAGTAGTGGGATTGCTGGGTTGTATCGTAGTTCTATTTTTAGTTTTTTGAGGAACCTCCATACTGTTCTCCATAGTGGCTGTATCAATTTACACTCCCACCAACAGTGCAAGAGGGTTCCCTTTTCTCCATACCCTCTCCAGCATTTATTGTTTGTAGATTTTTTGATGATGGCCATTCTGACTGGTGTGAGGTGATACCTCATTGTAGTTTTGATTTGCATTTCTCTAATGATTAGTGATGTTGAGCATCCTTTCATGTGTTTGTTGGCAATCTGTATATCTTTGGAGAAATGTCTATTTAGGTCTTCTGCCCATTTTTGGATTGGGTTGTTTGCTTTTTTGATACTGAGCTGCATGAGCTGCAGGTAAATTTAGGAGATTAATCCTTTGTCAGTTGCTTCGTTTGCAAATATTTTCTCCCATTCTGAGGGTTGTCTTTTCGTCTTGTTTATGTTTTCCTTTGCTGTGCAAAAGCTTTTAAGTTTCATTAGGTCCCATTTGTTTCTTTTAGTTTTTATTTCCATTTCTCTAGGAGGTGGGTCAAAAAGGATCTTGCTGTGATTTATGTCATGGAGTGTTCTGCCTGTGTTTTCCTCTAAGAGTTTGATAGTGTCTGGCCTTACATTTAAGTCTTTAATCCATTTTGAGTTTATTTTTGTGTATGGGGTTAGGGAGTGTTCTAATTTCATTCTTTACATGTAGCTGTCCAGTTTTCCCAGCACCACTTATTTAAGAGGCTGTCTTTTCTCCACTGTATATTCTTGCCTCCTTTATCAAAGATAAGGTAACCATATGTGCATGGGTTTATCTCTGGGCTTTCTATCCTGTTCCATTGATCTATATTTCTGTTTTTGTGCCTGTACCATACTGTCTTGATTACTATAGCTTTGTAGTATAGTCTGAAGTCAGGGAGCCTGATTCCTCCAGCTCCATTTTTCTTTCTCAAGATTGCTTTGGCTATTTGGGGTCTTTCGTGTTTCCATACAAATTGTGAATTTTTTTCTTCTAGTTCTGTGAAAAATGCCCATTGGTCGTTTGATAGGGATTGCATTGAACCTGTAGATTGCTTTGGGTATTATAGTCATTTTCACATTGCTGATTCTTCCAATCCAAGAACATGGTATATCTCTCCATCTGTTTGTATCATCTTTAATTTCTTTCATCAGTGTCTTATAGTTTTCTGCCTACAGGTCTTTTGTCTTCTTAGGTAGGTTTATTCCTAGGTATTTTATTCTTTTTGTTGCAATGGTAAATGGGAGTGTTTCCTTAATTTCTTTTTCAGATTTGTCATCATTAGTGTATAGGAATGCAAGAGATTTCTGTGCACTAATTTTGTAACCTGCTACTTTACCAAATTCATTGATTAGCTCTAGTAGTTTTCTGGTAGCATCTTTAGGATTCTCTATGTATAGTATCATGTCATCTGCAAACAGTGACAGCTTTACTTCTTCTTTTATGATTTGGATTCCTTTTATTTCTTTTTCTTCTCTGATTGCTGTGGCTAAAACTTCCAAAACTATGTTGAATGATAGTGGTGAGAGTGGACCACCTTGTCTTGTTCCTGATCTTAGTGGAAATGGTTTCAGTTTTTCACCATTGAGAACGATGTTGGCTGTGGGTTTGTCATATATGGCTTTATTATATTGAGGTAAGTTCCCTCTATGCCTACTTTCTGGAGGGTTTTTATCATAAATGGGTGTTGAATTTTGTCGAAAGCTTTCTCTGCATCTATTGAGATGATCATATGGTTTTTCTCCTTCAATTTGTTAATATGGTTTATCACATTGAATGATTTGCATATATCGAAGAATCCTTGCATTCCTGGGATAAACCCCACTTGATCATGGTGTATGATCCTTTTAATGTGCTGTTGGATTCTGTTTGCTAGTATTTTGTGAGAATTTTTGCATCTACGTTTATCAGTGATATTGGCCTGTAGTTTTCTTTCTTTGTGACACCTTTGTCTGGTTTTGGTATCAGGGTGATGGTGGCCTCGTAGCATGAGTTTGGGAGTGTTCCTCCCTCTGCTATATTTTGGAAGAGTTTCAGAAGGATAGGTGTTAGCTCTTCTCTAAATGTTTGATAGAATTCGCCTGTGAAGCCATCTGGTCCTGGGCTTTTGTTTGTTGGAAGATTTTAAATCACAGTCTCAATTTCAGTGCTTGTGATTGGTCTGTTTATATTTTCTATTTCTTCCTGGTTCAGTCTGGGAAGGTTGCGTTTTTCTTAGAATTTGTCCATTTCTTCCAGGTTGTCCATTTTATTGGCATACAGTTGCTTGTAGTAATCTCTCATGATCCTTTGTATTTCTGCAGTGTCAGTTGTTGCTTCTCCTTTTTCATTTCTAATTCTATCGATTTGAGTTTTCTCCCTTTTTTCTTGATGAGTCTGGCAATTGCTGTTGTTGAGTGGATTTGGGTCTTAGCGTTGAGATGGAGATCGCTGGGAGAGCTTTTGCTGTTTGATATTACGTGGAGCTGGGACGTCTCTGGTGGACCAATGTCCTGAACTTGGCTCTCCCACCTCAGAGGCACAGGCCTGACACCTGGCTGGAGCACAAAGACCCTGTCAGTCACATGGCTCAGAAGAAAAGGGAGAAAAAAAGAAAGAATGAAAAAATAAAATAAAAGGTAATAAATTTATTAAAATAAAAAAATATTAAAAATAAAAAAATTGTAAAGTAATTAAAAAAAAGAAAAAAGAAAGAAGAGAGTAACCAGACCAAAAAACAAATCCACCAATGATAACAAGTGCTAAAAACAATACTAAAAAACAAACAAGCAAAATGGACAGACAGAATCCTAGGACAAAGGGTAAAAGCAAAGCTATACAGACAAAATCACACACAGAAGCATACACATACACACTCACAAAAAGAGAAAAAGGAAAAAAAATCTATCTATATATAAAAAAAAAGAGGAAGAGAGCAACCAAATCTATAAACAAATCTACCAATGATAGTAAACTCTAAATACTAAATTAAGATAAACATAAAACCAGAAACCAGTCAGTCGAATACAGAAAGCCCCAAGTCTACAGTTGCTCCCAAAGTCCACCGCCTCAATTTTGGGATGATTCGTTGTCTATTCAGGTATTCCACAGATGCAGGTACATCAAGTTGATTGTGGAGCTTTAATCCACTGCCTCTGAGGCTGCTGGGAGAGATTTCCCTTTCTCTTCTTTGTTCGCACAGCTTCCGGGGTTCAGCTTTGGATTTGGGCCCGCCTCTGCGTGTAGGCCGCCTGAGGGCGTCTGTTCCCCGCCCAGGCAGAACGGGGTTAAAGGAGCAGCTGATTCGGCGGCTCTGGCTCACTCAGGCCGGGGGGGAGGGAGGGGCACGGATGTGGGGCGAGCCTGCAGCGGCAGAGGCCGGCGTGACGTTGCAGCAGCCTGAGGCGCACCGTGCGTTCTCCCGGGTAAGTTGTCCCTGGATCCCGGGACCCTGGCAGTGGCGGGCTGCACAGGCTCCTGGGAGGGAGGTGTGGAGAGTGACCTGTACTCGCACACAGGCTTCTTGGTGGCGGCAGCAGCAGCCTTAGCGTCTCCTGCCCGTCTCTGGGGTCCGCGCTGATAGCCGTGGCTCGCGCCATCTCTGGAGCTCGTTTAGGCGGCGCTCTGAATCCCCTCTCCTCGCGCACCAGGAAACAAAGAGGCAAGAAAAAGTCTCTTGCCTCTTCGGCAGCTGCAGACCTTTTCCCGGACTCCCTCCCGGCTAGCTGTGGCGCACTAGCCCCCTCAGGCTGTGTTCACGCCGCCAACCCCAGTCCTCTCCCTGCGATCTGACCGAAGCCTGAGCCTCAGCTCCCAGCCCCGCCCGCCCCGGCGGCTGAGCAGACAAGCCTCTCGGGCTGGTGAGTGCTGCTCGGCGCCGAGCCTCTGTGCGGGAGTCTCTCCGCTTTGCCCTCCGTACCCCTGTGGCTGCGCTCTCCTCCGTGGCTCCGAAGCTTCCCCCTCCGCCACCCGCAGTCTCCGCCCGCGAAGGGGCTCCTAGTGTGTGGAAACCTTTCCTCCTTCACGGCTCCCTCCCACTGGGGCAGGTCCCGTCCCTATTCTTTTGTCTCTGTTTTTTCTTTTGCCCTACCCAGGTACGTGGGGAGTTTCTTACCTTTTGGGAGGTCTGAGGTCTCTGCCAGCGTCAGTAGGTGTTCTGTGAGGTTGTTCCACATGTACATGTATTTCTGATGTATCTGTGGGGAGGAAGGTGATCTCCGCGTCTTACTCCTCCGCCATCTTGAAGGTCTCAATCCGCTTTTCACTTTCTCAGGCCAAAACTGATGAAAGAAAACCTACACTTTCTCTTTAAGGTTTTTTTTTTTTTAAGGTTCAGATTTCTCCTCTTTCTCTTCTGTGCCAACCCAATGCTTGTACTAAAGCACTCCCAAAGAACAGATTAAATCAAATATAAAGTAGGGAATCAGAGCATATTACTCTAGTTTTAAATTTTCATTTAAATATTTTAATCTGCTGTCATTTATTGAGTATATACTGCGTGTTTGGCACTACTAAGTCATGAATTACCTTGTTTAGTCTTTTTTTTTTTTTTTTTGGCTGCTTCGTTGCTGTGCGCAGGCTTTCTCTAGCTGCGGTGAGCAGGGGCTACTCTTTGTTGTGGTGCGTGGGCTTCTCATTGTGGTGGCTTCTCTTGTTGCGGAGCACAGGCTCTAAGCGCGTGGGCTTCAGTAGTCGTGGCTTGAGAGCTCTAGAGCACAGGCTCAGTAGTTGTGGCACACGGGCTTAGTTGCTCCACAGCATGTGGGATCTTCCCGGACCAGGGATCGAACCCATGTCCCCTGCATTGGCAGGCGGATTTTTAACCACTCTGCCACCAGGGAAGCCCTTGTTTAGTCTTTAAAATAAGCAAGCACTTGAGGTGGCATGGTTTTAAGCCATCCAGTTTGTGTCATTTTTGTTATGGCAGCCCCAGCAAACGAATACATGTGGCAAAAGGGACTTTGCAGACGTGATTACATTAAAGATCTTGAGATGGAGAGATTATCTTGAATTATCCGGTGAGTCCAATGTAACCACAAGATGCTTACAAATGAAAAAGAGAAGCAAGAGGGTCAGAGTCAGAGAAGGGAATGTGATGACAGCAGTGGGCCAGAGTGAGGCAGCATGAGGAATACGGCCATTGCTGGCTTTGGAAACAGAAGGGACCAAAAGCCAAGGAATGCGGAAGCTGGAAAAGGCAAGGAAATAGATTCTTCCCTAGACTCTCCGGAAGGAAGGAAGGCAGCTCTGCCAACACCTTGATTTTAGCCCAGAGAAACCCAACTTCAGACTTCTGTCCTCCAGAACCATAAGATAATACATTAGTGTTGTTTTAAGCCATCAAGTTTGTGGTAGTTTGTAATTGTAACTGTGGTAATTTGCAGCATTAGGAAATGAATACATGGGAATTTTTTTTTTTTTAACTTACAAGAAGATATACCCTTACTAAACTTGAGAATTGCTGCTTGTAAGAGATAGAAGCTATTAAAATGTAGAGAAGGAATTTAAGATTTAAGTGTTAGAAAGGGTAATCTGGATTGGAGGATAAATCAGACAAGGTGAAGATTATAGGCAGAGAGATTAAAAGCGAAGTTATTGTAACTGTTCAAGCAAGAGATGATGAGTACCTGAACTTGGGCAGTGCCAAGAAGAGTTGTAGGATAAGGGGTGTATTTGAGAGGTTTATAGGAAGAATCAACAATGCTTATTAAGGGATAGGAGAGGGTCTTGGGTGACATTCAAGTTTATGGCTAAGGGAACTGGGTGGATCGTGGTATCATTCTTTTTTTTAAAAAAATATTTATTTATTTATTTATTTATGGCTGTGTTGGGTCTTCGTTTCTGTGCGAGGGCTTTCTCTAGTTGCGGCAAGCGGGGGCCACTCTTCATCGTGGTGCGCGGGCCCCTCACTATCACAGCCTCTCCCGTTGCGGAGCACGGGCTCCAGACGCGCAGGCTCAGTAGTTGTGGCTCACGGGCCCAGTTGCTCCGCGGCATGTGGTATCTTCCCAGACCAGGGCTTGAACCCGTGTCCCCTGCATTGGCAGGCTGATTCTCAACCACTGCGCCACCAGGGAAGCCCCGTAGTATCATTCTTCTTTTTTTTTTCAAAACAGTATCAAGAGATGAATTTACTGATGTTATTTATGGAAACAAAGTTTTACATGGGAGATGACTTTTCTGAGATATTAAATTAAATGTTTTTTATTTTAAAAATTGAGATATAATTGACTTACAACATCATATTAGTTCTAGGTGTACAACATATTGATTTTCTCTATGTATATATTACAAAATGATCACCACAATAAGTTTAGTTAACATACATCGCCGACCACAGTTACAAATCTTTTTTCCTGTGATGAGCACTTAAGATCTACTCTTTTAGCATCTTTCAAAAATGCGATACACTATTGTTAACTATCATCACCATGCTCTGCATTACATCCCCAGGACTTACCTATCTTAGAACTGGAAGTTTTTTACCTCTTGATCCCCTCCATCCATTTTACCCACCTACCATCCTCCACCTCTGACAACCACCAATCTGATCTCTGTATCTATGAGTCTGAGTTTTCTTTTAGATTTCACATATAAGTGATATATACCATTCTTGTTTGGTATCTGAACTGAAAACAATCTGGAGCTCAGGGGGGAGACTTGAGCTGGAAATAACAGACTTGACATTAGTATAGATAAATGTTGAAGCCATGAGCGTGAATGGGATCTCTCAAAAAAAAACCAAAACACAAATGGTATTGGAACTTGAGTCATCCACCTCACTTAGGTTACCTCCAAAATTGTTTTATACGAAAGGAAAATATTCACTCAAATTAACCATTTTATAGTGACAGAGCCATTTAATGGGAACAGTTACCAACAGATCTCAAAAACTAGGGATGGGCCAGGGCCCATGTGATCTGACTTTTGAAAATGGGGGTCACATGGGTCAGCCTCTGTATCACTATGTGAAATTATTGTCTCTATCTAATGCCTTAGCAAAGTGGGCTGTTATTATTATTATTATTTTTAATTATTAGCACCTTTATTTATTTATTTATTTGGCTGTGTTGGGTCTTCGTTTCTGTGCGCGGGCTTTCTCTAGTTGCGGCAAGTGGGGGCCACTCTTCATCGCGGTGCGCGGGCCTCTCACTGTCGCGGCCTCTCTTGTTGCGGAGCACAGGCTCCAGACGCCCAGGCTCAGTAATTGTGGCTCACGGGCCTAGTTGCTCCGCGGCATGTGGGATCTTCCCAGACCAGGGCTCGAACCCGTGTCCCCTTCATTAGCAGGCAGATTCTCAACCACTGCGCCACCAGGGAAGCCCATGGGCTGTTATTATTTAAAACTTTTTTTTTTGAGAAGCAAGAGCCAATTGGAAATAGGTACAAATGTGAAGTACCAGCACATAGGGGAAAAACATCTTCAAAACTGCTGTATTTTGTGGGTAAGTCATTGCTCCCCAAATAGGTTACATGGGTTTGAAAGCAGAAATTGTGTCTTAAAAGCCTATGGATTTTACTGTCCAAAAGATTCTGTTTGAATCTGAATCATAAATGTGTTCAAAGACTCTCATAGTTTTTCTTAAAAGCATATGTAAATGACACTGACTTTCTTGAGCTTATCACTGTAAATGTTAACCTTATAATAATGCTTTATAGGTTTTTGTTTTATACTCAGCTAAAGGTAATTAAAACTACTGGTTTATATCAAAAAAAAAAAAAAAAAAACCTATGGATTTTAGGGACTTCCCTGGTGGCCCAGTGGTAAAGAATCCACCTTCCAATGCAGGGGACACAGGTTCGATCCCTGGTTGGGGAACTAAAATCCCACATACTGCAGGGCAACTAAGCCCGCGTGCCACAACTAGAGAGAAGCCCAAGCACCACAATGAAGAGCCCGCGTGCCTCAACGAATATCCTGAGTGCCGCAGTAAGACTTATGGCAGCCAAAAAAAAAAAAAAAAAAAGCCTATGGATTTTCAAGCTGTTCTCCTATAGACTATTTTGTGACATGGGCTCAGATGTTTCATTCACATATTACTGGGGAAATTTCCCAATTCTTGGAAGAATTTAACCAATCAATAGAGTTTTTGCAAGTTTTTCTCTTATATTTTTACTAAAACTTTTGTACCTGCTACCTTTGTGGGATAAAATGAGTGAAAAAGTAACACACACACATCCACACGCACACAAAGCAAGAGACTCAGAAACACCTTATTATTCTTTGTCTGAGGGCTTGTTTTGTTTTGGAAATAAGAGCTTATAGTTGTGATTTTTAATTCTTATAATTAACAGTCATGTTTCCTGCTAATAAAGTTGCTCCCAGTTTGGAGGACGAAATTAAATTTATCCTTCAATGTATATTTTGCAGCACACTAATTCCGTGGGATTTTTGTCTCACAGTCAAATAAGTCTGGAGAATACTGGATTAAACAAAGTTAAACTGTTTTCTCAGAGTCTGTAAAATGAGAATGCATCCACATATCTCCAGGAAAGAATGGAGTTACAACATTTCTCAAAATTATTTGACCTCCACTTTTTCTCCACTCTGTCCTGTGGAACTAATGTTGCATGCGAGACATCTTTTGAAACATTGATATTGAGCATCTCATGTTCACATTTGGGTCATGATTCCCAGGTGCTTTACTTCCTCAAACAAGTTTGAGAATCACTGTTCTGTGTCACCCAGAAAAAGCTGAGAGATTACTAAACAATTGACATAATAGGGCAAAGACTGCTGATTTTCCCCCAGTATCCATTCTCACCCTCTCCCTTTGATAATAGAACTTGTGAATTTTAACTGTGAACAGAGCTGCCCAGAATACAGTCTGCCTTTCAAGCCCTCTTTGTGCTAGGAGAGAACATTGACTGCATTCTGGAGGAACTGATATGAGAAATTGCTATGTCATTCCCTCAAAAGAAAGGGGCATATTTTCAACTTCCTCCTCCCCTGTTTCCATTGGCTGGAGTACGCTTGTGATGGCAGGAGTCAGAGCAGCCATATTGGGATAGGAGATGAACACCTCAAGTTGAGGATGGCAGAAAAATATAATAGAAACAGCCTGGGACTCTTATGATTATGGAAACACTGTATCTGCCCTGGAGGACCTACCTAGTGTTTTACATGAAAGAGAAACTTTAATCTGGTTCAGGCCATTTTTTATTGTGGGAGTCTTTGTTATAGCAACTAAATTTATATCCTAACTAACCACTGAGTAAATGGATCAGGAGGAAAAAGGAACATGCAGAGAGTGTGACAGCCCTGGGTGCTGAACACACTTGAAACAGTTCTAGTTTGCTGGTTAAGGAGCTGTATGGGATGCTTTTCTTTTCTGATTATGCACGCTTCTGTCTTATTGCCAAAACTTCCCCGTAAACAGTATGCATATTAGCTGTGACTTTTCTTTCTCCTGAGGCTGTTGTTAAGTTTATTGAAAGAATTCACTTACATTCACTTAAATTTCTTTTACAGCTCCTTTCTTCAGAGTTCAAGGTGGATAATTTGACATACTGCTTTTTGGGGTTTTTTTGGGCAGCAAATGAATTCTTTTCTCAGACCAATTTTCAGAAGAAATAAAGAACAGTTAAGAAGTGTGAAAAACCTGAATTGTCATTCCCATTTTCATATCACCTGTGGCAGAAGTTCAATTAAGCAAGCATCTATCGAAAAGCTATTATATACCCAGCTTCATGCTAGAAGCTGTGGAAGACAAAGGCCCCACGATCAGACTACAGACTGGTGTTCCTGCCCTGCCTTCATGGGGCTTTTTTTTTTTTTTTTTTTTTTAACACAGATGTGCTATATATGGCTCCCCTTCCCATATACAATGTTTCCAACATGGGACTTAATCAGTCAACAAGTACCAGACACCTATTGTGTACCTAGTGTTGTGTAGGTATTATGGATGTTATGAGATACAGAAAACATGATCCTTTAAGCCTAATGAAAAGATCACATGTAACAATTAGCAAACAATATAATACAGTATTTAATTAATTGGTCCTGATATGATGGCTGTGGGCATCCACATGGTCTGTGTCAGCCCAATGTATGACAGATTTCTAATAATCTCCCTGGCTAAAATTTCTGTAGTCCTCTGTCAAAGAATTAATTTCCTTATAGAGGAAAGAGTCAGGAAGAGTTAGGTGTGAGAGAAGATTGTGACGTGAGATGGAAAGTGTTTCCCCTACTCTTTACCCGCCACATCTCCCATTTTGATACAACCCATTTGTCATTTTCATTGTTTCCTGCGTTTGTAAAAGGACTTGTGGTGTCAGAACTTGTTCGGATCGGATCGTCAGAAAAAAGAAGAAGCCAACCGGCTTTGATGGAGATAGATAAGCCCTTTTAATAAACAACTTGCTTGTGCCTGCTGGTGGTGTCTTTGTGATTTACTGAGATGTCTGCTCCAGTGCAAGACCCACATTTTGTAGATGAGGGAAGCTCATTTAGTATTGACTGCATCACCTGGAGGCAGAAATAATCACAGATTCCTGCTTCATAGTCATTTATATCTCCCAGTCATCTCTAGTCACCAGGCATCCCGCAGATTTAAGGCAATTTTCCTTGGATTCTCATTTTTCACAAGATCGCTACAGATGTGTGGAGTTCCAGGATTCCAGGAAAGAAATGATGCAGCAGAATTTTAGATACAGAATTGTGATTGTTTTGAAGTTAAAGTTGACTCTTTTGTATGTCAAGAATGTGCGCTGTGACTTTTCTCTCTTGGCTGCTGTTAAAGAAAAAATTATTTTGATTCTTGTGAAAACGGTAAGGCAGACTTTATTTAGAACTGTCGCCATTGGTGTAGGGACTACGGCAACGGGGTTTTGCAGTTGGGGAGAGAGATTGGGCTCAGCTCCAAATATAACAAGGGAAAGTGGGGCTTTAGAGACGGGAACTGTAGGTGGGAGTAAGGGAAGGGGCCGGTGGATGGAAAATTGCTAAGGGGTAGAGTAATTCTTTGCTAAACTGACCTAACAGGATTCTTACTGAAGGCAGGCCAGATGGTAGAGGGTGAGGAAGCTGATCAGATGTTGAGGTGATTAGACAGTGAGGGTGGGGGGATTCTGGCTGAACCGAGGCTTCTGAGGACAATGCTCGAGGATGGGGCCTGTCTGGAGTTTGATCAAGCAGTAGAATGCTGGGGACCAAGTAAGAACAAATAAGCATAGCGTGACTGGAGTCAGCGGTTTTCTGAAAGGAAATGTGGAAAGAAAAGGCCTCTGAACATCCACTCTATGTCAGGCATGGACTTCTCTCCCATTTACCTCATTTAATCCTCACACGAAGTAGATCGAGTAATTTTTTTTAAATACATTTATTTATTTATTTATTTATTTATTTATTTATTTATTTTTGGCTACGTTGGGTCTTCGTTGCTGCACGCGGGCTTTCTCTAGTTGTCCCGAGCAGGGGCTACTCTTCGTTGCGGTGTGTGGGCTTCTCATTGCGGTGGCTTCTCTTGTTGTGGAGCACAGGCTCTAGGTGCATGGACTTCAGTAGTTGTGGCACGTGGGCTCAGTAGTTGTGGCGCACGGGCTTAGTTGCTCCGCGGCATGTGGGATCTTCCTGGACCAGGGCTCGAACCCGTGTCCCCTGCATTGGCAGGTGGATTCTTAACCACTGCACCACCAGGGAAGTCCCAGATCGAGTGATTTTATGGTGTCAACCGAAGAATGATGCAGAAAGTGACAAGTAAGAAAATACCTTATTTGGGGTCTTAAGCATTGCAGTTTGGGAGGCAAGGAAAGTGTGTTCCGGGGGAGAGAAAGAGTCAGGGGCTTTTAAAGACAAAAAGCCACGAGACTGTTAAAAGTTTCTTGCGAGAACTGTGGTTGACTCTGAGGTGAGTGAGGAAATATTTGTCCTTAAGGAATCACGAGTTGTTTTAGGGTAGGGGTGCAATAAGTAGATAGGCTCTCACGGGTTATTTTAGGGTAAGGGTCCGAGTTTCTGGCAGATGTTCTGGATGCCTCCATTAGGACAATAAGCGGTCCAAAAGTCAGATTCCACCCAGGCTAAGTGCATAAGTCACCTTCCTCGATGGCCTCTTGGCTCCATTTTAGAGAGCTCTCTTAGCAATACTGATTCCATTTTGAGTTTCCTTCCACAGTGGAAAAGGAAATTGAGATTTAGGGAGATTAAGTATCTTGCCCAACTTACAGAGGTGGGGTTCAAACCCTTGTCTATCTGTATCCTGGATAATGAGCAAATCAGAGATGGCCTATTTGGGCTGAAAAAATGGGGGCGGGGCACTTTCCTTAATGTCCTGTATTATTTAAGATCTCTTGAGACCTTCTCAAACAATAGGTTTGAGAGCTGTACAGAGAGAACTCATAAAATGACGGAAATAGAATTTTTCTGACAATCTGAAGGGATGGTGGATCACATCAAATTATTTTGGATTTAGCGGGGGAAAGGTGACATTTATTGCACACTGATGTTATAGATTACAATTCATGTATCACACGTGTAAAGTGACCCAACTGTAGTCATTATGAGTATTAACACAGTGTCGGCGCCATCATCAGGGAATAGCTGATTTTCACCTTGTCAACTCTAGATGTCACTCTAAGATGGTGAGTTAGATGTATCCAAATCACTGCAGAGGCCCTGGCTTCTCTGCATTCTTTTTAGCTGACTCATGGTGCAATTCTGTTTCAATCACAGCTATTTGAGGCAGGGACTGATGCAGAGGAAAATACCTGTTAACACAGCCGTTCCAGACACCCCTAAGAGTAAGATCAGGAAGTTGAGCGTTTTCATGGAGACGCATGTATCTGAGCTATTGCCCTGACTCCCACCAGGGAAGGTCAGCAGAACACAAAACAGTTAGGGCTTTATGACCTGCAACAAGCTTTAACAGGGCAGGGCTTTTGTCCTGCAGACAAAAATTCTCTAAGAAAAAAATTCCTCTGAGAAAAAAACATTCCTGTAATTATCACCGATGGTGTGATATATTTGCTTAACTTCATGGTAGGTACATTCTGTGTTTTATCCCGGTGGAAATGCAGATATGATAATGATGGAGATGAATAAAGATTCCTGAGATTCCTGGTTTCAGGGAATCAGTTCTTTGCCTCCGGTTCTATTTTCAGGCACTTGCCTTGGCAAAGGTTGCTTCCTGCCACAGTAGCCAAAAGCAGACAGTTGGAGAGAGCATGAAAGCCCAAGTGTAGGAGGGAAAGGGGACAGCTCGGCTTCCTCCTTCCCTCCCTCTATTCTTTACAGCATGTAAGTATTCTCAATATGGCAGGCAAAGGGTGCCTCTTCCTTATTCGCTGTGCGCTATGGTGGTTTCAAATCCTCTCTTCTACTTTTTTTTGGCGCTGAATGTTTGGTCTGAGAAGAACTGCAGCAGACTGCAAAAAATTTTGTTCTTTTGATTCACAAATGGGATGTTTTGAAGTTAGCATTGTGAATGTGTTCAAACAGTTTGCAAATTAGGACCTCGATGATGGAATAGCTGAAAACAGTCTGGTGGCACCATTCTGCCTGGGATTTAGCTTAGAGTATAAAGCACACTAGTGGCTATAGGACCAGACTGGACAGCACTGGGGTGGACCTAGGGGAATGGGGAGCTGTGAAGGAAGACAAGGAATTTCCGTGAATTCTGGGGTAATTCAATCCCCCACAGCTTCAAAGATCACTAACAACTTCCTACTAACTAGATTCGCTGGAAAGTCTTACTTCTGAGACTTGAAATCATCTGTACCACACAACTCGTTTACGTGAACGTAACTATGTTATTCATCTGTCTTCACTACCATAACTTTCCTTGTCTCCTGTCTTCCTTAATGGAACCTCTATTCTGGAAACTCTTGCCCCATAAGATGAAAGTTGCAAATAACTTTACTGTAGGAATTTCGTGAAAAACCCATTTAAACGAACAGCAGACTGCTGGATTTTTCAATAGATAGCATCAAATCAGCATTAATTCTACAGGTCTCTTCAAAACCCTCACCTTTCAGTGTCCACCAATCCTAAACTACTGTATCATGATTCCTACCTAGTCCTAACAAGACCCAGCATGGAAAGACCCACCTTAAATCAAATGCCAAATATCTTAGAGATTCTAACATGGCTCCACCCCCACTGAAATTAAGCAGTGTTCTTGCTCACAAATGAACTCAGCTTTGACTCATCAACAGAGTGTTTTGGTGGTGTTTTCTTGATGCCAGTAATGACTTTGATCTCTCAAATGCTCGGATTATTCCTACCTAGAAGGCATCTTGTTTTCAAGACTCCCCATGAACATCTTTACACAGATGACTATGAAATTATACTTTCAGCAAGATGTGTTTCTACTTTCTGCCTACAACAAAAGGTTTCCTCCTGAATATTTCTTTGTCATCACAAATTCAACAGGTTCCCGACTCCCCTGCCTTCTTCCCCGCTTCCCTGGTGGTGCAGTGGATATGAATCCTCTTGCCAATGCAGGGGACACGGGTTTGAGCCCTGGTCTGGGAAGATCCCACATGCCACCGAGCAACTAAGCCCGTGCGCCACAACTACTGAAGCAAGTGTGCCTAGAGCCCGTGCTCCGCAACAAGAGAAGCCACCACAATGAGAAACCTGCACACCGCAACGACGAGTAACTCCCGTTCGCCGCAACTAGAGAAAGCCTGTGCACAGCAGTGAAGACCCAATGCAGCCAAAAATAAATAAAATTAAACCTTTAAAAATAAACAAACAAACAAAACAGCACTACGTGACCATCGAATTTGAAAGCTTTTTATTATCTTTGATGCATTCCTTTACTTTATTGTCTATAAACAGTCACCAACTCTTGTTAATTTACTAACAAAATATTTGTATTGTTCCCCTTTGTATTTCTGCTCCTGTCCACCCAGTCTCAGCTTTTATTTTATGGTCTTTGTTTACCATCTTTTACTTTTTCTTTTTTTGGCTGTGCCACATGGCATGCGGGATCTTAGTTCCCTGACCAGGGATTGAACCCGTGCCTCCTGCAGTGGAAGCTCGGAGTCCTAAGCACTGGACAACCAGGGAATTCCCTTAACATCTTTTTTTCTGTTAAGCTCCCATAACTACCCTCCCCCTTCCCAACACACACACACACATGCACACAAACACCAATTTATTGTATACACTGCTTTGAGGTTTCATTGGAATTTATGAATCTTCTTCCCCAGAAAAATGTAACTGTGCATATATACACAAAATTTTGAGTATAATATCAGGAGGTTCACAGAACCCCTGAAAGCCAAATTACTATCCTAACTGTTGCCTCTGTGTCTAATATCATCCTTCTCGCTCCAATCAGGCAGCTCCTACATTAACCATCTTTTCTTTAACATCTTTATTGGAATATAATTGTTTTACAATGGTGTGTTAGTTTCTGCTTTATAACAAAGTGAGTCAGCTATACATATACATATATCCTCATATCTCCTCCCTCTTGCGTCTCCCTCACATCCTCCCTATCCCACCCCTCTAGGTGGTCACAAAGCACCGAGCTGATCTCCCTGGGCAATGCAGTTGCTTCCCACTAGCTATCTATTTTACATTTGGTAGTGTATATATGTCCATGCCACTCTCTCACTTCATCTCAGCTTACCCTTCCCCCTCCCCGTATCCGCAAGTCCATTCTCTACGTCTGCGTCTTTATTCCTGTCCTGTCCTTAGGTTGTTCAGAACCTTTTTTTTTTAGATTCCATATATATGTGTTAGCATACAGTATTTCTTTTTCTCTTTCTGACTTACTTCACTCTGTATGACAGACTCTAGGTCCATCCACGTCACTACAAATAACTCAATTTTGTTTCTTTTTATGGCTGAGTAATATTCCATTGTATATATGAGCCACGTCTTCTTTATGCATTCATCTGTTGATGGACACTTAGGTTGCTTCCATGTCCTGGCTATTGTAAACAGAGCTACAGTGAACATTGTAGTACATGACTCTTCTTTTTTTTTTTTTTTTAATGATATTCTTGTCTGCTTACATTCTTTTTATGTATGTATGTATGTATGTATGGCTGTGTTGGGTCTTCATTTCTGTGCGAGGGCTTTCTCTAGTTGTGGCAAGCGGGGGCCACTCTTCATCGCGGTGTGCGGGCCTCTCACTATCGCGGCCTCTTGTTGCCGCGCACAGGCTCCAGATGCGCAGGCTCAGTAATTGTGGCTCACGGGCCGAGTTGCTCTGTGGCATGTGGGATCTTCCCAGACCAGGGCTCGAACCCACGTCCCCTGCATTGGCAGGCAGATTCTCAACCACTGCGCCACCAGGGAAGCCCGACTCTTCTTGAATTACAGTTTTCTCAGGGTATATGCCCAGTAGTGGGATTGCTGGGTTGTATGGTAGTTCTATTTATAGTTTTTTAAGGAACCTCCATACTGTTCTCCATAGTGGCTGTATCAATTTACACTCCCACCAACAGTGCAAGAGGGTTCCCTTTTCACCACACCTTCTCCAGCATTTATTGTTTGTAGGTTTTTTGATGATGGCCATTCTGACCAGTGTGAGTTGATACCTCATTGTAGTTTTGATTTGCGTTTCTCTAATGATTAGTGATGTTGAGCATCCTTTCATGTGTTTGTTGCAATCTGTATATCTTCTTTGGAGAAATGTCTATTTAGGTCTTCTGCCCATTTTTGGATTGGGTTGTTTGTTTTTTTGATATTGAGCTGCATGAGCTGCTTGTAAACTTTGGAGATTAATCCTTTGTCAGTTGCTTCATTTACAAATATTTTCTCCCATTCTGAGGGTTGTCTTTTCATCTTGTTTATGGTTTCCTTTGCTGTGCAAAAGCTTTTAAATTTCATTAGGTCCCATTTGTTTATTTTTGTTTTTATTTCCATTTCTCTAGGAGGTGGGTCAAAAAGGATCTTGCTGTGATTTATGTCATGGAGTGTTCTGCCTATGTTTCCTTCTAAGAGTTTGATAGTGTCTGGCCTTCATTTAGGTCTTTAATCCATTTTGAGTTTATTTTTGTGTATGGTGTTAGGGAGTGTTTTAATTTCATTCTTTACATGTAGCTGTACAGTTTTCCCAGCACCACTTATTGCAGAGGCTGTGTTTTCTCCATTGTATATTCTTGCCTCCTTGATCAAAAATAAGGTGACCATATGTATGTGTGTTTATCTCTGGGCTTTCGATCCTGTTCCATTGATCTATATTTCTGTTTTTGTGCCTGTACCATACTGTCTTGATTATTCTTAACTTTGTAGTACAGTCTAAAGTCCGGGAGCCTGATTCCTCCAGCTCCATTTTTCTTTCTCAAGATTGTTTTGGCTATTCGGGGTCTTTTGTGTTTCCATACAAATTGTGAAATTTTTGGTTCTAATTCTGTGAAAAATGCCCATTGGTAGTTTGATAGGGAATGCATTGAATCTGTAGATTGCTTTGGGTAGTGTAGTCATTTTCACAATGTTGATTCTTCCAATCCAAGAACATGGTATATCTCTCCATCTGTTTGTATCATCTTTAATTTCTTTCATCAGTGTCTTATAGTTTTCTGCATACAGGTCTTTTGTCTCCTTAGGTAGGTTTATTCCTAGGTGTTTTATTCTTTTTGTTGCAGTGATAAATGGGAGTGTTTCCTTAACTTCTCTTTCAGATTTGTCATCATTAGTGTATAGGAATGCAGGAGATTTCTGTGCATTCATTTTGTATCCTGCTACTTTACCAAATTCATTGATTAGCTCTAGTAGTTTTCTGGTATCATCTTTAGGATTCTCTATGTATAGTATCATGTCATCTGCAAACAGTGACAGCTTTACTTCTTCTTTTACGATTTGGATTCCTTTTATTTCTTTTTCTTCTCTGATTGCTGTGACTAAAACTTCAAAAACTATGTTGAATAATAGTGGTGAGAGTGGGCAACCTGTCTTGTTCCTGATCTTAGAGGAAATGGTTCCAGTTTTTCACAATTGAGAACGATATTGGCTGTGGGTTTGTCATATATGGCCTTTATTATGTTGAGGTAAGTTCTGTCTATGCCTACTTTCTGGAGAGTTTTTATCAGAAATGGGTGTTGAATTTTGTCGAAAGCTTTTTCTGCATCTATTGAGATGATCATATGGTTTTTCTCCTTCAATTTGTTAATATAGTTTATCACATTGAATGATTTGCATATATTGAAGAATCCTTGCATTCCTGGGATAAACCCCACTTGATCATGGTGTATGATCCTTATAATGTGCTGTTGGATTCTGTTTGCTAGTATTTTGTTCAGGATTTTTGCATCTATGTTCATCAGTGATATTGGACTGTAGTTTTCTTTCTTTGTGATATCTTTGTCTGGTTTTGGTATCAGGGTGATGGTGGCCTCGTAGCATGAGTTTCGGAGTGTTCCTCCCTCTGCTATATTTTGGAAGAGTTTGAGGAGGATAGGTGTTAGCTCTTCTCTAAATATTTGATAGGATTCGCCTGTGAAGCCATCTGGTCCTGGGCTTTTGTTTGTTGGAAGATTTTTAATCACGGTTTCAATTTCAGTGCTTGTGGTTGGTCTGTTTATATTTTCTATTTCTTCCTGGTTCAGTCTTGGCAGGTTGTGCTTTTCTAAGAACGTGTCCATTTCTTCCAGGTTGTCCATTTTATTGACATATAGTTGCTTGTAGTAATCTCTCGTGATCCTTTGTATTTCTACAGTGTCAGTTGTTACTTCTCCTTTTGCATTTCTAATTCTGTTGATTTGAGTCTTCTCCCTTTTTTTCTTGATGAGTCTGGCTAATGGTTTATCAATTTTGTTTATCTTGTCAAAGAACCAGCTTTTAGGTTTATTGATCTTTGCTATTGTTTCCTTCATTTCTTTTTCATTTATTTCTGATCTGATCTTTATGATTTCCTTCCTTCTGCTAACTTTGGGGTTTTTTTTGTTCTTCTTTCTCTATTTGCTTTAGGTGTAAGGTTAGGTTGTTTATTTGAGATGTTTCTTGTTTCTTGAGGTAGGATTGTATTGCTGTAAACTTCCCTTTTAGAACTGCTTTTGCTGCATCCATAGGTTTTGGGTCATCGTGTTTTCATTGTCATTTGTTTCTAGGTACGTTTTGATTTCCTCTTTGATTTCTTTAGTGATCTCTTGGTTAGTTAGTAGTGTATTGCTTAGTCTCTATGTATTTGTATTTTTTCAGATTTCTTCCTGTAATTGATATCTAGTCTCATAGTGTTGTGGTCAGAAAAGATACTTGATATGATTTCAATATTCTTAAAATTACCAAGGCTTGATTTGTGACCCAAGATATGATCTATCTTGAAGAATGTTCCATGAGCACTTGAGAAGAAAGTGTATTCTGTTGTCACATTAACCTTTAAATAATGTCACTCCCTATAAATGACTGTTGTTAAATGACAAAAATTCAATCGAGTAAATTTTAAAGATCTAGTTGGCCTTATTAAATTATTCATGAGTCATGCAGCATTGCATCTAGCAAGTGGCAGGGAGCTCCCAGGAGCTATACAAAATGGAAGGTTTTATAGGCAGAGAGTGGATTACCTCACCTTCCTTTGGGGAATGTGACAGATGACCTCATTGGTGCTGATGAGAAAATTCCACTGACTGGTTAAGACTGCATTTCCGGGGGAAATTGAAAGTGCAACTAGATTAGGGACTAAGTTTCGGTTTGGTGATGTGCGTTTAGTCAAGTGACTCCATTTTGGACCTGTTGTCTCTTTTTTAACACTGGTAATGGTTTCTTATAAATTCAGAATAAAATCTGAGGCTCAGCTGGGCATTCCAAATGTCTTTCTCAATCCTGTCAATGGGACTGAAACTATCCTTTCAGCTTTACACTCTTAAATACAGAAGTAAAATAAACCAAACAAAATTAATGGACACATATTAATTGAGCACTTATTATACACAAGGGAACTCTGTACTGGTTACACTGCTGTCAGCAACTCTCTCACTTAAGCCCCCCACCCTTGCTCTGGCACATCTGTCTCATGGTTGTCTGCAGGACACAAAGGAACTGTGTGGGCTATGGAATTAGGCAGACTTGGGTTTGGAATGAAGAGTAACAGAATATAACACCCCAAAACATGTCTCTTTGGTATAAGGATGATATTGAGCTGATTATTCTGAGAAACATCAGACATAGGAGAAGCTCTGAAAACAGAATAGAAGTTACTCTTTTGTAAGGGAAATTTACATTAATAAACAGAATCTCCATTTGCAAGGGAATTTCCCTCTCTGTACCAGGAAGAGAAGGATGGCTAGATCACAAGAGAATCTTACAGTGGAGATGGCAGACTTAAATCAGCATAACAAACCTTACCCTTGTTTACCATCTTTTTCTGCTAAGCTCCCATAACTGGCCCCTCTGCCCGCCCAACACACACACACACACACACACACCCTTTTTCTTTTGTCTTCAGTTGGAGATAGTATTTAAGCCAGAGTTCTAAGCCACCTCTTTTCTTTTTTATTTATTTATTTATTTATTTATTTTTTTTAAGCCACCTCTTTGAGTTACTCATTTATCCTGGGTATCTTTCATGTATACCTGAGGTATACATATTAATAAACTTCTGTTTGTTTTTCTCTTGTTAATCTGTCTTTTATTATAAGGGTCTTAGCCAAGAAACTTAGAAGAGTAGAGAGACAATTATTTTTTCTCCCTTACAGAAACACCAATCTGTATTCTATCAATCTGACCTCTGAGTCTCACTTTTTCTCCTGGAAAATGGAGATAATAGTAACTATTCACAGGCTTGAGACGAAAATTCCATAGGACAACCCAAAGTGCCTAGAAGAAAGCCTGGCACCTAGGAGCTACTCTACATGCCCTAGCTTTTTTCTAAGCTCAATATATTGATATAATCTGAATGAGAGGATACTTCTCTCACAATTGGCCTGCACAAATCAGAAAATTGCTGAATGACTAAAAGATCAGTTAGTATCTATGAGCTTATCAGTGAACCCATTATCGAGCCATCTGCCAGGGTGAGGGGTGAGCAGTGAACCCACGAATGAGCTTCCCACCCTTTCAACCAGTGACCTCTTCCAAGTTTGAGCACAGAGTAACCTTGGATCATTTGACAGAAGGGCTCAGGGCAAAGCCTATGAGCTCAGAAAGGACTGGCTGAAAATCTTAACATGTAACCAGGAGTAGCCTCATTACTTAGTGCAGATTTCTCAGTGATAAAAGCATGTTGATGTATTTATTCATACTTGCTGATTTAATTAAGGGGGTGGAGTTTTATTTTACCCATCAGTGGAGGACGAGTCATGAGTAATGAGAAAATTATGTATTTTAATTTACATTTTTTTACCTATGAGTTTATAACTCATGAAAGAGAAACACAGCTTTAATGAACCCCAAAACTGTGCTAAGTGCTATACTACACACTTGGGGGAGACTTGTGGAGGGACTCAGAAAGGGGTGTTTTAAGAAAAATAAAAATAGTGGTCGTTGACCTAAACTGACTTATAATCTTACCGGGGAGACAGAATTTATTTCTGAACTAATTAGACCACAATTATATTCTAAACCAAAGAATCTTAGAACTGACTTTCAATATAATTGGCTTCCTATTATTTTATAGAATTGAGAGCATTATTATGAGATGGGGTTCATAGGCTTCACCAGACTGTCCCCCACCCCTGCCCAAGGAAAAGAGAGAGAAAAAAACAAAGGTTAGTATTGGGTCATGACTTAAGTGTTCATTCTAACATGGGTTCAGGTGGGTTGGTCTTTTGGGGAATGCTCACCCTCCCCTCCTTTCTAATCTAGAACCTAAAGATATTGAAGTCAGTTTCCCTGGGTCTACTAGGCTGAGACCGAAACATAGCAGAGCTTCCTTGCAGAAATAGCAACATTTAGTGGGAAACACTGCTCCCCTTTTCCTCCTCCCGAACCTGAATGCAGTTGATTCAATCTTAGCCCCTTTCGGCCTTGAGTGCAAAGCTGCTGTGAAGGATGTACTGCCATTGCAGCAGCAGCTTGAGCTGTACCCTCCCAGGCTGAGCAAGATGAAATAGTTGCTCAGAGCTAGCAGCTGAGACTGGGGACCACTCTCTACTCCCTGCAGGGAGGAAACAGGAAAGGAAAAAAATGGGAAAATGATTCTGGCAACAGCCAAGGATTCCTGAGTTTGAAGGCCTGCCTCCCACTTTTGCCCCGTCTCCTCCTCCATGCTCAGGAAAAAAAAAAAAAAAAAGAAAGCTCTAGCTGTCTCTAATCACTGCAGAATTGGTAGCAGACTTCCTCCTGCCAGCAGGAGAATGCATTTTCTTTTCCATCACAACCTTCAGATAACCTGGTTCGTGCCCTACAATAGTGCCATCTTGTCCAGTGACAAATAGATTTCAATTGTCATTTACCTGAGCTGCATTGTAAAATGAAATTCAAGGGACTGTAGGCAGAAGCCCCTCCTGTCTTCCCAGAGAGAGGCTGCGGTGAATGCTGGGTGTTCTGCATTTGTGTCTCCCTTCCCGGGTAGTTTTGCATCTTTAGCTCAGGACGGTGCTCCTATCCATGGGTAGAGGTGTCTATTTTGGCCGGGATAAAGTAAGTGGTGTTTGGGACTAGGGTATCTGAAGGCTGAGGGCAGAGGCAGTACGTGGGCTGCTCCGGCTGCTAACCGTCAACACACTTAACCCCTGAGATGTCTCACAATATTCAAAAACAGTGTTTCCACATGCTGTGACAGTCCTGGGTATCACTGTGTCTTGAGGGTTGGTGAAGTCCAAGTCCCGTTCTAACTCACCTCTAAAGGGTTCAACATCCCAAAGTCAGAGGTGGGGTCAACTCTACCCACGTTCAGAGGGAGATATTAGCCAAATTGTGGTAACCACTTTCTTCCCCCAGCTTAAGGAAGTACATCTGGTCAGTGTGGGGAATTCATATTCATGTATATATGTACCTTGGAGAGGGGCGTTGCCTTTTTTTGAGCTTTAATGTGCCAGCTGCTTTTAAACTTCTCTTGTTGAATGAGTACTACATGTTGAGTCTGACCATTGTACAAAAGCTAAAATCTCATAATTATACCTTTCCCCACTTGCCTCCTAAGCTTTAGTTCAGATCCCAGCTCTTTCACTCATTAGCTGGTTAACTTGTTACATCACTTAACTGCTCTGAATCTTCATTTTCTCTATGTGAAAACAAGGACAACAGTCCCTCTCCTATCAGGGTTTTGGGATGTGAAAGGAAAAGATGTATCTGAAAACACCCACCAGCAACCAGTATCTAGAAGGCACTCAGATGTTAGTCCTTCTCGTACCTACCAGTCTAAAGCTACATCATAAATCCATGATAATTTGGGAGAGATGGAAAAGAAAATTATTGCACCAGACCATATTCCTGATTCAGGAGACACTAGAAAACAAACAAACAAACACACAAACACCTTAGTTCCAAAGACAATAAACTGGAGAAATTTGACTTTTGGTATCTGTTACTTTTACTGTCACAATTTAATTATATTTAGTGTGAATAAAGTTTTACGATGTGTGTTATAATAACCATTACTGCTCCTGTGAAGTTGTAGATAATCAGATGTGTGGCAGTCTATATTGTCTCCAAGTTAAAATAGATCATGCCTTTGGTAAGCTGTTCAACTTGTGTGTCTATATAACATTGTACCCGCCAGGATCTCAATATCTTTGCCTCCTTTTTGGTACATTTCTCTCAAGATGTAATTGGTAGTAACCTAATACACAGCAGCTGACATGAATCCACCTATATTTTCTTCTTATTTATTTATTTATTTTTTGAGGCTGCGCTGATCTTTGTTGCAGCATGTGGGATCTTTTTTTAGTTGTGGCGTGCTTACTCTTAATTTTGGCATGCATGCGGGATCTAGTTCCCCGACCAGGGATCGAACCCGGGCCCCCTGCACTGGGAGCAAGAAGTCTTACCCACTGGACCACCAGGGAAGTCCCCCACCTATATTTTCTTTTCGACCCAGTTTAGAAGGAGAACAGACATTGTCCTGATTTGTTCCATCTCTCCATTAAGATCATAAACTGAGTGATTAAACTTCTCAACATCTGATTAATGACAAAGACAAAACCCAAATCTAGTTTTTCCTGATGAGCTGAGCCATCTATTTCTTTAATTACAATTTACAGAGGGAATCAATAATCTTTCCTCAACAGACTTGGAAAAACATGCTGAAACATACTGTATTCTTAGTACCACCTTGGTATGTGAACTCGGTGGAGGAGGACATCAATAGCCTTTGAATAGTTTTGGTCCAAGAGAGAAGTCTATCAGGTTATTTAAGAATAGCAAGCCCCCTGCTTTGGGCTTTGCCATGGTGTGATTTGACCATAAGGGGGCAGGATCCTCCACATAGTAAATCTAGGTTGAAAAGGAGGCATTGACAGTGTTTGTGTGAGTATCATACATACGTGCAAACATACTAAGCCCTCTCATTCTTTTGCCTCTTATTCTAAGGATACTCTAGCCACTTGTAGACTGAATCCCCTGAAGACAAATGCTCCAATAAAGTAAAAGTTTGTGGGACCCTCATCTTTTCCCTTTGTACCTAAGTTTTGCTTCCACCATAAAGGAGTAAGTGGGAGAGGAATGTATGTGAGAGCCTCCTGCAATGGGCTGGAACTTTCAGCTCTTCTGTGATGACTGTTCCACAGCTAACTTAGGTGCCAGCTGGAACAGGGACATATTAATATCTTTGTTTCCTTTTCTGAGGGTATCTCTCAGGGTGTAATATGCAATAAAGTCATATATAGCAGCCTACGTGGGGCTATCGTAGAGACGTGCTATTTTAAATTGCTTGATGGGGCTTGTCATCTTTGTTAGAGCTGCTATGTAACAAGTTTAAAGAGGGGAGGAAAGGCACTTAATTGGTGCTGTGCTCTATATATCCTTATGTAACAGCAGCCTCTTGAAAAAGGGGAAATCTTATATAAAGAATGTAGGAAGACTGATCAAGTGAAGATCCAGGCCAGTCCTCCAAATGCACACAAGTTGTGCTAGAACTACAGCTAACATGGCAGTGATGTTATGAACAAGGACCTCTTTCTAGAAGCTTTGTATGTCTTACAATCTTTTTAAAAAATCTTTTTACATAAAGTTCCTTCTTTTAATTGAAGTATAGTTGACTTATAATATTGTGTTAGTTTCAGATGTACAGAAAAGTGAGTTGGTTATACATATATATGTATACATCTGTATTATTTTTTTATTCTATTCCGTTTAGGTTCTTACAAGATACTGAATACAGTTCCCTGTGCTTCACAGTCAATCCTCGTTGTTCTTATAATCTTGACATAATCTTCACATTCTTTAAACAAGCAAAGTTTTTGCTATAAAAAGGTTAAACAAACCCTCACAAAACAGCAATGTAGGAGAAGAAAATCTTCCCAAAGTGTGAAAAAATTCAATAAAGCAACCCATTTGCATTCAGGGCTTAAGCTTGAAAATTCTGTCAAAGCACAATGCCGTGCATATCTGAAAGCGGCTCCGATCTAAGCTGTAGAAATTACTTGTTCCCCAATTAAGACTTTGCCCGTAATTAATTGTTTAAAGTCTGCAGCCTTGTCTAAGGAAACCAGAGTTTATGCCGTTCCTTATGCACATCTTAATCTGTAGACATTAGGAGCTCAGGGCGTAGCCAAGGCTGAGCAGCTCACGGGTGGCCCTGCTGTTGTTGGCTGCAAGGGCTGTCACCTCTGGGCTGGGGCTCAGCCTTGACATTGGGACAGCATCCGCCCAACACACACCACCCCCCCCCAAACATCCGGAGCTCACTGCAGTGGAGACTGCAGCACGAGGGCTGCACGCCCTGTTAAAGGCACAGCCCCGAATTCCCACCAGCCAGGCTCTATTGTTGGCTGCGTCTGGAAGAATCCAGCACCATCAGACAGGGGTTCCAGTGGGGCGCAGCCTCCAGGGCCACAGTCTATGTGGGACAGAAAGGTCATGGTTTTAGGTTACATTTCTTCTTAGATTTCTTAGATATGCCCTGATTGCTCTAATAAAAACCCAGTTTCATTTACAAGGGGAAAGGCTTCCTGCATTTCCCCCTGTGTATATCAAGCTCATTTTAACCTTTGCAGGAACTTTGGGCTGGATATGCAGTGCCGGTGACCAGCAGGTCCCAGAGGATAAGATCCCCGCATTCTTTGATAACGTGTCTCCTGAGGGAGGAGAGGCCTGGGGAGTGCACTCCATCCACCCAGGAAGCCATTTGGGCCCTTGTACTTGCCGTGCACCTGCTGCCTTAGAAACACCCGATAAACCTGTTCATGGCCAACTCCCAGGCACTTAGCTGCTATTCTTGCAAAGGCCTTTCGATTTTAAAAGAAAAAAGACTGGAAACAAGTTTCCATCCCTCAGTAGGGGATTAGTTAAATAAATGACGGTATATTTATACAACGTGCTATGTAACCATTGAAAAGAACGAAACAGCTCTACATTAAATTGAGGAAGATACCACTCCTGCCTTTCCAGCCCACAAGGCCATGATAAGAGCTAACACTTATGTAGCACTGACAGTATGGCAGGACCTGCTTTAAGAATGATATTAATTCATTACATATTAACTCGCCAAATCCACACCATAACCTTGTAAAATAGGTACTAGTATTATTTCCGTTTTGCAGATGAGATAAATGAAACACAGAGAGGTTAAGTAACTTGCTCAAGGTCGCTCAGTTAGTGAGTGCCAAACTGGGATTCCAACTCAGGCAGCCTGGTGCCAGACTGGAGTCAGAGTCTACTTAGCTGCTATGCAATTCTGTTTCCACACAAATAACTAGACTTTGAGGTGAAAGAGAGTCTATGCCAGGAAAGAGTAAAGTACTATGAGATGTCAAGGAGGGGAGAAATTATATCTAGTGGAAAGAGATTAAAACAAAAAAAATCCCTAGCATTTGAGGTGGTCCCTGAAGGATGAGAGGCTTTTCTCTAGGCAGGTTGGAGGGAAAATATTCCAGACAGAGAAAAAAAACGTATGCAAATTCATCCTCAATGCTATCCTCAGATGTTAGCATACAAATCTTGTTTGTTAGGAGAGTACCAATTTTTTTCTATGCCAGTTTTATCCCATTCATTCATTCATTCATTCATACAATGTTTTTGAGCACTTACTATATGCTAAGCATTTTTCTGGACAGGACATTCCAAATACGAGCATAGCCTTTTCCTTTATTTTTCTCTGTGAACAAAGATTAATACTTAAATGCTCCCGTCCAACGTAATGAGCATTAATCTAACTTCTTACCTCCTAGACTTAGTAAGGAGGACTTCAAGGTGGAGGAGAAAGGAAAAAACTTGAATTTAGGAGAAAAAAAAGGAAGGCCAAAAATCATCCCTGGTTTGACTGAGTTAATTCCCGTGAAGTGTCAAGAGGCGGGAAGACAGGGTCAGATCCCCTCAGGGAACCCTCATCGTGGAAGCATTGGGAGAGGAAAGTTGATTTTGGTTTTTTAAAAAAATATTTATTTAATTTTTTTTTAACATCTTTATTGGAGTATAATTGCTTTAATGTTGTGTTAGTTTCTGCTGTATAACAAAGTGAATCAGCTATACGTATACATATATCCCTGTATCCCCTCCCTCTTGCATCTCCCTCCCACCCCTCTAGGTGGTCACAAAGCACCGAGCTGATCTCCCTGTGCTATGCAGCTACTTCCCACTAGCTATCTATTTTACATTTGGTAGTGTATATAATTCCATGCCACTCTCTCATCTGGAGCGAGTGTATAACTCTGCCTTTATTCACTGGCAAGCACCAAGCTCCCGCATGCCTCAGTTGCCTCATCAGTAAAATGGGGTTAGTAATAACGCGCATGCTCATAGAACTGCTTGGAGAGCCAAACGAAGTAATACCTGTGAAGTGCTTTGCATAGTGCCTGGCACGTGTGGGTCCCTCGATAAATGTGATCTGATAGAAGAGAGGCAAGAGAAGGGGCTTACTGAAGGGAGAGGTGAAGGATGCTGAGCTCAGTTTTCTCTTCACCTACCGCGTCCTGCTGGGGGTCGGGCTCCACATAAAACCACTGTGCGCTCCAGGGCAGAGACGCTCTGAGACTGGGCAAGTGCACTGGGCTTCTGAACCCCTGCCCTGCTGCGAGATTTTAGCCAGACACCTAGTTTCTCTGCACCCCAACTCCCTTCCATGCAAAACCAGGGATGATAATATTCCTCTCGCAGAATTATTGTGAGGGTTAAATGAAGCAACCCATCTTAGAGGTTCTAGCACTAGGCCAGGGACCCCCAAAAGAAATCAATGCACCGCAGTCCTCTTCCTTCCTGACCCCAGGCCAGGGGCCTAAGGAAGCTGGAAGCAGTCACTAGCCCAGAATCTTCTTCCCAGGAGTGGGCGTGGTTACAGCAGCAGCCCTGGGAAGTTCCAAATGTAGGCTCAGCCCTGGGAAGTTCCAAATGTAGGCTCAGCCCTGGGGCACGCAAGATGGGCAGTGGCAGTTTCAAATACTCTCTGTGTAGGGAGAGTCGTTTTGGGGAGGGAAGGAGGCAGCTATGGGAACCCAGAAAATCACTTTATCACTGCAGGTTCTTGCGTGGGGAGAATCAGCAGAGGACAGAGGCGGCGCTGTCTGGCCAAGAGTTAGCAGCAAAGGCAGAAACCTGGCCTGTGATTGGGTCAGGAGAGGAGGTCCCAGGCCCCTGCTGTTAGGATGGGAAGAGCTTTAGGAGAAAAGGAGAAAGAACCACCCAGAAAGGTGGCATGCATTCAGCAGGCAGAGTGACAGCTCCTACACCCGCTGAAGGGGAAGAAAAGTGGGCCTGGTGACGAAGAGAATGATGTGCCTGGTGGTGAAATCCTTTTAGGCTCAGACAGGCCCACAACCACATTCCAGTCCAGGCTCTTACTGGCCCCATGACTTCAGAGAATCCCCTTGACTGCTCTGAGCATGGAGAAAAGGAGGTCCACACCCAGCTCTCCAGTTCAGAGGTTTTTGAGAGGATGAAATGAAACAATCTATGCTCAAGTTTCTGTGACAGATGCTACAGTGTGTGGCACATAGTAGGCTCTCAGTAATGGGGCCACTGGTAGAAATGGTTGTTGTCTGTACTGGTATGCGTTTCGTACTAATATACCTCTATTTAATATAATTATCTGCCTCTCTCAGGCTGTGAATGCTCAGAGGACAGGGGATGTATGTTGCAGGGGTACAAAACCAGTGTTGCGAATGTTGACTAACAAAAGAAATTTAATTCACAAAAGCACAGTAAGTTATGTACCTTTTAGAGGTGTATATTCACTGGCAGCCAACTTTCTACCCAGACCTGAGCTAGAAGGTAGCACGGCTCTTGCCTTCAGGTAGCTCATAACCTTGTTAGGGGTGATGAAATTTCCACATATGGGACAAAGAAAGTGCTATACACGCCACATTGTGTTTTTACTCATACATTGAATATAGATTACAGAAATATGTGTGTACAAAATATATACTACAGAAAATATGGGTGTGTTATGTATGTAGGGACTCTTGGAGGATAAGAGATTAAAGAGACAAAGTTCGGATAGAACTAGTTGCAAAAGCTTATGAACTAGATGAGGGAGTGAGGAAAGCTCAGGGAGGAAAGGATTGGAACCCACAGATGAGGGTAAAGGCTGAGCAGGGTAGGGAGAGGCAGGGGTGTTGCAAATACTGGCCAGGTTGGAGGTGAGATTCTGTGTTGTCATGTTGTCATAGGTCACAGAGGACTCTGAATGTCAGAGTGAAGATTTTTATTCTTTATTGATATATATCCTTAAGCCAAGAGGGTGACATAATAAAAGCGATGCTTTTAGACAATTAATCTGGCACTGTAATGCAGGGTGGATTCAAGAGGAAAAGAAACCCAATCAGTTAAGAAATTATTGTAGCAGCCTAAACAGGAGATACGTGAGTCCAAAAATATGGTATGTTCAACGTCGGTCTACTTTCTGACCACCTGCTATGTCCCCAGAACTACATTAGGTGCATTTACACAGTGATCTTTTAAAATTTAACAACCTGCAAGGATGAGTCTTTATCCGTCTTTCACAGATGAAGAAATTCAGGCTCCAAGAGCTTATGTAACTTGTGAAAGTTCTTACAGTTTACAAATAGCAGATGGGAGATTGGATGTTGGGTCTTCTAACTCCTGACCCAGTATTTTTCATGTTATACAAGAGTTGACTTTTCTATTAGAAGTTCTGTTGCAGGCGAGGGAGGGACTCAGAGAAAAGTAAGTAATTCATGTTAAGGATCAGAAGAGGGTATCAGGAACTCAATACCCATATTGATCTGGGAGAGGCAAGCATTTCCACTGTAGAATCTAGGAAAGAAAGTGGGCTTAAAAGGTACTTTTAATCAAATACAAAGACTTGGAAGCTGCATGGGAAGAAGACTTTTCACTTTGGAGCACCCATGAAAAGATGACCTGAAGATAAACATTTGAGAAAGAATTAGACTCTTTTGGGGTAACCCATTGGAATTGGATGTTCAAAGAAAAAAAAGCAAATAAGAAATAAATCTAATGTTTGAATAATAGTATCATAAGAATGGAAGTTTAAACATTTTTAAGACATTTAGAGTGCGCTCTAGAAAAATGTTTCTAATAAAAAGATTTCATGGGTGGAAATGAGATGCTGTAAGAAGCGGTGGTGAAGAAAACTCTATATTGACTAGTTTTTGCTTAGAAAAAAATTTAAACATAAATACTTATTTACCATATAAAGCCTCCAATTGTGGACCTATGGGTTTGAATTTACTTCTATGATACAAAATATAATTTAAATTCTGTTTCTTCTGAATTTAAACGTGCTCCCACTAATTCTTATTTCAGGCTCAACGCACTCAAAGTAGAAAGATTGATGCTGGCAGGGCAATTGAAATGTTGTCCCATCTCTTCAGAGATAAAGGATTTTGTGTCAAATGAAAGTGATGGATATGGTCAGTTGATCTGAAAGCCGAGGTATGAATTTACAGTGTGCCCTTAAGTCACTAAAAACCAGAATTACCAGAGGTTTTTGGGCTCACTTCCTCTGCTTTATACCTGAAATTTTATTGGTTGAACAGATAAATGCTTATTGAGTCTCTCCTAAGTATGTTAGGTTTGTATGGAATGCATGAGGTTTGCACCAGTCTTCCAAGATTGGCAGTTAGCTAGAAAGCCCCATTGGGCAAGTAAATCTCAGGTGACAGGGTTGGGGACTCTGAGGTCTAGGTCCCACCTGCACTCCACATAGAGTTCTTCTGTATTTGCGATACTGAGGAACTGAGATTTGATTTTCATTAAGGCAGTTGGAAATTACCAAGGATGCCTACACAATATCACTTAATATGATCAACGAATATGACCGTTATATTTTAAAAAATCAATTCTGTACCCAACACTGTACCCCTCCCTCACTCCCCAGCTAAAACAGCTTGGTGTTCTAGGGTTCTGCCATGTCTGGACTCCTCATGTGCAGTGTCTGGTCCCCAGGCTCCTCTCTGCCTGAACGGCACTGGGCCCGCTGGCCCAGCAAGGGGGAAAGATTCAAAGACCCAGCTCTGCAGCTCCTGTTTCTCCTCCAGCCCGGGTTTGCTGCATTTCCTAACCTTACTTAACTTAATATGGCTTTCCTGGGTTTCCATGGAATTTTCCTCTCATGTGAATTATGAGATAACTTGAGTAACTTGAAATCGAAGAGACTAGAGTAGAAAGAAAGCTGAGGGAGTCTTTACCCTGTGCTGTCTATTCTTTCTGAAGCATGATAGGAAGCATGTTAAGTTCATCTTCTGGAATCAAAGTGGCAGGGGAGAATGGGAGATGGGCTGCCCTGAAAGACCCCTCCACTTGGCAGATGACACTCTGGGTATTTATCAGACACCGAGTATGCGCCAGGTGTTTACCATGTAACATCTGGTTTGATGTGGTCCTTACAATATTCCTAGTTGATGAACTCAAAAGGGACAGGAAACATCTCAGTCTTGTCTGCATTCTGAATACCCGCCACTCAGTGACTCTTAATAAATACTTGTTGATTAAAAGTGCATAATGAATGTTGGAAGTTGGTTTTTATCCCAGTAGTTAACAGACAACAAAACAGAGTTTCAGAGAGGCTTAAGGAACTTGCTAATAGTGTACGCTACTTGCCGATAGTAACTTGCTAGTGATGGCATACCTGGAATTCCACCCAGCCACCTGACCCAGGTTAGTCCACTTCCACTGCACCATGATGCATTTTCCTGTTACCTTATGATGAAACTTCTGAGGTATATTTTTCCCATTGAATGAGCTTCTAAGAACTGGGCTAACCCTCAGAGCACCAGAACAGCATTAGTTCAGAGGAAAACTGCAAGGTAAATGCAGTAATTATAAAGTAGAACCCCAGAAACCTACATGAAACCTCTGAGGACTGTTTTACATGGTCATCTATATTTAATCCTAACAACTACCCTCTAAAATTGGAATTGTCATTCCCATTTTACAACGGAAAAAACTGAGGCACCTTGAAGTTAAGTAACTCGCCCAAGGTTTCCAAGCAGTGGCTGAGTTGCAATTTGAATTCTGGCCTCTCTGGCTTCAAGACTTTTACCATTTCTAACACAATGAAGTATTATAGCACTAAAACAGCATGTCTAGGCTTTGACTTTGACCGAAGGATACCATTCTACTCAATCCAACAAATAATTACTGAGCCCCCAATGACAGTGGATTAGACGGTAGAAAATATGAAAATGAAACTGCCTTCAGTGAGGTTCCAATATGGTGTTCGGCATATAATAGTGTTCGATAGTATTAGCTGGATCAAATAGCACATGATGAATGAATGGTATAGCTGACTGTGTAGAATAATTTCTATTACAGAATCTCAGATTGAAATGTATGCGAGGAAATGCATTATAGCTCTAAGCTAATGTATCTAGGAGGGATCTTAAAGATCTTATAGTGTCCAAGGTCACATAGGCAGCTAACAGCATAGCGTGGACTAACGAAGTCTTCCAGAGAATTCAGTGCTTTGTGATTGTGTTTTCCCTTTACCGTCTTTCACAGAGCCGAAATCCTATTTCTGTCTTCTCTCTGCATATAATCATGAAAGAGCTATTGTTATGTCCTTCCTTGGAGAGAACCTCTTTATCTTCCCAGACCATGAGGGGGATGTTTGCATTAGCTGACAGGAATTGACTACCTATCCATCATGAAGAGAAGATTCTTTGGAAGAAATGAGTCATTTCTGAGGACTGAACTTTTAAGACGTAAAGCTCATTGATTTGCTCTTATGATTCTCCTGATACCTCTGAACACGTGCATACACACACACACACACACACACACACACACACAAGCTGCCTAACAGTGCATCTGTACTGAGGTCAGCTGTACTGAAGATCAGGGATATTGGAGATGCAGGATTATACTGCTACAATGAAAATGTTCAAGCAAACAGCTGACTCATTCAAGAAATCATTATAACTCTATCATCTTTTCCTGTTCTTCCTCACTTGTCGGTTCTCTTGCTGTATTACCCTCTCATACATGGTACTCTGTCAACCTCCATCATTTCCCTTTCATCCTAATTAAGATGCTGTTATTGGAGGTGTCTAGGAGTAGCATTTCAGTACCACCATCTCCAATACTTTTTTTCTTTCCACAACCTGACAGCTGAGACGCTCAGCATAATAATATTCTTTTCCCTAAGTATCCACACTAAATCTTTTCTTCAAGGAAATGACTGGTGCTTTTAAAAGTGACTTCCCCCCTGTTTATCATCTGATCTATAAAACTGCTTCCTGTGATGAAAAGCCTGAGGACCAAGTACAGTCAAACCACTTATTAAAGTAGGTTAGACATTCCAGATGAGATAGGTGTAATAACCCATGCTAAAGAGCCAAAGCTGTGGATGCAAAGTTATAAAAGCATCACATTTTTATTTCAATTCTTTAGTCGTCAGCACTCTTCATAAAAGGTAGTTTCTAGATTATACGTAAATGCCATTCAGCGTATATTTACTGATAGGCTGTTTTGTGGCTTTGTCCTTAATGATCTTATAGTCTGATTAAGAGAAGACCTATAAACAAATAATTTCAATATCATGGGTTAGGTACTTGGATACCAACATACTCAGCATGTTTATCCAGTTAGCCGGCAGGTGGCGGAAGGTAGGGGATTTGCAGAGCTGTGATTCCTCCATGGAAACTGTTCCCTTGCAGCAAACATACAGAGAACACACTCCTCCATATACCTGCATGGGTGGCAGGGCTCTCCCTTCCACCCTTTAGGAAGGAGCAAGGGTTGCCCCATTCATTGCACCAGGGGGCAGAAGACTCTGGCCCTGGACCTGCTGTGTCACTTTCTCATTCATAAAATAGGAACAAAGTCTTTGTTCTGTCTACCTCCAAAAGGATAAACTGAGACACTACGCATTCAAGAAAAAGGTAACAACAGAAATTGCCTCTAGCAGGTGAGATCTTCTAGACTTGGTCCTTCCTCTTAGCGTTGTACAAGATCACATTTACATCATCCCATATGGATAACTTTAGTTAATTAAAAAACCTCCAAGAAAGAAGGCTCTGCAACCCCTTTTACAAAGGGCAGGGGGAAGAGCATCAGACCTGGAATCAGAGGCCAGTTTCCATGATGTTCCCTGGGGCAAACGACTTAACCTCTCTGGGCTGGTTGTCATTTCTGAAAAATAAAGGAGCTAGAGTGGATTGATCAAAACTTTTCTTTTAACCCTTGACATCTATTGATTCAAAGATGTCATAGACCCAGAAATTATAAGTCACGGGATTCCACAGAGAAGTGATAAAAGAGGAGATAAATCCAAGGCATTATGAAAAGAGAACTCCATTGTGAGCCAAAAAAATGTGAATTCTCACAGGAGTTGAAAACCTGTCTCCACACAGAAGAACTGCACACGGATGTTTAGAGCAGCTTTATTCATGATTGCCAAAACTTGGAAGCAACCAAGATGCCCTTCAGTAGGTGAGTGGATTAAGAATAGTGGTACATCCAGATAATGGAATGGTATTCAGTGCTAAAAGAAAAGTTATGAAAGGACATGGCAGAAAATTAATGCATATAACCAAGTGAAATAAGCCCATCTGAAAATGCTACATACTGTGTGATTTCAAATATATTACATTCTTGAAAAGACAAAACTATGCAAACAGTAAAAAGACCAGTGGTTGCCAGGGGTTGGGGAAAAGAGGAAGAGCACAGAGGATTTTGGGGGGCAGTGGAAATATTCTGTATGGTGCTGAAATCAATGGTCAACACATTTGTCCAAATCCATGGAATGTAAACACAAAGAACTAACCCTAATGTAAATTACGGACTATGGGTGATCATGATGTATCAATGTAGGTTCATCAGTTGTAACAAATGTACCACTCTGGTAAGTGATGCTATACATGTATGTTATGGGAAATCGCTGTACCTTCTCAGTTTCGCTGTGAACCCACAACTGCTCTAAAAAATAAAGTCTACTAGAAAAAAACGGTTCTATTAGTCCTTGTTTCACTGGGCGACCTAAAGCCCAGCCAGCTGGGATTCGAAGCTGCTGGCTCCTCATCTCTGCCCCAGCTCCATGTCCTACCCTACCTCCCTCTCTTAGGCTTAATAAGATTCTCTACTCCAGTAAAGGACTATATTGCTAGGACATCCCCCCTAAGCCCTTTGTACTCAAGGCTTCTAGGCAATGCAGAGTTACCTCATTATCTGAAAAACGCCAGGAATTTCTGCCACTGCCTCCTGTGCATATGCTATCATGAGCACGCTTTTCATGGGTTTGAGTGTTCAGCACACTTTTCATGGGTTTGAGTGTTTCATCTGCCATCTAGAAGCAGGCATTCAAGGCACTACCCACAAGCAGCAAGATGAATGTGAGTTCACTCCTGCAAGTCATTAGGCATCATGGAAGTCCCTGTCTTCCTCACAGAATGTCCTCAGGGCCATTGATGAAGCCAAGTGACTCAACCTGAGAGGGCGTGCAATTCTGCCTGCAGACAAAGTTTCCAGGAGGAGAAAGCTCTAAGTAAGCTGGGGGATGCTGTACTTCAGAATGATGGAGTTAATTGATTTTTTCAAGGCAATTAGCTTAATTCTGCCTGGAGATATTGATGGCCTGAGGATGGCACCCTATTACTTCGGATGTTTAATTACCCTCACTGGAGATGGTCAGAAATATGGAGGAAAAATATTAGCTCCACAGGAATGAAACTCGTCTGGATTAGAGGCTTTGGGCACAGATGCTGACTTGTGTTTAAAATTTAGTTGGTTAGAGCAAGACAGGCATTGGTTCATCCCCTTAGGACTGTAATTTACCACACTCAGAACAGAAAGGCTTGATGAAGTTTTCCAGAAGGCTCCCTATCTTTATGGCCTCTAAATGCTTTCAGGCCACAGCGTGTCTTCTCTAGAGAGCCCTACGAATCCATCAGGCTCTGTCTCCTTTCCTTTTTCCTTTATTAAGAAATAATCTAATAACCAATCTACTGTTAGGCCCACATAATGGTTAATCATATGTGGGAAGGAGACCAGTTGGCCTAGATTAGCATAATTCATCTTTAAATCATACATATTCAAAAGGCTCTAAGAAGCATCTGGGTATCTTCTAAAAAATTGTTAGTGAGATGATCAAATTGATACCAGAATAACAAATAAGACCTACAGCTGCTTATTTTAAAAGAGGGCCATCCTCCTTAAAAATGATGTCTGTAAAAGATGGTAAACTCCATTAGATCTAAGAAAAAAAATTCTTTGGTGGAATTAATTGTCAAGAATGGCAGATTTGCTGGAGATTAGAGTCCTTTGCTAGGATTTCCAGATTCAGCTGAGTACATTTGCAAGTGGTGAATATTTTAAAGGGCTTTTCTGCAGCATCACTGGAACAGAAAAATAAACCATAGGCAGCCATGTCTGAATCTTCAGTTTCCCAAGAATTCAGGAGACTGTGTACTGCATTTTTTAGGCTGATTCATCGATACTAATCAAATTACCTAGATTCACTTGACTTCATGCTGTTTAGACCCAGGCTTATTAACATCAAAGGCTCTTTTATCAATTCTGCTAGGTACTGAAAATAGAAAGGAGTTTATTCATCATAAAGCTTAAGCTGGTGGGGACCCAAAGCAAAAGGCCAGATGGAGGCCCATACTACGCTCCCAGGTCTTATGAACTTGTATCCTTTTATCCATCATCATACCCACAAGGTTTGAAGCAAAAGGCAAACAGAAATGTGGCCATGAACATTCACCCCTTTTTTCACTACTTATTATCTGCCAAGAACAAGACTTTGGGTGATACAGGCTATTAGCTAATAGCTCCTGTGATCCATCACCTTCTTCAAGACAAAGTCAATTCCTCTTAACAAATTGAAATTTCAGCATGGCCTCTGCTGCATGTGGGACCCAGTCTGCAGGAGATCTGCTACTGAATGCTAATGGATGCGGCAAAACACTGCTGCAGGGCGGAGGTTGTAAAGGAGCAGCTGGGAGAGACTGTGGCTTTTGTTCAGAACACAATTCAGAGGAGCCCTGCCTTAGAGGTCAACTCCTCTATAAGTAAAAGTGGTTCATCTCTGTATTAAATGGCACTTTCCCTGGGATGCCATTTACAGAGGATTCTTAAGTCTAAGAGAAATTTAAATAAAGCAGAGTCTCAGTTATCTTTTTATATACAATGCCTATGCGTTTTAAGTATATCATGTATGGATATTGAATTATAAGTCCATTTTACCTGGACAATGTGACATTTAAACAGACCAGTCTTGACTCTAGCGATCTAAACCTGGCAGGGACCTCAGAGAGAGAGTCCACGCACTTGAACTGTAGAGAGGAGGGAACTGAGGCCAGGCTGGTTAAGTGACTGATCGACAGTTACACAGCAGATTGTCCCCAATGTCTGGTCTCCCAGATCTTGGTGCAGGACTCCCTCTTCTTCACCTAGAATGAAAGTAGGCATTACCCAGTCTCTAACTTTAAGACTTAAACATGTGTGGACATAGAGATTATCATACTAAGTGAAGTAACTCAGACAGAGAAAGACAAATACCATATGATATCACTTATATGTGGAATCTAGAATACGACATAAAAGAACTTATCTATGAGACAGAAACAGACTCACAGACATAGAGAACAGACTCACAGACATAGAGAACAGACTGTGGTTGCCAAGGGGGAGAACAGGTAGAGAAGGGATGGAGTGGGAGTTTGGGGTTAGCAGATGCAAACTAGTATATATAAGATGGATAAACAACAGGTCCTACCATATAGCACAGGGAACTATATTCAATATCCTGTAATCAACCATAAAGGAAAAGAATATGAAAAAGAATATATATATATGTATAACTGAACCACTTTGCTATACAGCAGAAATTAACACAACAATGTAAATCAACTATACTTCAATTAATAAAAAAGACTTAAGCCAGCAGGTGGCATGTGATACATGTGCAGACATATATAGGAATAAAGGGATTTACACCCAATGAGGTGTCGTCTTTAGATGGAAGTGACTTTTAACCTTGTATTGTGCTATTCTGTATCCAAGTTTTTGATAATGAAGGTATTGTGAGAACTCGAAAGAAAACAATAAATCACATTAAAATCGAGACTGATTCTAAGAATCCCCTAAGTGTCTGTCTGTCTCATTAGGCCAGAGGCTCCCAGAGGGCAGCGGCCATGTCTCCCTATGCTTCTTACATCCTCCTTTGTGATAGGAGTTTGCCTGTGAAGGAGGTTTGTTAAATAAGTCAGTGAAAGAACTCGTGAATAAATGTCATCAGACAAAAGAATGAATGTCCTCACTTGTCACGTTCACCGTTGCCCTCAAGGCTCTTCCCTTCATTATCAGAGCTCCTACTCCAGCCAGAAGGAGGCTTTGTGCTCATAAGTGCCTTTATATGGCATAAAGATCAGACTCCTCAAAAAGGATGCTCTAAATTGCATGAGAAGAGCCTCTCTCTGGAAGCTAATATCACTTGTTTGAAGGGATACATACCCCTGGACTCCTATTAGGCTGAGGTGGACCCTTTGTGTCACCCTGCCTTTAGCTGGGGATATTCTTCAGAGCACCCTGGTCATCCCTAAGAAGACCCTGCATGAATCCAGCTTCAGGATCTTAGAATACTTTTTTCTTACAGCCCCAGAATAATGTTCTCATATACAAGTAAGTCAGACCCAAGTTATCCATAATAAATATTTCATTTCTCCTGAAACCTGCTGTATATTTTTAGTCCCACTGAGTTCTTTTACTTTCATTTGGCCTGACAACTCATTTGGCAAATGACATACAGATGAGGGGACTAGATCCTAGAGATGGTGGGGCATTGCACACAAGGCAAATGCAGAGGTCCCCTTTGGGAAGGAGCCATACACTGGGAACACCTTGTTTTGAGGCCACCCAGCACATTATTTTCTTTCTATAATAGAAGAGTTAAGCTGTAAGCTATTTAGGAAGCCTATTCCTGGACTGTGGTCTGGTCATTTTAAAAGGAAATACCAGAAGGGTAGGCCAATTTGTGGTTTTAAATTAAGTACTACATTAAAGAATATATACCTTTTTGTCTCACCTGGTCCATGCTAATTCTTTTTATTCTCCTCCCAGCTTTACAAAGAAAATTGCTGAGTCTTTCCATTCTACTCACTGTCTCCAGGATGAGAGAGTATAAATAATTTACATTCAGATATCAAGACAAGCAGTGGTTTTGAATTTTTTTCCATTCCTGGCCTGAATTGTTTTTGTGACACTGAATTAAACTCAAAAGGCCACTGATGACTTCTGTAAGCTTTTAGTACAGTCAAAACAAGTCCATTTGCTGCAAAGTCCTAGGCTTGAAGGTTAAATAAATATTTCATAGTGCCTCTAGTTGGATGTGCGAGCATAGACATTTTCAAGGACCAAGACTGGAATTTAAATGGAGATTCTGGACCGGTTTTGAATAAAAAGCCCAGGTCAGCGTAAGGGACCATACATATGGTTAAATTGCTGGCTTATCTGTTATCTGTGAAAGGTACATGTCTTAGAAAGTTAAGATTCAAGTAGGTTTTAGTCACTGACGGGAGGAATTCTTTTTTTTTTTTTTTGGTCATACTGCGTGGCACGTGGGATCTTAGTTCCCCAACTAGGGATTGAACCTGTGCCACCTGCAGTCAGTGGAAGCTAAGCTTGGAGTCCTAACCACTGGACTGCCAGGAGGAATTTTTTTAATGCAGTTGTCATGTGACATCGATGTCCTCTGAGACATAGGGAGTTCTACAAATAGCTGCAAGATGGTCTGGAACATGCCTTGTGGACCCCAGGCTGCCAAATCCAGATTGAAAGCAGGAGAGGAGAAAATAAGAGAAGACTTGAGGAAGAAAAAAATGGGAAGAGGATAGAGACCCATCTTCCTCTGTTTCCCTTTCTATTTCTGCCCCTTTCCTTTATCTGTTCATCCCTCTCTCTCTCCTCCACCCTCATGTTACTCCCTATGCTTTTCCAGTTTCATTTCCAGACTCTTTCTTATTCATTTGCTGTTTTCTATCATGAGACTGTTTTGCATTTGTAACACAGACTTTTGCCTCAACTAAACTTAATGTGTAGAATGGATAAAGAGCAAATTTTCTAGTGTCATTGTTTTCATGCATCTTCCTTCGTAAGAGATAATCATTTGGTAGGAAGGTAGAAGATGGGAAACATCAGTGCTACGAGATCCCCTTATAAGGGCCAGGTCCAAAGTTGCTAATCAAAATGTACCCTTCCCTGACAAGCCTCAGAATCTTTCTTAACACTGCACACTTAACAGCCACAACCAACTTATCATAGTTGGCACATGAGATGAAGCCAATTTGTTAACCTTAATTTAGTAATTTTGGTGAAACTGCATGGGTTGATTTCAAGTGTCATCTTTTAAACCACTCAGGGGCATCATTGGGTGTTTTAATCAAGGTAGTGGCAGCACAGAACACAAACAGTCGATTGCACTGGATAAGCATGGACCCATATTGTGATTTGCTAATTGTTCTGACTGCTTGTGCTTCTGCTGAGCTTGTTTTGTAGAGACAATGATACTTATTTCTTGGAGTCCTCAAACTGCTTTGTAAACAGCTAAGCAGTATTTGTTTAGTTTTCATAGTCCGGGTTATTGTCTTCACTTGTCCTCCAGAGACCAAATCCTGTCGGTTCAGGCTCTTGGTACCACCAACCTAGACTATTACACATCTTCAGGGGTATCTCCTCTCAGGGGTTATAGTCGGGGTGTGTTCTACTCCCCACAAAACCCCAAATATGGCAGGCCTCTGCACTCCCATTCTCAACCTACTTGATTGTCAAGTCTTCTGCGACAGGACGTGCATCTCTCTCCCTGTCTCATTCTTAACCTTTAATTCTCAGCCCCGGGGTTTCATTTCTGTTACTCAATTAAAGCAACTCTTTTGGATGCTCAGTTGTGCTTTATAAGTCAAATGGTCTGTTCTTAGCTCTTCATTATCTTGGAGTCTCCGCTGAAGTTGACAGTATTGACGGTTCTCCTTCCCACATCCCTCCCCCATCTCTGGCCACTCCCTGTCTCTGTGAAACTCTATCTTCCTTTGGCTCTCACTACATTTCACTCTTCTGGCTCTCCCACTACTCTTCTCAGTCTCCCGAACCGATTCTTTGCTCAGCTCATTCCATTCTCCTCACTTTAGTTGACATTGCTACTCCATTGATCCTAAACACATAAATTGTGTTTCACACGTATATCTATATTCTATTCCATCCAAAGGTAACGTACAGAACACCTAGCTGCAGAAAGTTCTATGTGAAATGCTTGTATCTCCAAGTCAGTTTTCTTACCCAAACTCCAGTTCTTTACCTCCAAGAGCCTATGGGTCATTCCGCTTGGATTATTCACTTGCACCCCAATCTCATCAGACTATAATCATTGCCCTCTTCTGCCAAACAGATCCAATCTCTTTGTCTTCACTCTGTCAGTGGTATTACCATTTTGCCAGTTACTCAGATTTAGTGATCTAAAACTTCCTGTGACATAATCCTATTTTTTCTTCACCACATCTCATGTCCTTCCCCTCCATTCCCACACTACTCCTCAGGCTTCCTTACCACTTGCCCAGATTGCTGTAACTTCCTTGTGCTGCCCTGTCACATTCTTACCTCTTTTTCTCTTACCTTACCTGAACACGTTTCATCATGTCACTTCACTGGAAAGGCACATTCAAGAGATCTGTGTATATCGTTGCTTCATTACTTCATGTCGAAGCTTATCAGTCTGATGTTTAAAGCCATCTGCCAACATTTCCAATGTTATCTCCCACTCTTCCTCAATTCACATCACATGATTTAGTCTGGTGGTCTGGCGGTCTGGCAGCCCCACCAACTTTCCATGCTTGGTGTTACTTCCACGTTGTGTAATATCATTGTCCTCACCAGAATGTCCTTCCCACTATTGACCCTCGAGTCAATTTTTTTTTTTTTTTTTGGCTGCGTTGGGTCTTCGTTGCGCACGGGCTTTCTCTAGTTATGGCTAGTAGGGGCTACTCTTCATTGCAGTGTGTGGGCTTCTCATTGTGGTGGTTTTTCTTGTTGTGGAACACAGGCTCTAGGCATGTGGGCTTCAGGAGTTGCAGCACTCAGGCTCAGTAGTTGTGGCATGCAGGACCTAGAGCGTGCGGGCTTGAGTAGTTGCGGCTCGAGGGCTCTAGAGCACAGGCTCAGTAGTTGTGGTGCATGGGCTTAGTTGTTCCATGGCATGTGGGATCTTCCTGGACTAGGAATTGAACCCGTGTCCCCTGCATTGGCAGGCGGATTCTTAACCACTGCGCCACCAGGGAAGTCCTCGAGTCAAATTATAGTCATCATCTAAGATTCTGTTTGTGTACAGTTTCTTCTATAAAATCTTTACTGATTTTTCCCACCTAATTTATCATTACTACTACACAATTAATCATTTAATTGTTCTCTATCTCATGTTTGGTAGTTTTATCTCACAAGGTAATTGTAACTTTCTTGTTTCATCTAGTTTTGTGCTCCCCATGGAGCTCAGCATAGTCTTAACAAATAATAGGTGTTCAATAAATACCTCATTGATTGACTATTCCTTCATTTAACAAACATTTGTCAGAGTAGAATGTAGGGTAAATAAATCAAAGATTGACTGATGGATTGATTTTGTCTATTCATTCAGTTTCATGCTGTGCTCACTTCTCTGCACCTTAATTTGAGTGGTGAGGGAAACCTAATATTTTATTTCCTTCCACCTCCAAACAATCCCTGGAATAGACTGCCATAAATAAACTGTTGGGATCAAAACACACCTTCAGTCACTTTCAGGTGAAATTATGGTAAACAGAACTTTACTATCTGAATGTTAATGACACAGTAAACCCCTCCCAAATGATTTTTGCATTGACACGTCAAAGAAACAATACAAATCTCAATGAAAAGGTAAATTAAACTCTGGATCTCTTCCTAGAAGTGACACATTAAATATCAGATCATTTTCCTTTTTAAATTAAGAGAAAAACAATATTTCATAAACCAGGACAAGTGGCACCTCCAACTGGTTTCTACTTAGTACCAAGTGGTATTTTTTTAGGGATTAACTGAGAAAGTAGTAACACTATTTTTCTTACTCTTCCTTAAGGATCTTTAGCACTAGCAAGGCTATTATTCTCTAAAACTCACTGTCCTTCATTTAGTAAAATCTACACTTTGCTAAAACATCTCACCTTATTATTACCCAGTCATATAATAATACAAGCATTGTTATGGGCTGAAGTGAGTCCCCCCAAAATTCATATGTTAAAGTCCCAATCCCAGTACCTCAGAATGTGATTGTATTTGAAGATATGACCTTGAAAGTGGTGATTAAGTTAAAATGAGTTGGTTAGGGTGGGTTCTAATCTCATCTGACTAGTGTCCCTTATAAGGAGAGGAAATTTGGACACACAGAGAGAGAATACGGGCACATGTACACTGAGGGACAGCCATGTGAAGAGGCAGCAACAGGCCATGGAGGTAGGAGATTTCCTCAGAAACCAAATCTGTCAGAACCTTGATCTTGGACTTCTAGCCTCCAGAACTGTGAGATGATAATTTTTGTTGTTTAAGCCCCCCAGTGTGTGGTATTTGTCATGGTGGCCCAAGAAAACTAATATAAGCAAGTATATATCTGTCTCCCTACTAGACTGTGAATTCCATGAAAGCAGGGATCAAATTTCATTCGAATTTGTAGTGCTTCACACAATACCAGTAATAAATGATCTCATGGAATGTCACGGAAATGAATTTGTAGCTTGTTTGGCTCATTAGAAAGCTCCTTCTTGTAAGAACACTACATAATGATCAAGGGATCAATCCAAGAAGAAGATATAACAATTGTGAATATTTATGCACGCAACATAGGAGCACCTCAATACATAAGGCAAATGCTAACAGCCATAAAAGGGGAAATCGACAGTAACACAATAATAGTAGGGGCCTTTAACACCCCACATTCACCAATGGACAGATCATCCAAAATGAAAATACATAAGGAAACACAAGCTTTAAAGGATATATTAAACAAGATGGACTTAATTGATATTTATAGGACATTCCATCCAAAAACAGCAGATTACACTTTCTTCTCAAGTGCTCATGGAACATTCTCCAGGATAGATCATATCTGGGGTCACAAATCAAGCCTTGGTAATTTTAAGAAAATTGAAATCGTATCAAGTATCTTTTCTGACCACAACCCTATGAGACTAGATATCACTTACAGGAAAAAAATCTGTAAAAAATACAAACACATGGAGGCTAAACAATACACTACAAAATAACCAAGAGATCACTGAAGAAATCAAAGTGGAAATCAAAAAATACCTAGAAACAGGGGCTTCCCTGGTGGCGCAGTGGTTGAGAATCTGCCTGCCAATGCAGGGGACACGGGTTTGAGCCCTGGTCTGGGAAGATCCCACATGCCGCGGAGCACCTAGGCCCGTGAGCCACAATTACTGAGCCTGCGCGTCTGGAGCCTGTTCTCCGCAACAGGAGAGGCCGCGATGGTGAGAGGCCCGCGCACCGCGATGAGGAGTGGCCCCCGCTTGCCGCAACTAGAGAAAGCCCTCGCACAGAAACGAAGACCCAACACAGCCATAAATAAATAAATAAATAAATAAATAAATAAATAAATAAATAAATAAAAAAAAGTAACCCGGAAGGAGTGCAATGTAGCATCTCTAACTGTTTGACAGCGTCTAAAAAAAAAAAAAAAAAAAATACCTAGAAACAAATGACAGTGAAAACATGATGACCCAAAACAAATGGGATGAAGCAAAAGCAGTTTGAAAGGGAAGTTTACAGCAATAAAATCCTACCTCAAGAAACAAGAAACATCTCAAATAAACAACCTAACCTTACACCTAAAGCAATTAGAGAAAGAAGAACAAAAATACCCCCAAAGTTAGCAGAAGGAAAGAAATCATAAAGATCAGATCAGAAATAAATGAAAAAGAAATGAAAGAAACAATAGCAAAGGTCAATAAACCTAAAAGCTGGTTCTTTGACAAGATAAACAAAATTGATAAACTATTAGCCAGACTCATCAAGAAAAAAAGGGAGAAGACTCAAATCAACAGAATTAGAAATGGAAAAGGAGAAGTAACAACTGACACTGCAGATATACAAAGGATCATGAGAGATTACTACAAGCAACTCTATGCCAATAAAATGGACAACCTGGAAGAAATGGACACATTCTTAGAAGAGCGCAACCTTCCAAGACTGAAACAGGAAGAAATAGAAAATATAAACAGACCAATAACAAGCACTGAAATTGAAACTGTGATTAAAAATCTTCCAACAAACAAAAGCCCAGGACCAGATGGCTTCACAGGCGAATTCTATCAAGCATTTAGAGAAGAGCTAACTCCTATCCTTCTCAAACTCTTCCAAAATATAGCAGAGGGAGGAACACTCCGAAACTCATTCTACAAGGCCACCATCACCCTGATACCAAAACCAGACAAAGATGCCACAAAAAAAGAAAACTATACGCCAATATCACTGATGAATATAGATGCAAAAATCCTCAACAAAATACTAGCAAACAGAATCCAACAGCACATTAAGAGGATCATGCACCATGATCAAGTAGGGTTTATCCCAGGAATGCACGGATTCTTTAATATACGCAAATCAAACAATGTGATAAACCATATTAACAAATTGAAGGAGAAAAACCATATGATCATCTCAATAGATGCAGAAAAAGCTTTCGACAAAATTCAACACTGATTTATGATAAAAACCCTCCAGAAAGTAGGCATAGAGGGAACTTACCTTAGCATAATAAAGCCATATATGACAAACCCACAGCCAACATCGTTCTCAATGGTGAAAAACTGAAACCATTTCCATTAAGATCAGGAACAAGACAAGGTTGCCCACTCTCACCACTATTATTCAACATAGTTTTGGAAGTGTTAGCCACAGCAATCAGAGAAGAAAAAGAAATAAAATGAATCCAAATCATAAAAGAAGAAGTAAAGCTGTCACTGTTTGCAGATGACATGATACTATACATAGAGAATCCTAAAGATGCTACCAGAAAACTACTAGAGCTAATCAATGAATTTGGTAAAGTAACAGGATACAAAATTAATGCACAGAAATCTCTGGCATTCCTATACACTAATGATGACAAATCTGAAAGAGAAGTTAAGGAAACACTCCCATTTATCACTGCAACAAAAAGAATAAAACACCTAGGAATAAACCTACCTAAGGAGACAAAAGCTCTGTATGCAGAAAACTATAAGACACTGATGAAAGAAATTAAAGATAATACAAACAGATGGAGAGATATATCATGTTCTTGGATTGGAAGAATCAACATTGTGAAAATGACTATACTACCCAAAGCAATCCACAGATTCAATGCATTCCCTATCAAACTACCAATGGGCATCTTTCACAGAACTAGAACCAAAAATTTCACAATTTGCATGGAAACACAAAAGACCCCGAAGAGTCAAAGCAATCTTGAGAAAGAAAACATGTAGCTGGAGAAATCAGGCTCCCTGACTTCAGACTATACTACAAAGCTACAGTAATCAAGACAGTATGGTACTGGCACAAAAACAGAAATATAGATCAATGGTACAGGATAGAAAGCCCAGAGATAAACCCACATGCATATGGCCACCTTATCTTTGATAAAGGAGGCAAGAATATACAATGGAGAAAAGACAGCCTCTGCAATAAGTGGTGCTGGGAAAACTGGACAGCTACATGTAAAAGAATGAAATTAAAACACTCCCTAACACCGAACACAAAAATAAACTCAAAATGGATTAAAGACCTTAATGTAAGGCCAGACACTATAAAACTCTTGGAGGAAAACATAGGCAGAACACTCCATGACATAAATCACAGCAAGATCCTTTTTGACCCACCTCCTAGAGAAATGGAAATAAAAACAAAAAGAAACAAATGGGCCCTAATGAAACTTAAAAGCTTTTTCACAGCAAAGGAAAACATAAACAAGACAAAATGACAACCCTCAGAATGAGAGAAAATATTTGCAAATGAAGCAACTGACAAAGGATTAATCTCCAAAATTTACAAGCAGCTCATGCAGCTCAGTATCAAAAAAGCAAACAACCCAATTCAAAAATGGGCAGAAGACCTAAATAGACATTTCTCCAAAGAAGATATACAGATTGCCAACAAACACATTAAAGGATGCTCAACATCACTAATCATGAGAGAAGGGCAAATCAAAACTACAATGAGGGATACCTATCGCCTCACACCAGTCAGCATGGCCATCATCAAAAAATCTACAAACAATAAATGCTGGAGAGGGTGTGGAGAAAAGGGAACCCTCTTGCACTGTTGGTGGGAATGGAAATTGATACAGCCACTATGGAGAACAGTATGGAGGTTCCTTAAAAAACTAAAAATAGAACTACCATATGACCCAGCAATCCCACTACTGGGAATATATCCTGAGAAAACCATAATTCAAAAAGTGTCATGTACCACAGTGTTCATTGAAGCACTGTTTACAATAGCCAGGACATGGAAGCAACCCAAGTGTCCATCAGCAGATGAATGGATAAAGAAGATGTGGCACATATATACAATGGAATATTACTCAGCCATATAAAGAAACGAAATTGAGTTATTTGTAGTGAGTTGGATGGACCTAGAATCTGTCATATAGAGTGAAATAAGTCAGAAAGAGAAAAACAAATACTATATGCTGACACATATATATGGAATTTAAAAGAAAACAGAAAAAATGTTTCTGATGAACCTAGGGGCAGGACAGGAATAAAGATGCAGACCTACTAGAGAATGGACTTGGGGACACAGGGAGGGGGAAGGTTAATCTGGGACGAAGTGAGAGAGTAGCATTGACATATATACACTGCCAAATGTAAAATAGATAGCTAGTGGGAAGCAGCTGCATCGCATGGGGAGATCAGTTCGGTGCTTTGTGACCACCTAGAGGGGTGGGATACGCAGGGTGGGAGGGAGATGCAAGAGGGAGGGTATATGGGGATATATATATATACATATAGCTGATTCACTTTTTTATACAGCAGAAACTAACACAACATTGTAAAGCAATTATACTCCAATAAAGATGTTTTAAAAAAAAAATGGACCAAAGACTTGAAGAAATGCTCAACAAATGACATCTGAAGACTTCTCAAGTATATGAATAGGTGTTCATCATGAATCATCAGGTAACTATACATGGATACCACAATGACAGACCTCTAACATTTTCAGAATGGCTAAAATTAAAGAAGGTGACAATAAAAAGTTGGTAAAGATGATGAGCAATTGCAATATTTGTATTTTTCTAGTGGGAGTAAATTTGGTACAGCGACTTTGGAAAACTCTTTGATAGTTTCTAATAAAGTTACATACATATCTATGTATGCATACCTATGGCCCAACAATTCTGCACCAAGATATCTATTTAAGCGATATGGTGTGTATGTCCACAAAATGACTTGCACAAAAATATTCAGATTGAAAAATGGCAACATCCAAATTTCCATCAATAGGGAGATAAACAAATTGTGGCATATTTCTACCATGGAATACTATGCAGCAATAAAAAAGAACAAAGTACGGCTTCATGAAGCAACATGACTGAATCTCAATAACATTATGTTGAGTGCGAGAAGCCAAACTCAAAAGAGTACATACACTGCATGATTCCATTCCAATCTATGAGTCTGTTTATATGGATTTAAGGATAGTCAAAATAAATCTATGGTGATTAAAATCAGAACAGTGGTTGCCCTGGGATAGGGGAAGGATAAGACTACGAAGGGACAATAGGGAACTTTTGGGGGTGATGTAAGTGTTCTTCATGTCGGTCAAAATAATGATTATGCATTTGTCAACATTTATCAAGCGATACACTTAAGACTTGTGAATTTTACTGTATGTAAATTATTCCTCAATAAAGTATAAAAAAATACAAACAAAAACAGGGCATTTAGTGAGTGCAACAAGGCTGCCATAGACAATAAATGCTGCAGAAAATCAGGGGAGAGAAGAATGACTTAATAGGAAAGATGGATGAGTAAGCCTTCTAGAGTAGATAGAAAAGGACCTGAATTCTGTAGGATGGCTAATATTCACAGCGGAAGGGATGAAAAGGTTGTGGTGGGTGGTTTCACCTAGACCAACCCATGCAAAACCTTCTAGTGATTCCAAATCACATTAGCACTGTGGCTCTTCATGAATCAGAATCACTAGAGTATACTTCAATAGATCTTTCTGTAACTTACTTAAAGATGAAAGACTGATTAAACCATACTAAAAACTTTAGGCCAGGGACTTCCCTGGTGGTCCAGTGGCTAACAGTCCGTGCTCCCAGTGCGGGGGGCCCGGGTTCGATCCCTGGTCAGGGAACTAGATCCCACATGCATGCCGCAACTGAGAGTTTGCATGCCTCAGTTGAAGATCCCGCGTGCCGCAACTAGGACCCAGTGCAGCCAAATAAATAAATAAATATTAAAAAACAAAAACAAACAAAAAAACCCCAAAAAACTTTAGGCCAACCAAATAACTTTGGTGTTTGCAGCAGCCATATTCAACAGGAGCTTATTTTGAAATTATCTTTGTGCTTGGTTGAACAGTACCCAAAAGTAACGAGTTGGGCCAAATGGAAACATCTCAAAAGCTTTTTGTAAGTGGATAAAATATAAAATATAGATAGATAGAAACTTAAATAAAACATCCATCTTGTGTTTTAATTTCCTCATTTTAAAAAGTGAGATTTGACCTCATCTCTTCGACCTCTAAAAATGTTATACTTAAAGCTATCATTTGCTAATTAATCTAATCATATTCTGACATGGAAGGTCCTTTATAATCTGATCCCATGACCCCTTACCATTTACATCCTGCTTGTTCCTCAAATAACCACTCAAACCTCAGTTTCTCTGAGTGTTCCTCATACACCATTTGCCCTCTTTGGGAATTTGTTTTCATCTAGAGAGTTCTAGCCACCTTCTCTGCCCATGCCTACCCATCCCTCTAGGTCCTTTTACTCAATAAAGATTCCCTTCACTAGGATTTCCTCCTTCCACGTACTCCTACAGCATTTGGTATTACTATCATTTATTTAGCAAGTATCATCTACTGCCTTGTGTGATCAGTTATCCTTTCATGCGTGTGTGTTTTCCCTTGCAGCTAGAATGTAAGCAGAATTAAGGCAAAACCTACAATGTATACCTTTCCCCCAAATTTCCCATGGCACCTAGATGTGTTGTTTCTAATAGATGTTTAACAAATACTAGATGGCTAACTGATTGGTTCATCCAGGTTAGGAAGGATCCCTCAGATACTGCCCACATTTTGGAATTACAGTTGACCCTTCACCAATGTGGGGTTAAGGTCACTGACCATCTGCACAGTGGAAAATTCAAGTATAAGTCAACCCTCTGTATCCTGGTTGCTTATCCACAGAATCAACCAACCAAGGATCGTGTAGTACTGTAGTATTTTCTATTAAAAAAAATCCGCAGTGGACCCTTGCAGTTCAAACCTTTGTTGGTCGAGTCAACTGTATAACATTTTGAAAAAAGAGGCATCAAATATGAAAAAAGGCAATTCCCCAAAGGAGGGCAAGTTTGCTGGAAGGGAATGTTTCACATGAAGTCAGGAAGCAATAACAGTGACAATTTCAGACCCAGAGATCTCAGATTTACAATGATGTTGATGGATTGGAACATGTTATCAGCAAAGGCGGACTAGCTAAATCACAGACTGAGAAGCATAATAAGATTTGGCTTCTACTATGTTTTGCTAAATTAAAGTTTAAAAAGGAAGACATAAATAAAGGAAATCGTTGATTGAAGGCCACCCTATTAAGTGAAAATGAATCCACTGAAAGCTCCAGAAGGCCCTATAAGCCACTTTGGATAACACTTAATCATGAAACTAAAAATATCCTCAAAGCTCTCAGAGCCCTTGTGAGTTTGCTGAGAATGAATGAGACAGTACAAGAGGAGAGAATTAGTACCTGGTTGCAAAGAAAATTGGAAGCTCTTCAAAAATTCTAATCTGGTAATAGTTGATCATTACTCTGTAGGTGGAGGAAAGATCATCTTGGGCAACTCTGATGATGTCAGTTCCCTGCTTGTAATATTTTAGTGACTTTTCATGGCTTTTAATATAAAATTCAAAATCCTTCACACTCCACAAAGTCATGGGGCCTCTGTCTATCTCTGAAGCCATGTCTTAGTTGCTATAACAAAATACCACACACTGGGTGTCTTATAAACAACAGAAATTTATTTTTCACAGTTCTGGAGGCTGGGAAGTCCAAGCTCAGGTGTCAGTATAATGGGACGAGGGTCTTCTTCCTGCCTCAAGCTGGTACCTTCTTGCTGCGTCTTCACATTATGGAAGGGACTTGGAAGACTCTTTTATAAGAGCACAAATTCTACTCCTAAGAGCTCCACCCTCATGATCAAAGTACCTCCCAAAGTCCCCATCTATTAATACTATCTCCTTTGGGGTTTAGGATTTCAACATATGAATTTGGGGAGGACAATTCAGACCATAGCAAGCTCTTCTAACATTTTTCCTCTTTACCTGTGCATCTGCCCATTGGTTTTTTGCTTCCTCAAATACTACACATCACTTCCTGCCTCAGGGCCTTAGCACATGCTTAGCCCTTCCGCCTGGAGCACACTCTTCCTTTTTTGCCTAGATACTTCCCATTCATTCATATTACTTTTTTTGGAAGTCTTGGGAAGTTTCCTGTTACACACTCTTGTAGCATCCTATGCTTCTGATTGATAGATCCAATCAAAATCAAAAATTAAGTGAACATAAAATTTATTTGGTTAACGTCTGTCTCCCATACTAGATTTTGCTCAGGGGCCGTATCCTCCCCTCCAGCCTCATGTTTTCACCTGGAGGTACTTCTATGGAGTAATTCTCATACCTCTCTTTCCCTTCTCAAGTTTAGAGAGTTGAGAGGAAGAACTGGATGGGTGTGGCTTAGTCCTTCGTGAACTTTTCTATTGCTTGTTTGCTGGCAGGAATGCCATCCTGGGTAAGAGGCATATGCTTGAAAGACGAAGGTCTGTACTTGTCCAGCAGGGCCAGTGACCGGGGGGAAGAAGATACAATAGGATTTACCAATAATACTGCTGACATTTTTATTTTCGTTTCTCCAGTTGCTGTACTTAATTTCTCATAGAGTACAAAACTCACAAGGAGAAGAAAAAAGATGTTAAAAATCCCATTAGGTTATAAGCTTGTCTTATTCATCCAATGTAACCCCAGCACTCAGCCCAGTTTCTGCAAATAGTGAATGTTCTATAAATATTTATCAAATGTATGAATTATTTAACCTCTCTGAGCCAGTTTCCTCAAATGTAAAATGATGATAAAACTTACCAATCTGGCCACATTGTATGGGTATTCAACATAGTATATTAAAGCAATCAGTATAGTACTTGGCATGTGGTTAAAGGGATAAATATACTGTAGCTATTATTACCTGCACCGAGAATAATTCCTAGTTAGAACTACTCACTTCAACCAGGTGTCAGGTTAATAACCACAATGTTATATGTGTCAACCTGATTTGTTCTGGTGCCTTTCTTAAAAACAATATACAGTCTTTTAAAACCTAATAGTATATAGACTAGAAAGATAATCCACAACATGGAATGAAGTATAAATGATCTATTCAATGTACACATATAGACTTAAAGGAAATTACTAAAAATATATGAGTGTTCAATTATAGTTTGATTCTGTGATTCTTTATCAACCCTCCCATACTAAATTAGACGGAAAGCACTTTCAAAAGCATAGTTAGGGTAATATATCTTCTGGACCTGGTTTGAATCCACTTCCTGTGTTATTCTGTTCAGCTGTCACTCTCTCAGCCTGCAATTTCTCAGACCCTGCTCCTGCATACAGACTTTTTGCTTCAGTTATGCATTTCAGCAACAATTGCATTCAGGTAATGGGTAGTGCCTCAGGACGTAGATCAGCAAACAGGAAAAGATGCATTATCCCCATGGGCTGGCGGTGTGAGGGAAAAAAGTATTTTATATCTGGATATCTGTTGGAAGTCTCATTCGAAGAAATGGGGACTGTCTCCAGTTTCTTACATGACGTATTGATAATTTTATCTGATTCGAGATCAAAGGGAGGTTTGCTTACAGTTAGGATGAAGAAGGATGTGAAAGACTTTCACTCTAGGGGTTAACTACAGAAAGGAAGGGAAAAACAAAAAGACAAAGGAAAAATCATAGTTTTCTCTGGAACTAGCGGAGAGCAGTGAATACAAGGAAGCCTTAATGAATGGTTGTGCAGAGAGAACTCACTCTCTTATCAGTGGGTAGAGCGTTGCGGGTGCTTCCATCTTTGGGGGTGGCTGCCTGGTCTAGTAGAGGTGAGAACGAGTCAGCCATGGATGGAGTTAAATACGCTTCCGAGTCCTCTAATGAGGAAGACAGACAAATAAACAATTGCAATAATCCAATACGATCATGTCCATGGTAGAGATTTTTTCAAAGGGTCATGGTACACAAAGGAAGGACATAAGCAAAACAAAATATTATATCCAGTCCTCTGCCTGAGGCTGTAAGAGGCATTTTTTTAAAGCGGAGCTGTTACTTTTGCATGAAAGAAATTCACCAGGCTCTTCAAGGCTGAGTAGAATTGTTTCCTATGTGTTCTGTATTCCTCACCGCACTGAGAATAGTGCAGGCAGGTCTGGTTGCCTCCTCCATACTTAATGCCTGATCATCTTTTTTTAAAAATTAATTTATTATTTATTTATTTATTTATTTTTGGCTGTGTTGGGTCTCTGTTGCTACACACGGGCTTTCTCTAGTTGCGGCGAGCAGGGGCTACTCTTCGTTGCTGTGCGCGGGCTTCTCATTGCGGTGGCTTCTCTTGTTGCAGAGCACAGGCTCTAGGCACGCGGACTTCAGTAGTTGTGGCACGCAGGCTCAGTAGTTGTGGCTCACGGGCTTAGTTGCTCCGCGGCATGTGGGATCTTCCCGGACCAGGGCTCAAACCCGTGTCCCCTGCATTGGCAGGCGGATTCTTAACCACTGCGCCACCAGGGAAGTCCCAGATCATCTTAATAAAACACTCTTGGCCACTTTCACATAGCAAGGACCTGAACATCAATGAATACTGAGCATCCTTCTTTTTGGCTAATGAACCATTTTATTCTATGAAAAATAAATGTAGGTGTGTTACTATATCATAGGTGTCATTACAGTTCCAGTCAATGAAATAGCAGTAACGGGAAGGGCATTCATATTCATACAATGCACTTTAAAATGCCCGATCTCTGCATTATGTAAATGCCCTGAAAGGGTTCCTAAGCCCTATGCTGTGATTTCTCAGTAACAGAGGCCAGGGGCCATAACTGTTTGGGATATTTCGGGCAAAAGTTTCTAATCTTTATCTGTGTGGTTTTCTGTTTATATCCTCCTCCAATAACTACACTGATAATGTTGATGGTAATTCCACATAACAGATATCACACAGTACTTTACATGGTGTCTCGATAAGTACTTCATGATAATGGCAAACAATAATTTTCATACAAGCATCCTATTAATTTAATAGAGAGCAGTGCTGTATTTTCACATAGAACGTCTATCCTAAATGTTAGGACTGGTTTGGGGGAAACCGAAATCAGATATAGCATATATTTTTGCTACTTCTCCATGCAATTTTTGCTACTTTTCCACAATAGAGAAAACATATAACTAGCACGATATCACCCTTTCCTTTCAAAATAGAAAACAAAAATAGAGAAAAGGAAGTCACAAAGAAAGAAGGAGGAAGAGGACCAATTTTCAATCATCCACCTGTCAGATATTATTTATACAAATTATTTTATTTAATCATTTCACTAATCCTGTGCTGTGAGGAAATTCTAGAAGTGTGGAAATGGAGACTCACAAAGGAAATTGGCCAAAGTGACAAAGCAGGTAAAAGGACAGAGCTTAGCTTGGCTGTGACTCCAGGTCACCTTCCACAGCACTGGTATCTACTGCATTCTGACAGCAATGCACTGAAAAGGCACGCCGCTGTGCAGACTGTCGCCCTGTCACAGTTTCTGCAATTTCCTTCTCTTGCATCCTTCTGTCCTTCTATATTCTGGCTGTGCTCCCGAGCGGAGGGTGCTTTCATTGTGCAAGCATCACAGTATAAAGGAAGGAGCAATTACGAAGTTCAAAGCCAGGCACCTCGACTCCTTCCCAGGCTCTGCTACCAGCTAGGAGTAGGATGGGGGACAAGTAAGTCACACCCTGTCTCTGAGTCTCTGTTTTCTCAACAACAAAATGAGTAAATCGGTTTGTTTTCCAAGATTTCCAACCAGCTCTGACACTCAGCGATTAGAAAATGACAGGTTTATTTTGGTCCCTAGGAGAGTAAATTGTCCTAACAGTGAGTCCATTGGGATCATCCAGGAGGTGGATCCGTTCCTGCGGAGCTGATGCTTGCTTGATGGCGCGTGTACCCTGCAACCAGCTACGAACCGGGACTTGATTGCTTCCAGGACTGCGGCAGAGATGCTGCAACGAGAACGGCGGACGCAGAAACGCCTGAGTCACACTTGTCAGCGGTCAGGCATCAAAGAGGCCCAGAAGAGACAAAGCAGCCTCCAGACTCTGACAGCACAGAGACGCCAACTCCTCCTGTGCTTCTAATCTCCAAATCAACGACACCCTGTTTCTTCTATTCATGGAAAGTCAGGGAACAGTGTGTGTGCTGGAGCGGGGGACCCTACTAGCAGCTTCCGCTTATGGAATCACAGACTTCTGGATTGAAAGCCATTTTCTACTAACTCCCTCACGTAAAGATGGGAAGGCTGAGGGCAAGAGTGCAGAGTCCCATAGCCGAGACTAGAAGCCATCCTGATGCGTTCTTTGCAAAACACCAGTGGACAGCGTTTACTCACTGGCTATTCTTTACCCAGTCCCCAGTGTAACCCACCATTGCCACCCACCCCCCAACCACTAAAAACAAGTAACTTGTAGTGAGGGGGTGGGAGTAGGAAGAGAAAAATCAGAGATAATAACCAAGACTTTGGGAAATTTTTTTTTTTTTTTTTTTGTTTAGAAACTAAAGTTTTAAGAGTTCTCTTTGAAGCAATAGTGAATCTTTATGATCAATGAAAAGAAAAATAGGACATGAGCAGCCACGCTGTACTTCCTGTATAGTCCAAGAAAAAAAAAAGATATTTGGACTCTTCTCTAAATTCTCTTTTAATCAATTTGCAAACCAAAATGGATGATGGAGCTCTGAGGCATTTTTTTCAGCCCTAAGCACCATTACATTCCTCCCTCGTTTAGAAACAAGAGACTATTAGTTATATCAAGAAGGCCCGCCTTTAATGTAATTGCTGTCTCAGAATATGGGCTGATTATTAATGCATAATTCTGCTTTCCTCAGAAACATGATTAGGCTTTTCATCTGGAATTTTCACCCAAATTCTGGTAAATACATATTTGCTTTTAAGATTCTTTCAACGAGAGATCAGGAATGATTAAAGGACCCTTGTCTCTATCATAAAGCACTGACTTAAATGCACAGTCATTGCCCAAAGGAGCAAATGGAAGAATTTTACGTTCTGTTTTTCTCCCTCACTAGATGGTTCTGAATAAAAAGACAAGGGATGTGGAATAACCCATTGGAGTCTGTCACACAATAGCTGAGTGCTTATGAGGGATATTACATGGAAATCAGATGCAAGAAACAGTCATGGGTTACCAGGTAAGTGGGTCCCCTGCATTTACAGCATGAAGTGCCTTTTCATTTTCGTGTTGCCCGCGAAGAGCCTTTTAATTAGAAAAGATCTTCTATAACAGCTTGAAAAAGGGAACCAAGATGTTGTTGACCTTTGCCTGTTCTGTGTTTCTCTTTTCCTTGCTGAAGAAGTATTTATCCACTTTTCCCCCTCAAGTCTCCAGTTCATGGTTCTGGGTGTGAGAACAGCAAAGTGGGCCTCTGAGCTAGTGACCTTGGTTTCCATCTGGCGTCCAGCATTCCCTTTTGATCAAGTTCTTAGCGGTACCATCCCAGTAGTTGTTCCTGGGGTTTAACACGCTGGGGCATTGCTTTAGGGTCCATATTTTGGTTAGCCTTCCAGTAGCTGGGTAATGACTCTGATAGATTATGGATAAGACAACCTAGGATCTGCCTGCTGCAGCCGGAACACACCAAACACACACACATACAGGCGCCATCTCCTTCATCTCAGGTAAAGGAGGTAGGCATAGCCATCCATCCGCCAGTACTCACGCTTTTGTGACTTGCTTCTCCCTGTTCATAATGACTTGGTCTCTTCTGGACAAGTACGAGAATGGGGTGTGACTAGAGAGGGTAGGAAGAAGGGGAGTAGTTGGCCCCGTGGGGTAGAGGAACAAGACAGTCCCCTCTTTGTTGGCCACAACCAAGTGAAATGCAAAGGGGGATCTGACCTCCTAAATTCTCTGTCTGCCTGCTGCAGGGGCTTCGCACCCCTTCTCTCTCCCTACTTGCTCATCACTTATGATTTTTCTCCCACCCTCAGTTCCTGGAACAAATCTGGGCCTAACCTAAAGCACAGGGTATTTAAGCAGATCCCATGTTCGAGACTCAGCATCTGGTGGGTCCTAACCTTGGACCCCACTCGAGGGAAATGACTTCTACCATCATTTCTGCCCCTCTCTTCCCATCTGGGCAGCCTGTTGAGCACCGCATGCCTTTCCTTGGATGGGTCCTGCCTTACTCTTGCCGTTCCCCTTTCCTAATCCAATAGTGAGTGTCTGGTACACTGAACACTTTCCCTTTAATTTAACATGACTGGTGTCTTTATAAAAAGGAGAAAGTTGGACAAATTTGGACACAGACACACACACATGGAGAATACCATGTGAAGATGAAGGTAGAGATCAGGTGACACTTCTTCTACAGGTCAAAGAATACCAAAGATCATCAGCAAAGCACCAGAAGTGAGGGGAGAGGCAGGGGACAGATTCTCCCTCACACTCCTCAGAACGAACCAGCCCTCCTGACACCTCCATTTCAGACTTTTAGCCTCCAGACCTGTCAGAAAAAAAGTTTTTGTTGGGAGAGTGGGATTGACACTACTATATAAAAAATAGATATAGATAATAGATAATAGATAATAAGGACCTACTGTATAGCACAGAGAACTCTACTCAATACTCTGTAATGGCCTATATGGGAAAAGAATCTAAAAAAGAGTGGATACATATATATATGTATAACTGATTCACTTTGCTGTACACCTGAAATTAACACAACATTGCAAATCAACTAGACTCCAATAAAAATTTTTAAAAAAGAAAGAAGTTTTTGTTGTTTAAGCCACTTAGTTTGTGGTCCTTTGTCATTATAGCCCTAATGGACCAATACAACGGCTGACTATGGTTATTCATACTAATTCATTTTCATGATTTATAGCTTCAGGGCTTTCCCATCCTCTATAGGACATATGCTTCTAGAATATTTCATTATAGTTTTATGAATCAAAATTCCACGAATGGGGATTTATAAGATTATAGGTGTGGAATGGCTCTTAGAGACCATCTTCTGGCAGATACAGAAGTTGAGGCCCTGGGAGATGAGGTGACTGACTTCAGGTCACATAGGAAGTTTCATTTGTTTGTTTTTTTGTGCTACTTGCCCTTGGACTCTACCGGGCCACACTGATGTTCTCTTTTTTGGCCTGTTTAGAGAAGAGTCTATCAATGGTACAGCTCTCTCTCCAGGAAGAAGCACATAGTGTCCTTTGTGTTAGGACCAATCCCTGCTCCGTTCTTTACCCGTGTTTGCTAGAACTCCCTGAGATGGACAGAAAATGCAGATCTCATTACTCTAGCACCAGCTACCGTGGACCTTTGGAGATCATCATGTTTCCATGCAATAAACTCCTCTACTGCCCTGGGAGAGAACTCTCTTAATTCCTATGTCCTCGGCCTTGAGATCTGATGGACTTCTCCAGCAATATGGTACTAGGTATGCATTGCTTTACTTGTAATGTAGCAATTAGTCTTTGAGGAAGCACATAAAGCCTCTTTTTCTAAGCATAACCTGAGAATGTCTGATGAGTTTGTAAGCAGCTCTTTGCAGGAAACCGCCCACGGCAGGGAGCCCCTTTTCTTGTCACTTTAGCAAAGCTATATCGTAACTAACTTTTAAATCAGGCAGCCCCATGCCCTACTCATCTCTGGCCCAAGCACACCTTTCATATCTTTTGATCACACAATACCTTGCCTAGTTTGTCAGTTCTTTCTGTAGATCAAAAAAGTAGAAATGAAGAACAAGTAATTAACAGATGACCTGACATCTCCCTAGCTTCCTGTTCAGTAATCTCCAGAACAAACTGTGTGACCAAACTGTGTGAACAAGGTAACATCCTGAGGAAGGTCACGAGGAGTTGACAAGCCTGCACACAAGCTGGCACACAGTGGGGGATGATTAACTGAGATTACTTCCCTCCTTTCCCTTAAAACTTTCATGGCCAAGCAGAATCTTTGGAGGTGGTTTTTGGGGGACGCTCAGTCCACCATCTCCCCAGATTGCTGGCATTCTGATTAAAGGCACCTTTCCCTCCTACCGTTTGTGAGTATGTAATTGATTTTGTAAGCAGCGAGCAGCAGGACCCAATTCATTTGGTAACAATTCTCCTCTATTGACAATCTCTGAACAGAACTGCTAGGGGTTTTGGTTGTCTCCAGCCTGCAGTACAAATACCCTTGCTGGGCTCTCTGTGGAATGCATCCAGGGGCCAAGAATAGCAGCTCTGTGGTCCTGGACTGCAGAAGTCAGTGCTTGGAGGTCCAAGGGAGATGGTCAAGCAAATCTGGGGTTGAGATACTTAACTGTCCCCTCTGTTCTCAGGAAGCCCTGTGGGCTGGCTCCACACCACCTCACATGGTTACCTGACCTAGTTAGTCACGTTATCAGCAAATCATTCACACCAAAGGCAGAGGAGGTGTGTCCTCACACCTTCTCCTGCTCTTCTACACCCCCTAGGAATGGCCCGATGACTCCAAATTTGAAGCCAGATACTTCATACCTATTGAGTAAGGTATGAATTGGGTGTGAGGTTTTACAATTTTTCAGTGGGGTAAGTTACACTAAAATATTGGCCTAAAATAAAAATCCATCAATTACAGTTTATTTCTGAGACTTGGGGAAAAACACATATGCAAAAGCAAACTGTTAGGCTGCTGGTATGAAGAATGGAAGCATCTTGCTCCAAACTGTTGTCTGACTGTTGAAATGTCACCATTGTTGTTTCATCCACGTATTAAAAATACACACACCCTTCCCTGGGGGAAATCTCAATATAAGTTACTTACATCCTAGCATGACTAAGGGATCTGAGAGGAAGAAGGCTCTTTTCAGCTGAAGCCTAGGCAAGCTGGGCTGATGCTCAGTCCATGTTATGTATTCCGTACCTGTTCCTGCCTTCGTCATTTACTTGATGGTAAGAGGCAACATCAAAGAAAGGGAGGCTGGGGACTGCCCTGGTGGCGCAGTGGTTAAAAATCTGCCTGCCAATGCAGGCGACACGGGTTCGAGCCCTGGTCCGGGAAGATCCCACATGCCGCGGAGCAACTAAGCCCGTGCGCCACAACTACTGAGCCTGCGCTCTAGAGCCTGTGAGCCACAACTACTGAGCCCGTGTGCCACAACTACTGAAGCCTGTGCACCTAGAGCTGGTGCTCTGCAACAAGAGAAGCCACCACAACGAGAAGCCTGCGCACCGCAACAAAGAGTAGCCCCCGCTCGCCGCAACTAGAGAAAGCCCGTGTGCGGCAACGAAGACCCAACGCAGCCAAAAATAAATAAAATAAATAAATAAATAAAAGTGTTAAAGAAAAAAAGAAGGGGAGGCTGGAGGGTTATAGATACATATTTCTGAAGCCACAACTTTACTATGGCCTGCTGCAAAATGAGAGGGACGTGGGAAGTCTGGACCATCTTCCATCTCCCGATTGCCTTGCAAGCTTGTGGGTGAAGGGACGATGGGTACCAGAAGGAAAGTCAGAAGAATATGTTCAATTAGTCATTACGTGTGCGTTAAACATTTCCTCTGGGGACTGCCCTGGTGGCCCAGTGGTTAGGACTCCATGCTTCCACTGCAGGGAGGTGCAGGTTCCATCCCTGGTCGGGGAACTAAGATCCCGCATGCCTCGCGGCGTGGCCAAAAAAGAAAAAAAATTTTAAAACAACAAAAATCTCCTCTGTGCACAGAACTTTACTACACACTGTTGGTATTTTAAAAATATCCAATATGTGGTTTCCTCCCTGGAGGCACCTACACTTCAGTTGGGGAGATAAGATTTCCGCAGAACCTCTCTTTCCGGAAGCCTTCATAAGGGTGGAGTGGTTCTTAGCTGCCTGAGAATACATAAATGCCTGGAAAGCACAGGAATGGTCTCCACGGAGTCACAAGGTCCTTTCCAAATACAGGAACCCTGAGACCTGCTGGATGTGAACATCGGTACCTGGAGGGTTGCCTTTCTCCTGAGACTTGGTCAACCAGTTGGGTCAGCTGACTCCAGGGTCTTTAAACGTTTTTTCCAGCTACCCAAACAACCTCCTCCATTGCTTCAGCCACAAACCTAAGAGGGCCACATAACTCCTCCACCATTTTTTCTTTCTTTTGAGGGTATAATGGCTTGAAAATGAAGCCAATCTGCTCTTGGTATATTTGGGAATTTTCTACCCTTCTCAGAGTTCAGATTCTATCCAAAAGGGAAGAGACTTAGTCTCTCTCCCCACGGATAGAAAGTGACCCAGACACAGGTAGCAAAGTTTAGAGATAGGAGCAAGCTTTTGGCAAGAGTGGAGCCAATGAGATTTCACTAGGCCGAGGAGAAAGTTGGATGAAGAAAGCAAAAGTTGTGTTACTTCACAACCTGGCTCGAGTTAGACCAAGACATTTTCCCTTTTAGGCAGGTTGGCCATTCCTTATTCCCTTGGTGTCATTTATTCCCTAGTAACAAACTAATTATAACAGACCCATAACTCAGCAATTAAGAATAACTAACATATGTTCCTTTCCCAAGGGAGAATGAATCAAGTATCCCAGGCAGGATCCTTTTATCATTTTGTTAACTACACAGGAAGCAGGGAGCTCCTTTCATCCAAGCCGCCTTAAATATCACAGGGTCTGCTATATAGCCCGAGGCAGTAAATAGCTTCCATTTTGCACCAGATACATTTTGAGTTCTCTCTCTCTCTCTCTCTCTTTTTTTTTTCACTTAAAGACAAAAGAAAAACAGAAAGAAACTTAAAAGCAGCAGGAACAGCAGACTGTACTGCCCTTACTCATCACCAAATTATTCCTTTTGTCCTGGCATTAAACAGTAGATGGCAATAAAGAAAGCCCCAGGAGCACAATATTCTTGGGATTGTATCAGGGTGGAAGATTAAACTCTTAAACCATTCAAGTTGTTTCTGCTCTGCCCCTCAACCAAGAGGCTCTTATTGTTCTCCACACTGTTTCAGAATGAAATATATTTCTGCAGTGGTAGAGAGAATTTATGAGTAGCTCCAGGCTTCCTGTCTGAAGATTCTTTCTCTCAAAAAGAGGTAAAGGAGAGGGGAAAAAAAAACCTGCACTGAAAATCAAAATAGACTTGCTTGGTATGATTTTATTTAAGAAAACTTGATACCTGTGCAAAGCCCAGGTTGCCTGTTGTTGGTGTCTAAACTAGAACAAAAAAGAACTTGCCTATAAAATTCCTAGTGAAGCAAAACTCTCATAGAATCGAAATTACTCTTTTACTCTGAAGTGATGAGTCATTGTAATTGGGCCTCACGCCTAAGTGTAACCAGAAAATCCTCCAGCCACATTTTGACTACAAAAGTCAATTCTAATCAATCAGTTCCCAGCTTAAAATAACATGTCAAGTTCGGTAAAGATATTTACAAATCAGTTTCTCTCTGCTTTGATCTAAATTTAAAGAAAACAAGCTTTCAGGTTTTAGATGATAAATAATATTCTTGAAAGCTGGAAAGGAGATGCAGTATCCCATAATACTCCTTGAAACAGAAGAAATTTGGCATTGGAATAGAAGATGGGTTTGCTATGGGCAGGGGGAGGAAGGGCAAGAATATTAAATAAGCTTCTTGGAAGGTCCAGGAGCTACGGACCACTGCAGTCCTCCAGGGGGTGCCCCCAGTGGAAGGAGGAAGCAAGATGAAAACCTTTACATTTCTACACGTAGGTCAAGTATTATCCATGTAAACAGACCAGGAAACTACCATAGCTGACAGTTCCCAAATCAAGAGACGTGGTTCCCTATTGCAGACCCCAGATGTCCTGATTCCAGAATGAATGAGCACAGCTGGTTCACAAAGAGGCAGCCACTACCCCCATGTGCTAGGAGTGCCAAAAGAGCTTTCTGTCCTCAATGTCTCCCCCACTGCTTGCTTTGGCACCCTCCCTATAGTGTTGAAATTATCTGCATCTGAATTACTGATAGGTAATAAAAAAAAAAAAAAGAACTCAAGGCAGCTAGTGCCTCACTGTGAGACCAATGATATAGCTGTTGATAATTCTCTAGCCCCTACAGTACTGGTTCTGACTGTTGAGGTTGCTAAAGACTCTGTTGAAAATCATCTGCAACATATGGTTCCTCTTTCTAGAAAAATGCACAGATGCAGGGAAGTTTGTATGTAAGTTCAGATGGTTCACAAATCTCTCGAAGTCCACCTATGAAGCCAACCCATCTCTCTGTTTCTCAGATTTGACTGCCCTCCCCTGTACTCATTCTCCACTTACACTCAATCTCACCTCCTCCATGAAGTCTTCCATGGTTTCCCCCATCTAAACACCTCAGCTCTCACCACCTGCACTGCTCGTTTGTGCTCTCTTAGAAGGTGTGTTTTCTTTTCATTCACTAGTGTCTTGTCTTCCTGAAGGATCATATGCTCCTTGAAAGCAGGTAGGTTGTGTTCTTCAATTTTGTATCTCCAGAGCACTGGGTAGGAAAGAAGGACTCTGTTATGCCTCTTACCCAATACACAATTTTTCCCCGCTATGATCAATTTCTGATAGATGCAACATTTTCCCGTAACATTAGAAAGCAGCAAATGACATGTTTTCCCCTCCTCTGGACAGAGACTGCCAAACCCAGGGGAGCATGAAGTGTGCTGGGGGACATTCAGCAGATGGAAGCTGACACTTTCCAAATAAACAATGAGTAAGTGATGTGTCCATGGAAAGTTTGCATTGCTAACTTCATTACCATCCTGAGGGCTCATCTCATGATTCAAACAGCTGGTGTTAAAAATGACCAGAAGTTCTGGAAACTCTTCCAGGTTAAGCCCCTGTTGACTCTTCTAATTGGGGCAATTTCAGTGTGATCTGTCTTCTCCCCTATTCACACAGGCCAGTGTGGATTTCATTTAAACTTCTTTCCAAGTTAGAGCTGCTACCAAACATTTACAGGGTCATCTTCCTCAAACCTTCCGAAGCATGGATCTACAGTGAGGTGATATCCTCTGTGACTTGCCTCCTCTTCCACCAATAGCAGTATACTTTTATTGTTAATATTAAAAGACAGTGTATGTTGGGATAAATAGCAAAAATAATATAAATAACTTTCAGAAATATGAGAACTTTTCATTTATTTTTTCCTAGGCTGATTTTGTAATTTAGTGGTTATGCACTTTGGTATCAGACCAAAAGGGATTTTAATACCACCAGCAGTATAAGGAAGTTACTTGACTTCTCAAAACCTCAGTTTCCTCATCTGTAAAATGGGAATAATTATGCCAACTTCATAGGTTTGTAGTAGGGATTGAGACGAAATCATGTATGCCACAATGTCTACCACATAGTAAGTACTCAGTGAATAAGTAATTCTAAATTCTTTGCTAGATGATAGCTAGATGATTTCAGAAGCTATGGGGTCATGCTGAAGTTGCTTAGTCTTATGTAGATCTGAAGCAGATTTGGATTGGAACCAGAGGACTCACGCAATAACCTGCTAGGACCTGTTTCTGAATCTCAACTGTGGACCACATCTGTTAAGAATAGTAATTTCTACCAGAGTGTTGATGTGTAAATTAAATCGGATTTTAGATAGAAAGCATCTAGCCTGCTGCCTAGTACATAGGAGGCACTCTATAAAAGCTAGTGCTCCCACCTGCAGCACTGTGACCAGCCAGGCACTAAGGATAGCAACTCCCTCTAAGGAGGCTTCTGTGAGAATGCAAGGAACCTTAGCTCCGTTTTTATTATTTTTTTTCACAGTCCAAGAAATATTTTAATTTTTGTTCATTCTTTTCCAAATTACATTAAAATGGTCCCTTTTGCACTTAAGTGATTTTGTAAGAGTTTTATACTCTAAAATGCTAGATTATATTCCTAGCTTTTATGTTTATTTTTAATTAATATTTTTAATTGAAGAATAGTTGATTTACATTTTAGGTGTACAGCAAAGTGATTCAGTTATACATATGCATATATAAATTCTTTTCAGATTCTTTTCCATTATAGGTTATTACAAGATATTTAATATGGTTCCCTGTGCTATACAGGACCTTGTTGTTTATCTATTTTATATGTAGTACTGTGTATCTGCTAATCCTAAATCCCTAATTTATCCCTCCCCCCACTTTCCCTTTTGGTAACCATAAGTTTGTTTTCTGTGTCTGTGAGTCTATTTCTGTTTCGTAAGTAAATTCATTTGTATAATTTTTTTAGATTCCACATATAAGTGATATATGATATCTGTCTGACTTACTTCACTTAGTATGATAACCTCTAGGTCCATCCATGTTGCTTCAAATAGTATTATTTCATTCTTTTCTATGGCTGAGTAATGGTCCATTGTGTGTGTGTGTGTGTGTGTGTGTGTGTGTGTGTATATATATATATATATATATACACACCACATCTTTATTCATTCATCTGTCGATGGACTTTGAGGTTGCTTCCATGTCTTGGCTATTGTAAATAGTTAGCTCCCTTTTATATCCATCTATTTATTTACCATTTGCAGAATCTTCATTCCTTCCTAGAAATCTTCTGTCTAGTATCATTCGCTCTTGGCCCTTGGTTCTTTCTTCTTTTTTTTTAAATTGGAGTATAATTGCTTTACAATGTTGTGTTAGTTTTAAAACACATTTTTATTTTTAAAATAAATTTATTTATTTATTTATTTTTGGCTGCGTGGGGTCTTCGTTGCTGCGCGCGGGCTTTCTCTAGTTTTGGTGAGTGGGGGGCTACTCTTCGTTGCGGTGCACAGGCTTCTCATTGCGGTGGCTTCTCTTGTTGCGGAGCATGGGCTCTAGGCACGTGGGCTTCAGTAGTTGTGGCATGTGGGCTCAGTAGTTGTGGTGGATGGGCTTAGTTGCTCCGCAGCATGTGGGATCTTCCCGGACCAGGGCTCGAACCCATGTCCCCTGCGTTGGCAGGCGGATTCTTAACCACTGCACCAGCAGGGAAGTCCCCCCTTGGTTCTTTATAATTCTTAAAATGCAGGTCTGCTGGCAACAAATTCTCTTAACTTTCATTTGTCAGACATGTCTTTATTTTACCCCCTCTCTTAAAGGAACTTTTTATTGGATATAGAATTATAAATAACTTGACTTTTGTTTCAACATTGAAAAGACGTCTTTTCATTGTCTTCTGGCCTCTGTTTCTGACAAGAAATCAGTGGTCATCCTTATCTTTGTGTGTAAGTAATGTGTCTTTTTTTCTGCCTGCTTCAAGACCTTCTCTTCATCTTTGATTTTCAGCAATTTTACTTGATATGCTTGTATGTGGTTTTAAAAAATATTTATTCCTTTTGGAATTTGCCAAGCCTCTTGGATCTGTCATATTTTTCATTGATTTTGAGAAGTTTTGCCATTATTTCCTCAAAATATCTTTTTCTGCTCAACATTAATCTCTTCTCTTTCTGAAGTTCCAATTACATGCATGTTAGACTGTTTGATATTGTCCCACAGGTCCTTTGAGTTTCTGTTCAGTTTTCTTCAATCTTTTTTCTCTTATTTCTTCATATTGAATACTTTCAATTAATCCATTTTCAAGTTTACTGATTCTATTTTCTTGCCATCTCCAATAAACGATTAAACCCATCAGTGAATTTTTCATTTCAGCTGTATTTTTCAGTTCTAAAATTTTGATTTCCTTCTTTTTTTTAAAGTTTTTATTTCTCTGCTGGGATTTCCTATCTCTTCATTTGTTAGACCATGTTTTTTCTTTCCTTCTTTGCATGTATTTTCATTCAGTTCTTTGAACCTATTTATCATAGCTGATTGAAAACCTTTGTCTACTCAATCCAACATCTAAGCCACTTCAGACTGGTTGGTACTGACTGCTATTTTTTTGGTTCTGGATCACATTTTCTCACTTTTTATTTTGTCTAGTAATTTTTGATTGAATACTGGATATTTTGAATAGTATGTTATAAAGATTCTGAGCTCTGTTATCTTCCTCTGAAGAGTGTTAATTCTTGTTTTAGAAGGCAGTTCAGTTACTGGCTGATCACCCTTAACTTGCATAAGCTTAGTCTGGTACTTTGTTATAGAATCTGTGGAAAGCACAAGGTATTTCCCAAGCTCCTCTACCCTGATAGGCTGCAATCTTCAAATTCTGTCTCCCCTGAGATTTTGTCAGGGTTTAGTTTTAGGCTTTGTTAATGCAGGTCTGGAATAGGTCTTACTATAGTGCATGTGTCGATCCTCGGACCAATCCTACCTACCTGTTTTTGAAAATAAAGTTTTATTGGAACACAGTCATGCTATTCATTTACATATTGTCTAGGACTGGTTTTGTGCTACCATGGCAGAATTGAGTAGCTGCAATAGAAACTGTATGGCCTGCACAGGCAAAAATATTTACCATACAGTAAGTCCCCTACATACGAACCTTCAAGTTGCGAACTTTCAAAGATGCAAATGTACGTTCGCATGTCCAGTCACGTAATTTAGTTCACGTGTCTGGCATACATGTCACACATATATGTGACAACCACCTCTACAAGTGGTTGTGGTTTTGTATACTTTACTGTACAGTACTGTATAGAGTACAGTAATACAGTATCTTTATTTCCTGCCTGTTCACTCGGTGCCAGACCCTGTATGCCAGCTGTTGTACTGTACTACTGTACTTTCCAAGGTACTCTACTGTAAGATTAAAAGTGTTTTCTTTATTTTTTGTGTTTGTTTTTCATGTATTATTTGTGTGAAAAGTATTATAAACCTATTACAGTACAATACTATATAGCCGATTATGTTAGTTGGGTACCTAGGCTAATTTTGTTAGACTTAACGAACAAATTGGACTTAGGAACGCTTGCTTGGAATGGAACTCGTTTGTATGTAGGGGACTTACTGTATTGCCTTTTACAGAAAAAGTTTACTGAATCCTGCTTTAGAGTATAGTCTTTACTCCTATGAAAAGTTCTTTCTGGTGTCTTAGTTGGATTCCAGGGGTGTTAACAAAGTGTTACTGAGACTTTGGGTTCAAAAGTCCAAAGTCTTTGGGAACTGCTTTTCCACCAGCATTGCTAGTAACTGTTCATTTTCAACCCCATAGTAGCTGCTATCTGATGAGCCCCTGATGGTCTCTTCCTGTACATTTATAGCTCAGTTCTCAGTCGTGGTCTCATGAGGGACCCCCTCCTCCCTGACCCCTACCCCATACAGACTGTTGGGAAGCCCTCTCTGCAGATCTTCCTCTTTGCTGATGCCCTATTCTGTAGATTCCAGTTGTTTCAGCTCTGCTACATTCTGTTCTCTGTCTCTTCATCTCTATGTCCAAGAACTGCTTGGACTTCTGTGCTGCAGTTAGACACTTGTCTTCCAGTAGAGAGCTGGATGATTTGGGGATTTACCTTTAAGTTTTTGTCTGTCAGGGATAACAGTGTTGGGCTGCCTCTGGTCCATTGCCTATAAACGGCTGCCTCAAATATTTTCACCCAGTTTCATAGTTGTTTACGGCTGGAGGACTAGTCTGGTACCAGTTACTCCATCATGGCTAGAAGTATAAATCCCTCTAGTTCTTTTGAAAACCTTATCACCCTCTTGGCAGATGATAACTTTCAGAGTCTGTGGCCCCATTTCTCATTGCTCTTCCAACTCTCAGCTTAATGCATTTCTCTTCTTCAAAAAGAAGCCAGGTTCTCTTAGGGATCTGCTAGTAATTTTCTATTTTCTCTCCCAGGGACATCTGCAGTTCACAGCCCATTTGCAAAATAAACCAACCAACACCCCCTGAATGCAGTGAGGGATAGGGCCCTTTTAGACTCTGGTAACTAGCTCCACCCACTACCTTTTGTTCCCTAGGATGATTCAGGACAATGCTCACTCACCCTTCATGGTTATGGGGTTTTAGAATGATCCTTTACAACAGAAAATTATATTAACATTAATCTGAATGCACATTTCCATGTACGGAAGAAGAGGAATTGGCCACAGGCTCACATACCAAACAATCAATAGGTAACCCAGTCAATTCTCATCATGACAAAGGAAAGAGGGAAAGTAAACATTTATGGAGAAACAGTGATGGGTCAGACACTCTGCTAAGCACTTTCACATATATCATGTCATTGAATTCTTACTGCAACCTTGAAGAGATGGTATTACTATCCCCATTTTGAAGAAACAAAAAACGGTAGGCTTGGAGAGATTAAATAGTTTGTGCCAGCTCACATCAGTCTCTGGTGAAGCCCCGAAGCCAGGGATATCTGCATGACTTTGGAATTCTTTTCCAGAGAGCAGAGAACCACACCAAAGAGGAGACCTGGCCTCTGCCTCCTTATAGGTGCACAATTTACAGGGCTAACCATTTGTGACTTACTCTTTTAAATATGTCCTTGGTTTAAACTGATTTTACTTGCATACAAAGGTTGAGGGAAGTGGAAACAGTACACAGTATGATTTTCCTTAGACTGAAATTAGCCTATCTGCGTCGAAGAGGAGAAGCTAAGAATGGAAAGAGTACAAGTGTTAGTTTAGGAAGCCAAATTTTCACTCACCCTTCTTTGTATTTATTTTTTTTAATTTATTGTTGTGAAGTATAGTTGATTTACAGTGTTGCGTTAGTTTCTGGTTCACTCACCCTTCTTTGATCTTAATATTTCTAAGCACTAACATCAATTAAGCACCTTCTGTTTGCCCCTGTCCTAAGTATTGGAAACACATCTAATTAAATTCCCTCAGCGAAACTGTGAGGTGTGTATTACTGTTTTGCCTCATCTTCACATTACAATAATAAAGTCTAAGGAGATAAGCAGTTTCTAGCAGACGGTAATTAGCAGACTCAGAGTCTCACCCAGACTATAAAACTTCAGTCTGTACTTCCAACCCCTATGCTATACTCATTTCCAACTGCCTCTGTCCTAAACAATTTGATTCCATAATCCCAGAATTCTTGAAATTAGAAATAATTCCTAATAGTCTTGACCTCTTAGCCTCCATGCCCCAAACTCTCTTCCTAGACAATGGCAAAGACTTTGAAATAGGTTTGGGTTCAGATCCAGACCTTGGTACCCTCTATAAAATTGAGGAAAATGGGGAATTCACTGGGGGTCCAGTGGTTAGGACTCTGCGCTTCCACAGCAGGGGTCCCGGGTCCGGGAACTCTCCGTCAAGCTGAGCTGCAGCAAACAAACAAACAAACAAACAAAAAAAGACCCTGAAGAAAATCATTCCTCTTTTGTCAGGGCTGTGAGGGTTAAAAACTTGTGAGCACAGAGACGGTGGTCAAATGTTCATTACTTGTATGATTACAGTAATAAGCAAGCGTCCTGAAGATACAGGTATGACCCTCTATTTTATTTTATCTATCCCCGGCTGATATGCGCGAGTGACTCTGCTCTCAGATAAAAGACCTTCATGTTTTATGGAATAAGGCCGCCTAATCGCTCAAGAACAAAGATAAGGCAACCAACCACACACAGCTAAACAGCAGCCCTGCCCTCCACAATGCCAAAGTAAATAATACAAAGTAAATAATACAGCCTGCCTTGGGGGCTGTGCAAAAAACCCATGGGGAAAATGTAAAGTCAATTGTGTAAGTCTGATAAGAAAAGCAGAAACGCTGATTCCTGGAACAGAGAGAAGAGCTTTAAACCGCGAGAGTATGGATCTTATTCCAAAGAGCTTCGAGGATGAGCGATTAATATCGAGCCCTGTTCAATCGACCAGCAAAAAGTGACGCAGAGGCTCGAGAGCCTGGAAGACCAGACCAACCGGATAGAAGTGGAATAGTGGAGAAATGGGATCGCGAGCCTGGAAATGCTGGGGCTGCATGCTCCACCCTCTTGCCCCCTAGCGCCCACCTCCGCTCCAGCAGCTCGCGCTCTCTGCTGTGGGCACTGCTGCTTGGTTTAAAAGGATCCGGCTAATCTGGAAGGGCTGGGCAGTTTAGGAGACAGTGAGGACAGTACGCGTCGCCCGTGGATACCCAAGAAGAGAGTCTACCCACACCCTGCTCAAAAAGTGTAGGGTCACCCTGGTCCTCAGGCCTGGCGCTTGGGCTGCGGCGTCCGTATTAACGAGGGACTGTAATATAGGCAATACAAGTTATTTTAGGACCGGCTTTTTCGTTCCACCCACAGCCCTCATCTCGCTGTTCCGCCTCGGGAAGCTGCCATCAGGAAGAGTAGAAACTCCCCAAAGTTCCTTAAAAGCCAAACCACTAAGAGGTTCCAGAAGAAGGGGGGTGTGTGTGTGTCCGGGCTCGTTACTGCAGCATTTTGCACAAAACAGCACACGTTTTCCAGGTTGTTTCCGGTGCCTGCGGCAGTAACCCGTGTGGCGAAAGGGTGGGGCACTCTGAAGAGAAAACAGAGAGTCTGGGAATGGCAGAGGAATTCTCTATAGGGAAATCGCAGAAATAACTTTTAAAATGGTTAGGGAAGATGCTTCTGGCAAACCATGGAGGGAAGTAATTAGATGGGGAGAGGGACAGAGTCCAGGGAGTTTCTCGATGTCAAAATGCAAAAGCTAGAGCATTAGTGTAAGAGCGCAAGGGAGACCCGGGGCTTGGGGAAGCCCTTTTCCCCTTCCGCGCACCGTTTGCCAAACTGTGAAACAAACGGATTGCTCCAAGCAGCCAAATCTGAGGCCCTTTTGGAGTCAAGAACGCCTTTAGAAGGCAATGAAAGTTCGGTATTTTCTCCCGAGAAACGCGCCAGTGCACGAACACACATCAGGTGGGGCGCATTCTCAGGGGGTTCCTGCACAGCCCCCCAGCTGGCCTACGATGCAGAGGCGGGGCCCTGGACGATAGCTGGGACGCCTTCCCTCTGCTAACGGGAAGAAGAGGGGGCGCGCTCGCGCTGCGGAGGAGGAGGAATGACTCAGCATCCTCCCGTGGCCGGGAACGCGGGAGGGGGGCAGGCACCGCCCTGAAGACGAGCTCCCCTGCGCTTGGCGTTTTGGGGTGCCACCCCGAACTTCGATGTCTCTTTTGACCAAGGAACGTCTCTTCTCCCTCTGGCCCTGCACGCCGCGGGCTCCGGGTGCAGCCTCCTGGATCATCCACGCTGCGCCCCTGGGTCCGATGCAAACTGGCTGGCCCCGCCCTGCTGCAGTCTGCACCCCGGGTCACTAAAGGGGAGTTAAAATACAGTACAAATGCCCCTCTTGTTCGAGGGATTGCCCTTTACCCCTCTGCGGCGCCCCCTGGCTCGTTCTCCCTCCCACCCGCCTGCTCTCAGCTCTTTTTTTTCCAGAAAAGTTGCGGCAGTATTGAACTTGTGCCCGAAAGGATGCTGCAACGGCAGCTTGCCGGGGGCCCGCGCAGGGGAGAAGGCTTGGGTACCCACGCAGGCCTCCCACCCGGCTGGAAGGGGGAGGTAGTGTGAAACAAAGATTTCTCGCACATATTTTGCACGGAACAGCGCAATGATGGGGACCCCAACTCACTGCACAAACGGAAGGCGACGCCCTAGGAGGCCGGTCCTCGCCTTGGGCATCTGCTGTCCCCGCTTCGGCGCGCTGCTCTGTCTCACCAGCAGAGGCGCTGTCGCAGCGGGCAAAGCGCTGCCCCAGGAGTGGGCCGCCGACAATGCTGCGGCCACGAGTTCTTCTAAAGAAGGGAGGCCGCCAGCGTGGCACAGAGCGTTCTTTGTACAACTGCACGGCTTCAGGGAAGAGGGAACCTGAAAAGCTTTTGCAAAAGAAAGGCCCTGGAGACAAGTAGTTAAGTCTCTCTTTTTGATTTTCATTGGTTGTCAGGCTGAAAGTTTAATTAGCCCAGTTAATAGAAAATATCATATGTAAGTAAGGGCCACGTCTTTCCTTCTAAATTATGACACTTTGTATCCCAACCTATTTAAATATTTATCCCAAATTCTTGGTGCAACCAATAATCTATAGAAAAAGTCTATTAACTCCTTTCCTATCCAGATCCATGGGTGTCCCCCTTCCCCATTCTGGTGACTTGTTCTCCCTTTCTTTTAGGGTGCAGTCTCAGGCCTCATGACACCCCTCCACCACCCCTCCGAGTTGCCTTCTAAAGCTTTGTATTGTTTCCTTCGCCCTATGCCTAGCAGGGAAAGGGTGATTTATTCACTCGTTTTTACATGCATTGGGCATTCCCTTTGCAATCCATACCCTCAAGTCCTTTTTAAATATAGAAATGTGGATTTTTTTTTTTTCTGTCACTATCTTGGGTATTCTGTGGTGCTATGATTGTTTTCATTCCTTTCTGCCTTGAATTGGTTAATCGAAGACTCTTCTTTCCTGTGTCTCTATGGAAAGGTTGCCTAAGGACATGGCAGAACTATAAACTAAATGGGTGTCAGTGACAAAGCAGATTCTCAGTGCTTGGGAGAATCGTGATGAGACAGAACTTGGGCCTCTGGCGAGACCTGCCAATGAGATAATGTCTCTGGCAGAAAAGATGAACTTGGGCTGTAACCTGTTAATGGCTGGACCAACCTCAGATCTCTTTGTGGACTTTCGCTGGCACAACTCTGAGACACATTGGTGTCTGCTTTCTCCTGATGCGGGTCTGATCAAAAGATGTGCCATTTGAGTACAGTCAAGTTGCAAATTTGACCCATCAGAATGTATACAGTTCAAGAGAGACCAGGCACCTGGGTCATAGGCAGACATGTAAGCCCTTTGCCAATGCTACACAGTAAAGACGAAGTACTGCAGAAAGGACTCCGGGCTTCTAATACGGCGCCTCCCTTTAGCCTGAGATATGCCTGAAGACTTTGGAGAACTGGTCCAATTATCTCCTTTTCTGAATAGGAAACAAGAGCCAGGAAAGTTAAGGGGCTTGCTAAATTTATTTAGTTCTAGCTTTAGAACCTAAGACTCTCCGTTCTTTGTGCTGTGTCTTTTCTACTACTCAGTTTTTTCTTTCCCAATTATGGCCCAGGATGCTCTTTTATCTCTCTCTATCTCTCTTTCTGTCTCTCTCTCTCACACACACGTGCACACATATCTTTGGGAAGATTGATGCACTAATATTTTTTAACCCTATCTTTTAATACTTTTAATAGTTAAGGAATGTGAATTCTTTTACTATATTACAAGTCAGTAAGTTAATCATCAGGAAATGTCTTGAAGGAAGGAAAGAGTTGCACGGGGGTGGGAGTGGGAGGGGTCGTGAAAAAATCGCCGCAGTGGAGCCTCTTGGGTATCCAGTTGACATCTCAGGGCAACTGGGGGCAGCTGGTAGGTCAAGAGTCAGGAAGACCGTCCTGTCTAATGTGCAGTCTGGCTGGAAAGCAGACACATAGCAGTCCCCGTTCCAGTCTGTGTACCGCTCAGACAATTGCCTTAGACACGCTGAGATGAACTGCTGATGATCCTTCACCCATCTTGTCTCCCTTCTGGCCGCTGAGGAGTGGAGTGGTGGAGTGGGCCGTCATTATGCGGCAGGGAGCTACACACTTAGGTAAACAGCCCTAGCTCTCAATTTAAACTGTCTGAGTGTCTGACATTTTAATCCATATAAAAGCTTTCTTCAGAAATGAGCCGGCTGCTGGCGGTCACTTGTCAGCTTTAAGGGGGTGAGCTGAGCTAAGAGCCGCTGCCGGAATAAACGCAGTTGTGTCTAGATTTGCAAAGTGGGAGCTACGCAGAGCAGCTGCGGTGGGCCGACGAGGAAAATGGCAGTTGGGCTTCAAGTTCTAAATCTCCATGCTGACTTTTTCCTAGTCCTTTGTGTACTTTTACATTGTTTTGACGAATTAGAGTTTTATGGGCAATAATGCGCTGTCAGCCACGCGACTTTATGGAATCAAAGAGAGACTAGGGGAGTCTCTCATAATTTAAGAAATAGGGGCACCCTGACCACTTAATTTTTCTTTCTTTTTAAATAATAAGCATAAAGACAGTACACCAATAAATCGAAGATGTTTATCCCATAGTCATGGCTTCTGCAGTCCCCTTGGGTCTTGTAATGTCACCCCTCTGGCTAAAAGAATACATTTGCCCCTGAATGATGTCTTAAATTTTACCATACTTCCGTGCTTTGTAATGCATAGGTTGTATTATGGGAGGAGAAGGGAAACAAATAAACCAAGTTGAATGTATAATATGGCCGTTAAGTTTGTTCAGATTTGGTTTGGGCTAGAAATGTTAAACATAAAAGCCCTTTGATGATTTTGTGCTTTCAAACATAGAACCAGAGACTCGATATACTTAGTTATGACTGTCTCCAGAAAGAACATTAAGAAATGAAGATTATGTGCATTGGGAGCAGCACAAAGAGGAGGGAATATTCAAATCAAATCTTTTTTCTATATATTTTTATTTTAGTAAAAATGCCACTTTTAAGAAGTGAAAGATTTTAATTAAGGAATCTAATTAAAGAGTTTGGGAGTATAATCCATAAAAATACTGACTCACTATGCTGTACACCTGAAACTAACATTGTAATTTAACTATAATAAAAACTTTTTTTAATTAAAAAAAATTTTGAAGTGTTCGGATGTCCTATTAATTAAGAGGAAAAATAAAAGCCAAATAAGGTAGAAATAGATTTTCTCTTCCCTGTTAACTCTTCATACAGCAAATTGTCAATTTGGTTCTAATACATCCTAAAAAATGGTATATCCTATTCAGGGCAGTTCAAAGCAAGTTTGTGTAATTGTCAAGATTTTTTTTTATTTTTGGAGTTCCCTGGCTCTTCCAATCTGTCCTTCTTCTGCCCCTTATTCCCTCACACTCTTCCCCTCACCCAGCCAAAACTTTTCTCTGGAAAGAATCTGATAACAGTCACTTACACCTTCATGGGTACATACGTCAAAATAGAAAGTCCACCAGGGGCAGTGACATTTTAAGACATATCTGAGTTTGAAATGAAAAGGCTTGGATTTCAAAATACAAAATATTCTGAACCATAAGAGGAAATAGAGAAGGTATTTGGGAAGCAGAAATTCCTTCCAGAACACCTTGGAAATAACCCAGGCTGGGCAAGTGATGGAGATGTGGTCTCGTCTGATGACAAGTTATTATGAATGCATGGCTATACCTGTGTAGCTGTTAGGAGCCTGGGTGCTGGTGTCAGAGCTGCAGAGTCCCCATTCTATCCTGTACTCATTGTATGAATTTGGGCAAGACTCCGTCTTCTTATTTGTAATAAGTTACTCATAATGGTGCCAACACCATCCAGGCTGGTGGGAGGATGAGAAAATATCCTGCATGCTTAGCACAGTGTATAGGGCATGGTCAGCCCTCAGTACATCTTAACCATTATTATTTTTCCTGTGACAAGTAAACACAAACCTAGGCTTTAGGAGACTAGGCTTCCTGTTTATATACTTATTTTGCCTGGTTTTTATTTCTTGAAGAATTTTCGCTGGCAGGGGATTTCCCTGGTGGTGCAGTGGTTAAGAATCCGCCTGCCAATGCCGGGGACACGGGTTCGGGCCCTGGTGCGGGAAGATCCCACATGCCGCGGAGCAACTAAGCCTGTGGGCCACAACTACTGAGCCCACGTGCCACAACTACTGAAGCCTGTGTGCCTAGAGCCTGTGCTCCGCAACAGGAGAAGCCACTGCAATGACAAGCCCGCGCACCACAATGAAGAGTAGCCCCTGCTTGCCTCAACTAGAGAAAGCCCGAGGGCAGCAACAAAGACCCAAGGCTGCGAAAAATAAATAAATAAATAAATTTATTAAAAAAACAAAAAAGAATTTTCCCTAGCGGTCCAGTCTTACTCTGAGCTTTCACTGAGGAGGCCCGGGTTCGATCCCTGGTTGGAAAACTAAGATTCCACAAGCTGCGCAGCAACCAAAAAAAAAAAGTTGTTTTTAATAAAAAAAAGTTTCAAGTTATTTGGAAAATATCATTACAATGTCCCCAGTGCTTGTGCCTGTAACTGCAGTAAATAACACCCTAGGGAAGGACCTTAAGATTAGGGAAGGAACAGAGGGCCTTAATCTTGCTAGGCTGGAATTTAAAGCCTTGTAGCTGCCATTACTTTTATTCACCCTCCCTTAATTTCAAATTCAGCACACATTATTAAGTGCCTGTTTACTGAGGCCCTGGGCTAGGAACATTACTTTGCTTAACCATCACGCAGTAATGTAAGACCCAAGGCAGCCAAAAATAAATAAATATTTATTTATTTATTATTGTCTGGACTTTTTAAATGAGGAAACCAAGCTTAATAAGAGCTGAGGTCCTTGTCTAAATCACCCAGTAGTATTTGGTTAAGACCGAGAATTTAGGCATTGTTTTCTTTAGATTGAAATCTAGTCATTGATTTTTTTAAGGTTCTCTTGGAAGACCAGTTCCCAGTTTGGAATAATTGAGTTTTCCCCAATCTTTTAGTTCTCAAAAGGATATAAACGATCTCTCATTGTATCATATCCAAACACAGGAGGGAATACATGGCAGAGTGTGGTACCGCATTAAGTTGGCTCCAGATGGTTTAATAGAATGAAAACGCCCCTAGATGCCCGAAGTTACCGGCGGATGGAGATCTATGGAGATCTAGGTGCGTGCTCGAGTGCGCATGCTGAGGTCTTGCCTAAGCCTCAAAGGGGAGGGAAAGGTACACATTTATCTCGGCTTCTTGAGGGTGGGGAAACTGAGTCTTTGCTCATTTGAAAACAACTTCCAAAGCAAGCAGGAGTTAATACAAAAGGATTGGATTCGTTGGGTTCAGGCAGTGTGTGTGTGTGTGTGTGTGTGTGTGTGCGCGCGTGCGAATGCGCCCGCGCACGTATACTTCTTTTAATAGGTAATCACAAAGATGTATCTTATCTCAGCGTGAGGCAGGACATCCTGAATGTAAAAGCCATAAAATGAATTGCAAAGGGAAAATACTTGTCCATTTATAAGTTAATTATTTGCCACAAATATAAGAGGAGCTTTAGAACTTGATAAGACATAAGCTAGCAATCCAAAAGAGAAGGGCGAGGACGCAAATGCACTATTTCCAGAAAAAATGTACAATGGCCAAAAATTAAAACAAAACAAAAAACCACTGTTTAGCATCCTATTAATCAGACAGCTACAAGTCAAAGCAGTGATAATATGTCCTTGGACTATCAAATAACAAAGATTTAAATAATGATAATGTTCAATATTAATGAAGATCTGGAGAATTGGCTGTTGTCACACACTGATGGAGGGAGTGTGGTCTTAAAAATTGTTCATATACACGGAACAAAATAAGGTATAGGGACATATTTTCTGTTTTTGGTCACACTGCATGGCATGTGGGATCTTAGTTCCCCGATCAGGGGTGGAACCCACGCCCCCTCCATTGGAAGCGCACTGTCTTAACCACTGGACCGCCAGGGAAGTCCCAGGGACATATTTTAAGGAAATATTACAATAAGGGACAAAAATTTATGTATAGGAATATTTATTGCCATATTATTAATACTAATAAGAAAGCGGAAATCTATTCACATGTCCAACAAGATGAGATAAACACATTATAATTCATACATGTGAAAGAATATTAAGAAGTTTTTCAAATGAGTCGTGGAATATTTAATGACTTGAAAGTATGCTTTTAAAATATATACTATTCAATTAAAAACAGGATGTAATATTACATAGACATGATCCCAATTTAGGTAAAATGTCCCATGAACATGTATGCATGCGTTGAAAAGTCTGGAACAGAATATGCTAAGATATTAACAGCAAATTTCTTTGGCGATTTTCTAAGAATTTTACTAGTGTAATATTGTTTTGGCTTTTCTGCACTAGGCATGTTTGACCCTGAAGCCACCCCCACCCACCTCCTCATTCACCCCTCACCATCCTTTGTAACTTTGAAAGAGTCTGGAAGGATCTTCATGACCATTCACTTAGTTTTTATTAGGCATGTGTATGTGTGTGACACCTACACCAGCTTCTGACCTGGGCCTTATTTCTGGGTCAGAGAGCTGGCTGCCTGTTTTTTTTTTTTTTTTTTTTTTCTTGCTGTTGTTGGTTTTGTGCCTCAGTGGGGCATTCATTTTTCCAGATTTTTACTATTGAGCTTTCTAGACAAGAGACCTGATGAAGTCTTCATTTAGAGGGCTTCTCTGGAGGCGGTTGTGTATTTCCTTTGTCCTGAGTCTCTGCTGAGAGAAAGTAAATGGTACTTTCAGCTACAGCACACTCAACTGGCTGTCTGCTGTCACTGAAGTCATAACTAATAGCATCCTGTGATTACATGTGTTGGGATTTTTCTGCCTTCAGCCTCATTTGCTCTAAGTATACTTTGTGAATTTTAAGAAAGGCTTGTGACATCATAGAATGTCAGACATATGATGAAACACCATCTCTATAAAAGAAACCTATATAAACATTATAAAAATCTCAGGTTATATGCTTTACTGAGAACCACTCTCAGCCTCGGAAACTACTATCTTTGATGAAAAAATGGGCATATAATATCTATCTCCTTCTTCTCCCCTCACCCTCAATTTTGGTATCATTTGGATGGATGGAAACTGTAGGGGCTCAAATATAATTAATTTATAAATAATGAATAAGGTACTACTATTATTACTTTTTAAAAAATCCCATTTTGGAATGTCTCTTGATAGCTGAAGTTTAATTTAGCCAAATAACTGTTCTGCATTAGCTAAAGCAGCCCATTATTTTTAGGCTCAGAAGATATTTCTAGCTGTACTGAGACAGTGGTGATCTATCACTCTTTCTGGGGCTACTTTCTTGGCCTGCCAGTGATATATCTGGACTTATTACTTTCCGGTGGTAGTAGGGTTAAGATGAGTTTAGTACTGTATTATCCAAGTATCCATGGGAGAGCCTATGCAATTCAATTCAATGCTGTCTTCTCTTGAACTCTTTTTTTAGAGTTCAAGTACTAAATAAACTCCTTTTTAATACTTTCGGTATGAAGTTAAGTGAATATATCACACATAGATAGTTAGTATAGACTTGCTCACTATGTAAATAGGCTATGTAAATAGCTCTAGCTGACTATAATATACATATATTTAAAGAAAACCTACCAAAATTAACTGTGATTATTTCTGTGTGAAGATTTATGAAAATCATAATATATTTTCTTCTGTATACATTTTTGTAGCTTCTAAAGTAGGCATCTATCATTTCTGCAACCAGAAAAAAAGAGTTGGTTGAAACAGAATGTGTGTCTTTTTGAAGGCTTTGCCCTGATCTCACAGAATGCATTATGAGACATTTCAACCATACACAGAGGGATTTCAATTTGATGACCTGGCTCCTATCATATCATTAAAAATAATTGACTGAAAATGCAATCCTGGGAGCTTTATTACTTCTATTCTGGCCTCTGTGGTTCACAGCAGGGAAGCTGATACTTAAGTAATTAGAGGGCACCTAATATCCTGATCCCAGACACACTGTAAGACTCGTTCCACTGTGAGCAAGAACCCACATGACATAAATCTAGCCAGAAGATGCAAAATCTAAACAGATAGCAGGGGCTTCCAATTTTTCTCAGAAGTATCTTTAGTATTTCCTCTCTAGATAGTAAACCCCGATGCTGAAAAATACCAAGTTCAGCCTCCATATTGCCCATCAATTCAAAAGCAGAAGCCCTAGAAGTAGCCCTCCACCGTCCACTAACGTGGTTTGCAGCCACAGAATAGTAACTTGGTTTAGATTAAAATGTCATCCATCCCTTAGCCCAGATGGTTCTCAGGCGTTCATGGTGTGAACACGAGCACTTGAATGTCAGAAGCCCTTAGGACCAGGAGCTAGGCGCTAAGCACCTGGTCTGCAGCATGCCTGGAGTTTCTCCATACCTCTCCTCACTCTACCCCCATCTCTGGGCACTGATGGTCAGGGAGCACTTCTTTGCCCCCAGTTGAAAAGATAACCCCGTTCTTTCTTGTCACTTTAACTAATGGAATTCCAGTAAGGCTCTGCATTCCCAACACATTTTACTTTACCCTTCCAAAGCTCCATCCTTAAGCTCCTAGAAAATCCTCTTTGTGTTAGAAAGCATGTCTAGAACTGGACTCCCATGTAGCCTTGATCTCTGATGCTCAGGACTTCAGCTTCTGCTCTCAGTTTGAATCATAACCGTGTTAGCAGCAACCCCCTAATAATGATCTCTCTCCTTTTAACCTTAAAAGTTTTCTTTCTGGCACTTTTTCCTAAAAATGGTATCTAGCCAGCCACCTCTAGTACAATCTTTCCCACCTTTTCACTAAAAATATTCATTCACTTAATAGGTGAAAATGTACCATCTCCAAAACTAGCACAGATGCTCAGCCTAATGCCAGGATCTGGGAGGCTGAGGGAACGGAAGCTCAGACAGGTCAAATACGCATGTCTGTCTTGCCCTTTCATTGTGACACACTGTGTAGAGCACTCCTTGATGGTGTTATTAATATTGAAATGTGTTTATTCTACCAAGAATAAATTGTAAATGTAGTACACTCCTATCATATACCAATCAAAACATTTTTAACTTGACAAAATGCATCTAAAGTTCATCTAGAAGAATAAACACTTGAGAATGACTAAAAATATTTTGGAAAAGGAAAATAATGATGGGGACTTGCCATACCAGATACCACAGCAGAGAGATGAAAGAGAATAAAAGTACATATATAGACTCTAGTGTATACAATGTTTCAGTATAAGATAAAAAACAATGATAGTTTGTGTCAGTTCAAGAAAAAATGGTTTATTTAATAAATGATGTTGAGGACTTCCCTGGTGGTGCAGTGGTTAGGAATCCACCTGCCAATGCAGGGGACATGGGTTCGAGCCCTGGTCCAGGAAGATCGCACATGCTGCAGAGCAACTAAGCCTGTGCGTCACAACTACTGAGCCTGTGCTCTAGAGCCCGCGAGCCACAACTACTGAAGCCCGTGTGCCTAGAGCCCGTGCTCCACAACAAGAGAAGCCACTGCAATGAGAAGCCTGTGCACCACGAAGAAGAGCAGCCCCTGCTTGCAGCAACTAGAGGAAAAAACCTGAGCACAGCAACGAAGACCCAGTGCAGCCAAAAATAAAATAAATTAATTTTAAGAAGACAAAGATTAGAAGGAAGAGGAGAATTAAGTGTTTGAATACAGAAAATATTTTAAACTGTTATAGTAAAAAACCCTCTTAAGTAAAATTGAAAGGCAGACAACAAACTGAAGAAAACAGCTGAAGGCATCGCATGTTCTGATTTCAAACTGTATTGCAAAGCTATAGTAATCAAAACAGTATGGTATTGGCATAAAAACAGACAATGAATCAGAGAGCCCAGAAATAAATTCATGCATATATGGTCAATTAATTTATGACAAAAGAGCCAAGAATATACAATGGGGAAAGGATAGTCTCTTCAATAAATGGTGCTGGGAAAACTGGACAGCCACATGCAAAAGAATAAAACTACATCCCTATCTTACACCACACACAAAAACCAACTCAAGTTGGATGAAAGATCCTTAGCCCCAGAGGAGATTCTTCCACATGAAGGCCATCTCCCTCATGTTCAGATGTGGTCTCTGTAGGTGCAGAGAGTAGCAGTGACTTCCCCAGGGTTATGCAGCAAGTGAGTGGCACCCCTGTTTCCTGTGTGGTGCTCTCCCAGCCCGTCCATCCCCCCACACTGACTATCCTAAGTGCCACATCCTGAGACAAAAGAAGGCAGGATCTTTCTCACCCCACACAACATACCTTGTAGGAAACTGCTCCAAAGCATTTGTAAGTCTATAAGCAAACATGTCTTAAGGGGCCAAATGGCAGGGGAAGTGGATTTTAGAAAACATTTATAAGGTTGAATCTACTTCTCAGATCGGATCACTTCCTCATGAAGAACTGGCACTTGCACCCACTTTAAAATCAAGTTTTCACTTCATACCAATCAGGATGGTTATTATTAAAAAAAAAAACCTAAACAACAACAACAACAAACAAAACCATGAAATAACAAGTGTTGGTGAGGATGTGAAAAATTTAGAACCCTTGTGACCTGTTGGTGGGGATGTAAAATGGTGCAGCTGCTGTGGAAAATAATATGGTGGTTCCTCAAAAAATTAAATACAGAATCACCAGATGATCCAGAACTTCTACTTCTGGGTATATACTCCAAAGAACTGAAAGCAGGGACTCACACAAGTATTTGTAAACCAATTTTCATTGCATCATTATTCACAATAGCCAAAAGGTAGAAATAACCCAAAAGCCCATCAACAGATGAATGGATAAACAAAAGTGATATGTACATAAAAAGGGTTATTCACTCTTAAAAAGGAAGGAAATTCTGATATGTGCTATAACAAGGATGAACCTTGAGGGCATTATGCTGTGTGAAATAAGTCAGTCACAAGAGGACAAATACTGTATAACTCCACTTCTATGAGTATCCAGAATAGGAAAATTCATAGAGACAGAAAGTAGAATAGTAGTTAGCAGGGACTGGGGGTGGGGTGGGTGGTAAGTGGGGAATTATTGTTTAATGGGTATGGTGTTTCAGTTTCAGAAGATGAAAAAGTTCTGGAGATGGAACCATCATAGTGGTGATGGTGGTACCTCCATGTGAATATACTTAATGCCACTGTACATTTAAAAATGATTAAAATGGTAAATTTTTAATGTATGCTTTACCAAATTTAAAAGAGAGTGACTTAAGAGACATTAAAAAATCAAGTTAAATTAGTTTCCAAGAAGTTCCCACATCATTCTCAGCACAGTAGTTGTTCCATGTTATTTTATAGTCTGCCATCACCTCTGTAGCCAGTGTATGATGTGTTTCAAGTCCCTTAAAAGGGCAGTGCTGAGCAATATTGAGGGTTGCTGTTTAGTAACGTCATTTCAGTCTTTGAGACATACTGTTATATCAAGCCCTTTCTTCAAGAATGAAATGGGGGACATTTTAAACAAATGGCTCCTTTCATTTTGTTGTATGCCATTTAACTGGTTCACATCTCTTTTTTAATCACTCAAGGGCAGAGGGCTGTGACTTTGGAGAGTTCTCAGATTGGGTCTCCATTTCTCCTCCCACGGATTTCATTATTTGGACGATGGTGTTCTTATTAACACAAGAGTTCTAGATGATGCATCACAAGAACCAATGATAGAAGACAGGAACCTGATTCCACAAATGAGTACAAAACACTTTTGAAAGCTTGGGTAATCTGTGGTCTTTCAATTCTTGAGGCAGCGCACTCTCCCAATGGTCTCTCTGCCTCAGTTTCCTCTCCAACCAATTCCAGTTCAACCCATCCTTTGGTGCCGAAAATCTCTTCCTGGAGCACATCTTGGACACCTACTCAAAAGTAGTCCTTGGCTCTTGATGAAGCTTCCATGAGCTGCTCCAAACCTTCCCTGTGCCTCAACCAAACTGTTGCTCCTGGGTTATCCAGTTCTGTGCTTCCACACAGTGTTCCCTTTTCCCAGACAGTCCTCCTTCCTTCCTTCAAAGCCTAACGCAAATGTTGGTTCTTTTGGGATACCTTTTCAGAGTCCCCAACAAGAAACAATCTCTTTCTCAATCCTGTGAACTCCTTTAAGGTGGTTCTATCTCTCCTACAGTATTCACTGTTTTCTATTTGACTTGATAATTTATTTACATGCCGTAAGTCCTCTATAGATGAAGTTGCTGGTGGATGGTGTGGATATCTGCTTTGGACTGACTGCTTGTGTCCTCTCCTAATTCTTACGTTGAAACTCTAATTCCTATTGTGATGATATTTGGAGGTGGGCCTTTGAGAGGTAATTAGGTCATGAAGGTGGAGCCCCCTTGAATGGGATTAGTGCCCTAATAAGAAGAGACGTGAGAGAGATAAGCCATTTCTCTCTCTCTCTGTCATGTAAGGACACAGCAAGAAGACCAGGAAGTGGGCTCTTGCTAGACACCAAATATGTTGGCACCTTGATCTTAGACTTCCCAGCCTCCTGAAGTGCAAAATGCACGGTGAAATAAATGTTTGTTGTTTAAGCCACTCAGTCTATGATATTCCATTATAGCAGCCCAAACTGGCTATGTCAGTATCTTATTTTTTATTTATTTATTTATTTATTTATTTATTTATTTATTTATTTATTTTAGTATCTTATTAATATCTGTTTTTCAGAGACCCAGGCACATGGTAGGTGCTGATGGATGCTGAGGGAATGTTGAACAGAATATGTAATATCCAGTGACTCATTTCTGGAGTCACTTGTAGGATATATGTTCAATTTAAATCCTTAGCTGCATGTATATTAAAACAAAAAAACAGAATGCTTCATAATTTTACTTTGTTGGCATTCTCCCGTGGCCTTGAGGACTGATTCCTGCCCCTACCCTCCCCCAAACACCACCACTGTTGGCTTAAAATGAGAGCAGTAAGAGCTGAGCTTGAGATACATTGGAGCAATTATGTCCATGACTAGGAAAAATAGAATGATTGGTGCAATGGAAAGTAGCTGCAGTGCAGGTCGACAGCACACTTTTCAGCTATGAACTCAGCATATACGAGTCTGATTACAGCTAGGGGTGGGGGAGTGACAGTAGTGCAGTCCCTGCTCTTCCCCAAGGAGAAGTGCCCTGTGATGCAGGTTTGGGGATGGGACCAGTTTTTGGACTCCTTCTCTATGGAGCATGACTTGATGCTCATGATGCATTCGGTGGGGTTTGGGAATCCGCATTGTAACTGAGGCCTCATGGTTCATTATCATAATGTTTGTCATTAATGGCGGCCTAACAGCGTGCTAGGTACTGCTCTGGGCATCTGTGCACTGCTAGCTCCCCCAGCCACCTTCGGGGGGTGGGGGCAGGACTGTTAGCTCCAACTACAGACCTGGAAACAAAGGCTTACAGCAGTTAAGTGAGTTGGTCTGGCTCACAGCAAGGGCAAGTGGGAAAGGCTGACTATGAGCTAGCCTGCCTGCCTCCAAGCCCAGGCTCCCTACCCATCAGCATGCTGCACCCCCGCTCACATAAAGCCCTAGACTGAGGGTTGGGCCACTGGCGTCTCCCAGGCTGGCCAGGGAGTGGAAAAGTGCATTAACAGAGAAACGTGTCAAAAGTTCTGCTCCCAAAACGAATGCTTCAGGGATCCAGTATTTTATTTTATGACTCTACATGCAATTTTTGCAAATGGTATGTTTGGCTCCAGTGGATCTTTCTTCACACCTTAATTAGTTCTAGTGACTGCTTTTATGTTGTTAGGCACTGAAGGAGAGAGAGACACCAGGAGTCTCGCTAATTCTCTTCTGTTCTGGGAACACAGTGTCTTTTTTTTTTTTTTTTTTTTTTTTTTTAGCAAAGTCTTTTGACTTATCTATCAACAGTACTAGAGTCATCTAATTAATCTCATTTCTTTCTGAGAAACTGGGACACTCTCAATGGGCCATCAGAAAGGCCAAGGTTGATAGCTTTAAAGAGGAATATGTGAGGTCTTTCACAACCAGGCATCTGCTTCATCTCCACTCCCCCACCCTGGCTGCTTCTCCCAAATGCATCCTAAGCTCCAGCAAACTGAGCCTCAAACTCTCCCTGCTGTCATCTACATGCCGTTCCTTCTATCCAAAATACCCTTGGTTATTGGTCTGGCCATTGGATATGAGTCTGTCAGGACTCAGGTTGTTCCTGGTTTCTGGAGCAAGGCAGAGCTGCAGTAGTGCGGCAGCTGAGCACACTGACTTCCATATCAGACAGACCTCACTCAGTGTCCTACCTCTGTGACTTTGAACAAGCACCCTAACCTCAAGAGCATCCATGTTCCCATCTGTTAAATGGGTACAAGAGGAGAACCTTCAACATAGGGTAGCTGCTGAGATAAAATAATTCATGCGAAACTTTACCATAATTAGGAGCACACAGCTAGGCACTTGGCGAATGTTGGCTTCTTCGACTGTTGTCGGCTGGGATGTCCTCCCTGCCACTTCCTTTCCCACCCTCAGCCTAAATAAGCTGCCTCTTATTTATGATCCAGTTGCCTGTGTGTCAGCTCCAGCATAATAGTTACTGTACTGGTTATTATCAGATTGTTTTTCTTCTTTTTTAGACTGAAAACTCTTCCAAGACAGGGACCATGAGCTTAAATTCTTCATTTCAAATGCCTGGTACAGTAGCTAATATATACTAGGCATTTAATAAGTAAAGGGATGATTGACCTCTTATAGTTCCTTTATGCCTTTATGTATTACCTTTTACTTACCATGATCTCATTTGGGCATCACATGAGATAGGCATGGCAGAAAACCATATTTTATAGCAGAGGAGCAAATGAAATGAGCTTTCTAGGATCAACAGCAAATGAGCGACAGAGTTTGGGCTGAATTGCAGGTGCCCTGACTCTTCGTCTGGTGCTCCTTCAGGGAAGGCTGAGGAGCACGCAAATTAAGAGCATGGGCTTTGGAAGTAGCCAGACCTGATCGCAAAATCTGCCTCTCCTTCTCACCAGCTGTGACCTGGGACAAGTTATTTTTATGTCCCAATCAACCGTTTCCTAGTCCTGAAATGCTGGTAACGGCCGCGCCTATTTCAGAGCACAGCCCAGGCCCAGTGCCTCGTGAGAGTGCAGTCCATGGTGGCCATCATCATGAGAATGCAATTGAAGTCCCTCATTACCGTACAGATGCCGAATCCCACAGAATGCATCGTAATCCCCAAACAGCCAATCTCAGAGAGCCAGACGAGCCTGTGAGTGGGTGCTGGTCCTGTCCCCCAAACCAGAGCACTTTGCTGTGGAGAAAGAAAAGGACAGTCTATGTCACTCTCCACTGTCTCCCCACTCTCATCTGTATACTGCCTAGTTCACTGGTACAAGGGTGCTGTCCGGGTGCACTGCGGTATCTTTCACGTCCCAACAATTTAATTTATCCCAGTTGCTGACGGTTTCTCCAACATATCTCCAGCTCAGCTCTTATTGCTACGTTTCACTCGGAGAGGGAGCGGAGGGTGGGGATCATTTGTCAAGGATATGGGAGAATAAGACATCCAATTTTCTGCAATAAAGAGGATGAAGCCTTCTGTTTTGCTTTCATACTGCAGCCAGGGATTCAAAGTGGACATACGCTGAGTAAGAGGCTCCCAGAATTAAAGTCACTGGACCTCTGCACTTTTTAAAAGATGTTTTGCTCATTGAGTCAACATTCGTTTAACTCCTAGTAAGCACCAGACTTGGGGAGTTCAGAAGTGAGAAAGATAAACTATACAACCTCCCAAGCAAATAGCTATATAAAAGGAAAATGAGGTGAACAAGGAAATATTCAAAGACAAAATAGAAGTCTGTTGGAGCTGAGTTACTGCAGTTCAGAGGAGAGAAAGGAGCAGACGTCTGAATTCAACCTTGAAGGGTGGGGAAAAAGCAGTGCAGTGAAAGGGCACCGTATAAGTGACGGCAAGGGGAGGTTTGGGGCAGCTCATGGAAGGGGTGAGAGCAGACAGTGACGTTGCTGATCAGGGGCTGATGACAATATCAGATCTGCCCTCCAGGGGGACCTTCGGCCACAGTGGGTGTGTGGACTGAGGCTGGGGGGAGATTGAGGCAGAGGGAACTTTGGATGGATGTGTTGCTTCAAAAATCAAGGACGCTGGGAGCCTCTTCTCTCTTAAGTGTTTTGTACTCAGTTATGGAGCCATCGATTCTTCTGTTGAATTGTCCTGGATCCTGGTGCTAATTTTAGCATCAAAATCCAGATACAGAAAATTATTAAAGAAGGGATGAAAAGTCATACGATGGCTGAAGTCAGAGCACAAAGCTCAGTCTGAGTGAGTCATCGAAGTAAGAGACACCAAGCCAGTAAATAACATTAACCTGATGAAAAGAGCCATTTGTTTACAATACCCCCTACCCCTTTCTTTCTTGATGTGGAGGCTAAACAAAGCACACGTAATGAAGCTGAAGAGGATTTGTTAAACAGCAACCCTTAAACATTACCCAGCAACGTCTATGAAGCGCTGTCACAGTCTCATTCCTGCGAGGTTGAGAAGGGCAATTCAAGATGGGGTAATGAAAAAAAAAAAAAAAGATGGGGTAATGGAGGTGAGCCAGCCTTCACACCCGGCTCAGGTCAGAAGCAACATCAGGACCAGTGCCTAGAACCCCACTGAATCTACTTAGTGGACCTCTCAATCTGTTCATGGGAAGGATGGGCAGAGATAGACATCTGGATGAAGGGATGCTTTCTTGGGACTTCCCTGGTGGCACAGTGGTTAAGACTCCACGCTCCCAATGCAGGGGGCCCAGGTTTGATCCCTGGTCAGGGAACTAGATCCCACATGCATGCCACAACTAAGTAGCCCATTAGCCGTAACTAAGTAGCCTGTAAGCCGCAACTAAGGAGCCCATAAGCTGCAGCTAAGGAGACTGCCTGCTGCAACTAAGACCCGGTGCAACCAAATAAATAAATATTTTAAAGAAACAAAAGGGATGCTTTCTTCACAGGAAACCAGTCAGAGCTGGCCAGCTGGAAGATGAGGTTTGCATTTGTGTTTTGAAGCCAAGAAGAGTTGTTGTAACATCCCACAGCTACTTAAGCTGGCTTGGGATCATGGCTAGTTTGGCTCTGATGGCTTTTGTCTGTATTTATGGCCAACAGAGAATGGGCCCTCAAGTAGCTCAGCAAGGAGAAGCATTCTAAAAGATCCAGGGTGAAAGAGGAGTGAGTAGGTAGGCAGGGATCACTGAGAACATGCTGGCATGACTAAGGCTCTTCTGATGGTCTCAGAGTGATCGTCTTAGGCTTTACCTTCCATGGCCCCCATGGGAAAATTTCATGCATCAGAATAATAATGATCCTGAGATGCAAATTATAAAGAGTACACTGCATAAGTGCTCCTAATGAGCTTTATGGATTCAGGAGAAACATTTATTTGCTGAGGCAGCCTAGTTGTAAAAATAATGTATAAAGTAATTAACTACTTAATAAGAAGCTAACTTTTACATTAGAAATTTATTTAAAGTAGTAATGATTCTACTGTATGCTAGGAATGTCAGTAATAATTATAAATGATATTCAAACTACATCATCGACACTGGATATACAATTCCTCTAAAATTTGGTACAGCAACTTTCAGCTTGGAGAGCTCTTAAAAATAAGTTAGATAATCATTTGCCTTTATAATATAAAGTAGCACTAAAAGACCACCCTTATCTTTTCCCCAAAGATCTCCCCTGTTTAACAGTCAATTACCTGGAATTCTATCACTAACGATTTAGTCTTGTTGAAATAGATTTCTAGGCCCAAGATGGAGTCACTCCTGCTCAGGGTGCTACGTCAGCAAACCAAAACTTAGGTATCTTTTGCGTCCCTGTAAATACTCCTCCACTTGACCAGAAATGCAGTATATCCAATCAGCCAATCTCCAAACACCAAGCCAACTATGGGCTCTATACTTATCTCCTGTTCCTTCTTAGCCTAATCAAGGCCTCAGCCAACATGTTTTCTATGCTTTCTATTTCTATTTTTCTCTTCCTTGTTCTTTATTCTTTATCCTATAAAAGTTTCCTGTCTTCATCCCATTTTGCAGTTCTCTGACCAGAGAATGTCTGCCTCATGATGTGTTAAATAAAGTTTGAATCACTTATATTGTCTTCTTAAACATTTTTAACAGTCTTTTGGGGGTGACTCTCTAGGTATCCTGGTTTTTGAAAGCATAGCCTCTTTCTGGAAGAGTTGGAAGTACTGCTAACATTTAAAGGTCTAAATTCATACTGCAGTATACTTATTTCACCACTAGATGTTGATCTTGCCGTTTTGATAACGTTGAAAGGTTGTTTTGCCCTTCAGAAAAAATGTTAAGCGTGCTTTTTAAGATACAGAAAACTTCTTAAAAAGATCCAACTAATCTGACTAGTTCTTAATAAATAGCATAGACAACTGTATAAAAAGCTATCCAGCAGATTCAACCCAAGACTTTTGTGTCTAGTGCTTCCTAAGGCTGTACTTGTATCTTCATTTAGAGTTCTGTGCATGAGTTTCTTGGATGACCTACTGTGGGTTTAACAGAATCTAAGCCTCTGATTTCAAAACTGAGCCTTACAGGTTTGCCCAGAAGCTAAGATCTTCTGACTTAGGAGCATGGGGTTTGCAATGAGCTAATTGGCACTTAAGTTATTTGAATTAAATAATTCTCAGTTCATTTAATAAGACTGCCTTTTGATTTTTTTTCTTGCTTCCTTTCAACAACCAAGTTGAACAACAACAAAAATAAGTGAAATGTAAAATGGATCTGTCTCTTGCTTCTTTATTGACCTGAATGTTTAGTCCATCAGGAAAATGCTTGTGCAATTACATGTATATAGCTCCAGAAAAACTTAGCAAGCTGAAGGAAAGCTGGGGAAATTAGCAGTCCAGTTTAGAAGAGAGCATCAATTAGTCATCTTTGTTTAGAAGACGATAGGCAAGTTTACAGCTTGGAAACTAGCTGAAATCTTATAACCAAAACAACAACAAAAAATGATAGTACACAAAATAAACAACAATATACCTTTACCTACAAAGGAGTCAAAACATAAAATCATGTATAGTTAATGAGTCTTTCGGGACTCAAGGTCAAGACGTTGACAATAAATCAACAGAGAAGCTACCAAATATTTACTGTCCACCAATTATTACCCAAGTAACATAATAGATAGTTTACATACATTATCTTATTAAACCCCCCCAACATATCGATAGGCATACTTGACTCTGTGTACAGAAAAGAAAATTAAAACTCAGAAGAGTTATTTCTTCGAGACCCTCCAGTTAGTAAGTTGTGAAACTGAGATGTGAATGCAAGTCTTTGGACTTGAAATCCAGGGTCCCTTCCCCACACTGCAGCTACTCACATGGGAATTTTCACCGAGGAAATGATGTTATTGCGCACACATACCCACTTGCAGCTGTCTGAGTAGGACTATTACATAATACAATACACACAATGGAATATTATTTAGCCTTAAAAAAGAAGAAAATCCCATCATATGCTATAACATGGATGAACCTAGAGGACACTATGCTAAATGAAATAGCCAGTCAGGAAAAAAAAATACTGTATGATTCCACTTATATAAGGTCTCTAAAGTTGTCAAAGTCATAGAAGCAGAAAGTAGAATAGTGACTGCCAAGGCATAGGGGGAGGGGGAAATGGGGAGCTGTTGTTTAATGGCTATAGAGTTTCAGTTTTGCAAGATGAAAAAAGTTGTAGAGATCTGTTGTAAAACAGTGTGAATATACTTAACTGTACACTGAAAAATTGTTAACAAAAATTTTATGTTATGTATTTTTTTTTACTATAATTAAATTTTTAAAAAGGAGAATATGCAAAAAAGTCTACAAATAATAAATGCTGGAGAGGGTGTAGAGAAAAGGGAACCCTCTTACGCTGTTTTTGGGAATGTAAATTGGTGCAGCCACTGTGGAAAACAGCATGGAGGTTCCTTAAAAAACTAAAAATAGAGCTACCATATGACCCAGCAATTTCACTCTTGGGCATATATCCAGAAAAGCTGAAAATTTTAATTCAGAAAGATACATGCACCCCGATATTCATAGCAGCACTATTTACAATAGTCAAGACATGGAAGCCACCTAATGTCCATCAACAGATGAATGGATAAAGAAGATGTGGTGTATATATAATGGACTCAGCCATAAAAAAGAATGAAATAATGTCATTTGCAGCAACATGGATGGATCTGGAGATTATCATACTAGGTGAAGTAAGTCAGACAGAGAAAGACAAATATTATATGATATCACTTATATGTGGAATCTAAAAAAATACAGACAAACTTATTTACAAAACAGAAATAGACTCACAGACATAGAAAGCAAACTTATGGCTATCAAGGGGGAAGGATTAATTAGGAGTATGGGATTAACAGATACACGCTACTATATATAAAACAGATAAACAACAATGATTTACTGTATAGCACAGGGAACTATATTGTAATAAACTATAGTGGAAAAGAATCAAAAAAAGAATATAGATATATACATATATATTTATAACCAAATCACTTTGCTGTACACCCGAAACTAACACAATATAGTAAATCAACTATACTTCAACAAAAAAAGAAAAGATGCAAACAAGTAATATGAGTAATGAAGAAGGAGACATAACTATGGATAAAACAAAGACATAATATTGAGGTGATCATTTTGTAATATACACAGATATTGAAGCATTATGTTGTACACCTGATACTAATATGATTTTATATGTCAACTATATACCTCATTAAAAATAATAAAATAAGATAAAATAAGACCCTAAGAACAGAAATAAGCATCTATGAAAAGAGGTGGGAGAGAAGCATTTCAGGCAGAGGGAACAGAGCATGCTAAGGGTGTATGTTTAGAAAGTGAGGAAAAGAGAAAAGTATAGATTTGTTTCTTTCTCTTTACAAGAAAGAAAACAAACCAGAAAGTGGGTTTATAGAATTTTATAACTTCAAAAAACCCCCAAGACATGAAAATAATAAAGGAATATCACCAATACCAATAGTTTTATGTTAACATAACTGAAAATTTAGAATGTACAATTGTCTGTAAAAATATTAAGTCCTAATATTTACTCAAGAAGAAATAGAGAACCTTAATGATTCTGTAACCATTAAAATATTGATTTTTTTCAGTAGTTAAAATTTACACAAAATAAAACACCATACATGGATGATTTTATAAGCAAATTCTATTAAACATCCAAGAAACAGATAGCCCAAAGTTATGTAAATCTTTCCAAAAAATAAAACATGAGGAAACTACTAAAGTCAGTTAATTAGGTTAGCCAAGATCAGGCAAGGAATATGGGAGAAAGTAGAGGTTAACCTCACTTTATGAATATATATGCAAAAATTTTAAATACATATAGACAAACTGAACCTAAGAATGAATGTATGTATGTGTACATGAATATGTATATCTATGTTTATCTATCTAATCGCAGGAATGTAAAGATGAATTAACATTAGAAACCTATTAATCTAATTGATCACACTTACAGAATAAAGGAAAAGGACATATGATTGTGTTTATTAGTGGCTGATATGTCTATGTTATTATAGATATATCCATATTATTTATAGATATGAATTTCAAAAGCATGCAAGGGAATGAGTAATATTAAACTCAGTCTGCTGCTTCTCTCTGGGAAAGAAAGAAGGGAAAGAGATAGAGGAAAGCTATGTAGGAGTCTTTGTACCCATAATTTTTGTTTTAAGATTCTAAGTAAATCTGATAAAATGTTAAGATTTTAAGGATGAGCAAGAGATGTATGGTGTTTATTATAATGTTCTTTACATTTTTCTATGAGATGTAATAAAAAAAGATCCTTCCGGGGCTGGTCATGCCTACCTAGAAGTTTTTCAATAAAAAACTGTCATTCATATTTTAAAAGGTACATTACCATTGTTTAATCCTGAAAGGAAACAGATTGAAATATGACCCATGAATTATATATATATATTTAGTTCCTTTGGTGCTTACTATTTTTTTTTCTTTCTTACCGATTTTTTTTTCAACATCTTTATTGGAGTATAATTGCTTTACAATGGTGTGTTAGTTTCTGCTGTATAACAAAGTGAATCAGCTATACATATACATATATCCCCATATCCCCTCCCTCTTGCGTCTCCCACCCGCCCTATCCCACCCTTCTAGGTGGTCACAAAGCTCCGAGCTGATCTCCCTGTGCTATGTGGCTGCTTTCCACTAGCTATCAATTTTACATTTGGTAGTGTATATATGTCCATGCCACTCTCTCACTTCGTCCCAGCTTACCCTTCCCCCTCCCCGTGTCCACAAGTCCATTCTCTACATCTGTGTCTTTATTCCCGTCCTGCCCCTAGGTTCTTCATAACCATTTTTTTTTAGATTCCATATATATATGTGTTAGCATACAGTATTTGTTTTTGTCTTTCTGACTTACTTCACTCTGTATGACAGATTCTAGGTCCATCCACCTCACTACAAATAACTCAATTTCGTTTCTTTTCATGGCTGAGTAATATTCCATTGTATATATGTGCCACATCTTCTTTATCCTTTCTTACCGATTTTGATTATCAGCTTATTTGACACTAGTCATTGGATTGGGCTGGTGAAAATGTGGGTAGAGTTGATTTAAACACTTTGTAGGGAATTCCCTGGCAGTCCAGAGGTTAGGACTCTGTGCTCTCACTGCCAAGGGTCAGGGTTCAATCCCTGGCTGGGGAGCTAAGATCCCACAAGCCATACAACATGGCCAAAAAAAAACCCCCAAAACAAAAACAAACAAACAAAAACAAAAAAAAATCCCCAAAAACAAAAACAACAAAAAAACACTTTGTAAAAAATTTTTTAATATATGAGATCCAATAATAGAATAATAAAACTAATTCAAGATGTTGAACTGAATGTATTCATCCTCTCTGAGACACCATTAAATGATAATTAAGAAATTAAAAAAGATAACAATCTCACAACAGCTTACGGGACAGGGGAAAAAAAGAGTTCAACCCATTTCTGAAAGTCAGTTGCAGATAAAAAGGTTTTGATCTGTGAAGCGAAGTGAAGAAGGCAGCAAAGCCCCCAGTTTGCATGGAGGACCCTGGAATAAGGAGGGTGCTGACCTGCTCAGGAACAGCCCTGGAGAGGCTGCAGTGCAGAGACTGCAGACCAACAGAGGAGCAGGGTGGAGAGGGGCACAGAGATTGATGGGTGGTTTTATGGAATGGAGATCACCCACTCTCTTCCCCTAACTCCCCGTTACCAGCCCCAAGCAGGACTGCATTCAGTCACTTGGACCACTTCTGCTCCCCCAGCCCCATAGCACCACATAAGTACAGTACTATGGGAAAGGGACAGAGTTTTCTGAAGAAATTGACCAAATTGTGTAGGAAGAACAATGGAAGTGAGGTATTAGTGCCTCAGAATAAAGTCTTCCACATTTAACCATTTGGTGGTAGTGGTACAAGGCTGCTTACAAAGGTCAAATCTCATCCTCTCATACAAAAATCATATAAACGGATCATAGACTGTGTTTTTGTGACTGGCTTCTTTCACATAATATTTCATAATGTTTTCAAGGTTCCTCCACACTGCAGCATGTATTGGTACTTCCTTTTTAATGCCAAATAAAATTCCATCACTAAATCATATTTTATTTATCCAGCTGATGGACATTTGGGTTGTTTTGGCCATTATGAATAATTCTGCTATGAATATTATGTGCAAATCTTTGTGTGGACATAGGTTTTCACTTCTTTTGGGTAGATTCCTAAGAGTAGAATTGCTGGATCATATGGCAACTCTTTTTAATATTTTGAGAAACTGCCAAACTTTTCCAAGGTAGCTGAACTATTTAACTTACCCACCAGCAATGTTTGAGGCTCCAATTTCTCCACATCCTTGCCAACACTTGTTATTGTCTGTCTTCTTTATTATGTTCATTCTAATGGATGTGAGTTGATATCTCACTGTGGTTTTTTAAAATTATTTTTTTATTGAAGTATAGTTGATTTACAATGTTAATTTCTGCTGTACAGCCAAGTGACTCAGTTATACATATATATACATTTTTTAAAATATTCTTTTCCATTATGGTTTATCTTAAGATAATGAATATAGTTCCCTGTGCTATACAGTTAAGATCTTGTTATTTATCTATTTCATATGTAATAGTTTACATCTACTAACCCCAAACTCCAAGTCCATCCCTCCCCCACACCAGCTCCCCCTTGGCAACCTCAAATCTGTTCTCTATATCTGTGAGTCTGTTTCTGTTTCATAGAAGGTTCTTGTGTGTCATATTTTAGATTCCACATATAAGTGATATCATACGGTATTTGTCTTTCTCTTTCTGACTTACTTCACTTAGTATGATAATCTCTAGGTCCATCCATGTTGCTGCAAATGACGTTATTTTGTTATTTTTTATGGCGGAGTAGTATTCCATTGTATATATGTACCACACCTTCTTTATCCATTCACCTGTTGATGGACGTTTAGGTTGTTTCCATGTCTTGTTATTGTGAATAGTGCTGCTATGAACATAGAGGTGCATGTATCTTTTTGCGTTATAGTTTTGTCTGGATATATGCCCAGGAGTGGGATTGCTGGATCATATGTCTCACTGTGGATTTGATTTGCATTTTGCTAATGCGCTATGATGTCAAACATCTTTTCATGTGCTCATCAACTACTCATGTATCTTCTTTGGGGAAATGTCTATTAAAATCTTTTGCCCAAGTGAGAGTTCTTCAAACATTTTCTGCTCACACAGTCCCTAGAAGAATTTTGGAAATCTATGTAACCCTTCTTTTGATTTTAGATTGATATCTAAACATTCTCATCTTAAGTTTAAGTAGTTGCTAGTTGCAAAAGATGTAATTTCCAGAGTATTCTAAGTATAAACATTTAAAAACAAAATTAAGTTACTTTTTAAATATATCAAATGGACTCTAAATACAATACCCACGTGTTATCCATCATCGTTTATATAAAAATGCATGAACAAGGGCCTCTTTACCCTTCACCGATTTTATGTTTCATTTTTCTCCTTGAACTCTTATTTCCATTACTCTGTCTCACATTATTTTATCCCTAATAAAATATATCTTATGCTTATAAATCTTGTGTTGTAATTCTATTGTTCTTCTCGGCAAGAAAAGATAAGTGTAAGAATTGTAAATTAAATATTTATTTTATGTAATGACAAGCATTTAAGTATTACAAAGTTTTCTGGATTGAATTATGATTACAGGTACTATTAGTACACAATTACTTAAAACATGGCTACCTTATAAATTTTAATAAGTAATCATTAAAGTAAATAATGGACTTTGGAATGCATCTCTTTTTTTTAAATTTAAATTTTATTTTGATTCTTTTCTCTTTTTTAAAAAAATTAATTAATTTAATTTTTGGCTGCGTTGGGTTTTTCGTTGCTGCGCGCGGGCTTTCTCTAGCTGCAGAGAGCGGGAGCTACTCTTCGTTGCGGTGCACGGGCTTCCCATTGCGGTGGCTTCTTTTGTTGCGGAGCACGGGTTCTAGGCGCGGGCTTCACTGGCAGGCACAGTTGCTTCACTGCATGTGGGATCTTCGCTGACCAGGGCTTGAACCCGTTGTCTCCTGCATTGGCAGGCGGAGCAGGCGGAGTCCCAACCACTGCGCCACCAAGGAAGCCCAGCCCTGGAATGCATCTCTTAATCATGCATTCATGAGTCAATTGTACTGATTACTAGAATGAATAATAAAACAATTTTATCCCTTTTTCTTTTTTTTACTGTTTATTTATTTATTTTTTTACATCTTTACTGGAGTATAATTGCTTTTTAATGTTGTGTTAGTTTTTGCTGTACAACAAAGTGAATCAGCTATATGTATACATATATCCCCATATCCCCTCCCTCTTGAACCTCCCTCCCACCCTCTCTATCCCACCCCTCTAGGTGGTCACAAAGCACCAAGTGATCTCCCTGTGCTATGCAGCTGCTTCCCACTAGCTATTTTACATTTGGTAGTGTATATATGCCAATGCTACTCTCTCACTTCGTCCCAGCTTCCCCTCCCCGCCATGTTTATCCCTTCTTTTTAAAAATTATATACAGACACATATCTAAAACTTACCTAAATAAGTATAAAAGTATACATATAAGTCTTAAGTAATAAATATATAAGTAATAATATATAAGGAATAGAAAATTTTGTGTTGTTTTATATTGCTTTAGCAATATCACTCAATATTTGAAATCTTTCCAAATTTGAAGCCAGAAAGCACATATTGACCTAATATAAAAATATTGTGGAGGGATAAATTAGGAGTTTGGGATTAAAATATATACATTACCATGTATAAAATAGATAACCAACAAGGACCTACTGTATAGCACAGGGAACTATACTCAATATTTTTTAATAACCTATATGAAAAAGAATCTGAAAAAGAATATATATATAACTGAATCACTTTGCTGTACACCTGAAACTAACACAACATTGTAAATCAACTATACTTCAATAAAAAATAAAATAAATATTTTAATCTATCAGCTAATTAATTAACTATTCCTTTAATTTTGTTGAAAGCAAAGAATTGGAAAGCACCTAGCTTGCATAAAGATTTATCTCTTCATGGTTAAAGTAATTTACTCACTCTATTTCTGGGAAGAATACCAGAAGAGGCTTTACCAAGTCTTATCAAATAACTATTAATTATACCTGCTTATTTTTCACTTAGAGGCACCTTATGTAACTTAGAAAGGGTTGGAATATGTATAATTTTAATTTCAATACATCTTTATCAATACAATGTTAGAAATGAGATTATCTTATTTTCTATGTGATTTAAATGCATTTTGGTCAAAGCCTTGTTGATGCAGATTTAGCTCGTTCAATTTATAGCGAAGGTGGGAAAGCAGAATCAGCACAAGTTTGCAAGCAGATAGATTTTACAAAAGACTACATACGGCAATTGGGGATCTGGAAATAGATTCCCTTAGCACTATTTATGCCTGTGAACCCCTTAGAAAGTCCTCCAATCCCTTCAGGGGAACAGGTGGCCAGTTCAAAGGCATTTGTGCTTGGTTACCCCCAGAGCTAGATCTAGGATCAGACACCTCAGCCCCTCAAATCCAGCGCTTTTCCACTCTTTAGTGTTGTTTCCCAAAACTATGTGGACTTTCAGTATGATCTACAGAGCAACAGCACACCCAAAACATTTCATTACAGTATCTGGAAAAGATAATATTTGATACATTTATAGGTTTTTTTAAAAAAAAAGTAACAGCAGGCTCCACTCACCATCTAGGATGGTTACCATAGTGATACCTAGAGATTGTTTGCCTGTCCTCTCTTTAACCCCAGACTCCACAGTTTACTATTCCCTGGGCATTGAGTTCAAATTCTTAGGTTCCTTTCTTCAAAGGGAAACCAGCAATACATGCATTTTAGGAGGAGAGAAAGAACCAAAGACTCAAAAAAGGAGAAAGGAAGAGAGAGTGAGAGAGAAGTTGTTTCTATTCTTCATTCTGGGGTTTGGGTCCTAGGAGAGAAATGTCAGTGGCCTTAATCTATGCTCTGTTTCAACACTTAATCTTGAAGCAAGAGTAAGAGAAGCATCTGATTTTTCCTCTCTTTTCTTTCATAATCAACCCATGAAAAGAAAAAATCAGAAGAGAGAAAATGAATTCTATTGTCTTAGGTGAATGGGAAACTTTTCAACTGATAAAATATTGACAGCTGTTCAGCTGTTTATTATTAGCTCTTCTGTAGGAAAGATGAGTTTAATGCAAATAAGCAAATACATATTCTCTGAAAATTTCAATTAGTAATGCTTTCTTTCTTCCCTCAAAAATCTCATTCTATCGGCATTTGCTTATATTCTGTCTTTGGCTCATGTTTGAACTAAGATACTAGCAAGTCTCCATTTTTGGAGTAACGCTGTGTGCTTTTGAACTCTCATTTATGGTCACTTAAAATATGAGTTCTCCTCGGTCCTAGCTTATCCAACGCTTTTGGCCTTTTCAATACTTTTGAATCAGAGAATCTCAGGTTGTCAGAGGACCCAAGATGCCATCTAGGGTCAAGGCCAGCTCAGAGGTGGAGTGCTTCCCTTCTGAACTGCTATTACTTTGTGTGGGGAGGAATCTCTTCCACCTAGCCTTGCACCCATCTGTACATTTAAATACATTTAATTGTTAAGACACAGCTGTGTGTCTTACTTAAGTGATCTTTCTAAATTGGGGAATTCATTTGGAAGAAAATTTTAATCTGTATAACTTTTAAAATAAGTATTAATCAGTGTAATGGGCAAACACTTTTTTGGCATAAGAAAAAGAAAACACTTTGCAAATTGAAATATCTCAGGCCTATTCCAAAGCATATCTGTTGTTGTCATGGGATCTGGTAGTGCGGTTTATTAAATTTGTAAGATAAAGTGATACTGAAAGGTGCAGGGAATCTTTTTCAGTGTGCTTCTTTCTCTTCCAGATAATATAATAAGAGAAATTGCTAGCTAGCAACAAGGCAGGGAGCCTGTATCTGGAGAGAGAAGCTCCAATGAGTTTGGTTCTTATAAATGATTGTAGTGATGGATGGCTATTTTTAGAACCTGCTAATGAAGCCAAGTGTTGACGTATTTGGTGTGTGTCTGTGGTGCTCTGTCTAAATGACCATGATATGGATGACTTTACTTGCTCATGATTTGAACATCCTCAACTCTATTGAAGCATTTTCTTGTAGCAGTCTACAAATTTAAACTGCAGAGGAAAAAAAGAGTGAGAGATTCTATTTGCCTAGCACCTCTAAAGAACATTCTTGCACTTTGGTCATAACAGGAAGTGTGAGAATTCAGACAAACCTTGACCCAGCTGTGTGACCTTGACCAATATTCTTAAACTCTCTGAACCCCATTTTCCTCCTTATGGAGTAAAAATAATACTTAACTCATTAGAGATCAATGACATACCTGAGTTCTTCAGGCATACGGTGTAGGCTCTAGTCTAAACCTTAGATTCCACAGCTTTAAAATGAGGATGATTTAAATAGCCAACTCATGGGATTTTGTGATGATTAAATGAAATTATCCAATGAAACGACTTAACACAGGGCCTGACATAAAGCTTTTATTAATATTATTGCATGCAATTATGCTTAATAAATGCAAAATTTCCTTTTTCCTTATCCTTTTAAATTATAGGATTATGATTTCCTTTCCTTGCTCAGGTTTGGGTACCTGGTATGTGCGCTATTATGCTATTTCGCTTCTTCTCTTTCCATCTCCTACTCCGTTTGGCCTTTTCCTAGTTGGTTGGCACCTTCTTGAAGTATGTAAGAGCGAAGAAGCTCAGATAATGCAAGAATTTCTTTAGCCAAAGTTCAGGTGGGAAAAGACATCTCAAAATGAAGATTTGGGGCTCTTCCCTGACTTAAACACATCCAGGTCATCTCAGAATTAATTGGTTGTGACTAATATGAATTATATTCCAGTCAAGTCATACCAGGAAGGTAGAAGCCTTTGCTTTGGGCATGAACTCAGCGTCTATGGGGGATATTTTGCTTCCAGCCCTGCCAACATTCTGGCTTATTCTCTGATCAGCCTCCTCTTCCCACTGGCACTGATTGTCTTTTTCCATTTCCTCACTGCTCAAAGTTCTCAAGTTTTCACTCTTTTATTTCAAAAGGAATTATTAACTCATATTCACTCTTAGGTATAAAGGACTAATATCAGCTTTAACTCTTTCCTCTTCTATTGATATTGGCATTTTAACAGGTGTTCAAGCTAAAGAGTTGAAGCTTTGATTTGAGTAGTTATGTATCAAGAATCTAATCTGAAAGCAAGAGACAACTGGGGCTTCCCTGTCTTTCTGGAAGGGTACCACAAGGGGATCTGGAAAAGGATAGGCCTGGTACATATGAAACTGTAAGATTTAGAGGAACAATTCCCAGTGAATTTGATGAAAGGTAACCTGAGTGATAGCCCTGGCTCCATTGTTACAGGAGATATGATTTGGGGGTAAATCCTTTACCTCTGCAGATCTCTCAGCATCCTTATTTAGAAAGTGAGGACGGTAACACCTGTAGATCTGTTTCTGCCTCACAGGATTGCTGCAGGGATCCAGTGATATCATGGAGAAATGCTTGGGAGAGCTCCGCTCTCCATGTAAACATCACTGCTGTCATCTCTGTTATGTGAGGATGCCTTAAGAATCATGTGGAAAAGAAATTTGAGAATAGTGAGAAACAGAAAGTGAAAAACCAAAGCTCATTTTGGGGCACTAATGCCACGGCCTCCCTAGAAAGTTCTGTTCTGTTTAGATGTAATGTTCAATGGGTACGGTGGGGAGGAGGAGTAAGAGGGGTTAATTCATTCTGCAAAAAGGAATAAACAAAGGAAAGGTTAAGAGCTGCTGAAGATGAAGAAGCCGGAGGAGGACTTGATGGAAAACATTTAAATTACTTCCTAATCCCAAGAGTCTACGAAGCACAGCACAGAAAACCACATTTCTAATGGTATTAATTTAAAAAATTGGGAAATTCACTCATTATTGAACTTGACATAAAGTTGGAAGGTTTTAAAACTATTACAGCAGATTTTAACAATGGATCCAAAGCATTTATATGAAAGATTAGGTTTTAAATAAAAGTTGTATTTTTAGGTTTTTATAAATGCTGCAGTATCAATGAATAGCCTTAGCTTTCAAAGTCTTTTTTTTTAAAAAGGCGATGCAAAATCAATATGATGCAGCAATGTAAGATGGCTAAAAATTTTGAGTGCAATATTGGGATGGACTAATAGAAATTCAATACCTATGCATCTTTAGAACAACGATAAGAACATCCATTTCATCGAGCTGCTGTGAAGCTTAAATCTGATACCTGCGCAAAGCATCTGGCATAGTAACCAGCCTCAGAATGTTGGTTCGTTTCATTCATGTGACCTCTCTTTTCTCTAAGATCATGGCAATCATTGCTTGTTCCTTCCTTCCTTTCCCTGAGACATCACCTAGAATTTTGCCTTTTCTTAATAACTTTTGCATAGTTCTTTGACATTTCACATGCATGGGCTTGGTCTGCTTAGTTATTTTAAAAGTGATTTGTTATATATTTTTATTTGTAAATTTATGTTATATTGTTTATTTTTAAAATTATATATGTATATACATATATATCGTTTACATTTTTCTCTCTTGATGTAAAACTTCATTCAATGAAATGCACAAATCCTACAATATTCTGAGTTCTGACAAATGCGTGTACACCCGTACGACCCAAACTTCTCGAGACCTAAAACAATTCCATCACCCTAGAAAGTTCCTTCGTGCCTCCTCTCAGTCATTCCTCACCTTACACTCATTGAAGCAACCACTGTTCTCAATTTTTTCCATCATAGATTAGTTCCTCTGTTCTAGAATTTCATATAAATGGAATTATGCACGATGTAGCCTTTGTCTAAGACTTCTTTCACTCAGTATCAGTATACTGGTTTTGAGATTCGTCCATGTTGTGTGTATCAGTAGCTGGTCTTTTTATTGTGCTCAGGTATTTTTCAAGCCCTTGGAGACAGGACTCTGCTATAACTCCCTACACTCCCCCACCTCACCTGGCACTTAGACAGACTTGTGCACATTACAAGTGTTCCAACGGCACTAGGTGACTCAATGGATGAACACACAGAAGAGTTATTTAATCAATCAATAAGCCATTTAGACACAATCCAGTTTTGCTTTTCTAATCCAGACAGTCTCTTATATGTTCAACTTACCAGACACCAAACGTTATATATCCTGGTGCCAGCAGCCTGTCTGCTGTACTGGAGGAACCCAGGGATCCGCCCACGAGCAGCTCTGCAGTAGCATTTGCTGCATTCCTGCAGCAGTGAAGTGAACCTCTGCTCTGGCTGGGCTTTAGCCTGGCTGTGAAAGAGCCGACCTCGGGCCTTTGTCTCTTGCAGATGGAAATGCTTATACACTGTCTTTGCAAACAGTAAACCTCACGTTCCTCCGACTGATTTATTAAACCACTGTAAAGGTCAGCAAAGAAATCCAGGTGCCACATGGCATGTTTTTGTGGCTAGTTGGCACCCAAATTGCAGAAGCAGCATGTATTTCCTCGTAGTCAGGAAAGCACAACTCAACAAACAGGGTTAGTACTATTGGTTCGGACAGATAGGGCTGTGACCTGTCTGAAATGACCGCAAATGAAGCCCTTTAAGGTCTCCACCATACCCTCTTACCTCTGCGGCTCGTGACTGTGATTAAGGGCAAGGCACTGTGGAACAGGCCTCTGGGGAGAACATATATTACCTTGGCCAGTTCCGTGCAGCAAGCATTTAGGAGTTTAAACCTATCACCATCATTTCTGCTTGGACAGCAGCAACTTCCTGTCATTTCTAATATTGCACGTGTTCTAAATATAAATGTGCTTTTCATTTTTAATTTATTCAAATGACATTCTCGTTCCCGTTGCCTTCTACATTTTATATAGCTGCATAGCACACTTTACAATGCATTACTTCAAAATGTGATGCTGTAAAATTAGTCATATTTTATATTACAAGGGGAAAGTTTTCTTTCAAATATATTTCCCAAGAGATGGGGAGATTCATGTATTATGACTCCTATGGTGAGCATAATATATAAAGAAATAAACTGGTTATAAAAAGCAGAGAGGAAATATATTTGTGGTTTCCACACACTATACATTTTCTGTTGATTTGACTCATATTTCTTTCTAAAAAGGTAAAGATTTGGAGAAAGCATGATAAACTCCAATAATGAGATGTTGGGTGCCAGCATTTGTTCTTTTATTCTTTAGAGCAATTTTTAAGGTCATTTTGCTAAAGAGAACCTATTTACAGGAGTGGAATATAACGGTATTTTAATTAGTAAAAAGGTGGATGTCATAATATAGTTATTCTAAAGAGTTTAAATCAGCTAAGGTTGCATTTAGGTCATTCATTCCAGAAAGGGCGTTTTGTAAACTGATGTTTAGAGGCGTGTCTAAAAAGTCACATCACCAGTTATGTGTCACATTCTACTGGTAGCTTCCATTTTATTTTACACTGGAACTCTTAAGAAACCTACAATAATTTTACAGTTTATTGCCACCCCTAGCTGTCCAAATAAAACACGCTCATTAACAATTTCTTTGTGGTATAAATCAGTTCACATTTTTCTCTTCCCAACATGAGCGGTTTACCACATGCACAGAGACTGCAGCATACAATTATCAAATTCCACAGAAACATATGGAAGCGGCAAATGCCAGTGGCTGCAGCATGTGTAATGAGTAGAGCCCTACTCAGGCTGGAAGCAAATTGAGCTTAGGTGTGGAGTAACTGTGTGGGTTGGCACGTTACTTAACCTCTCTGGGCCTCAGCTATGTGCTCAGAATAAACAGTCACCCATTTCATGGGGATCTGGGGGTTATTACATAATAGATATCAAATGCCTGTCATAGGGTAGGCATCCTGCACGTGTTTCTTTCTTTCATCCCTCCTTGCACGGACAAACATATGCCGACTCTGCTGACAATGATGTATCTACCCGATGGCGCAGAGTATGGAGACCCATCTGCTGTTCTGGATGAGGACTATTCCCGCAGCTCACTGGTGGCAGGAGAACTTTGCTCTCTTGACCCAAGGACTGATGTTCTCACGGGACCTGCCTCGTAAGAATTTCAGCCTAGCCTAGAGCTCAGCTTTTCAAAACAAATGCCAATAGAGAACTTCCTGTGTGCCAAAGCGTTTTAGAATAATGAAATGAAAGTCATCAGGTCCTATCCATCTGCAGCTTCTGACTCTCTTGGCACTAGAGGAGGAAGATTTTTTTCGGTGGTTCTAAGAGTTATATTTTATGAGCTCTGTGGTAATGTTAATACATTTTACTTTTAAACTAAACTGCTTCAAACAGTCATTTAGGGGAATTACAGAGCTATAAAGGATAACCAGAGTAGTAGAAATTCTATGAATGAGTTTCATCAACATACTTGCCTATTTATTTTTAAAATAATTTTTATTTCCTAGGAGTGTTTTGTTGGCAGCCCTCAACCAATTTCATGTTGGTGGAGAATGTGTTTAAAGTGGAACAAATGCACAAGTGTGTAACAAGACCCCAAAGCCTTCTGAAGAAATAATGACACCCCTGCGAAAAACACTAATGCAGAAACATTTGTGGTAAAGGAAGGAAAGTCAAGATTCTTTTTTTGAGCAGATTTTCTAAAGTTGTTCATTTTACCTTTGCTTTGTCACATAGAGCCAATGCCACATGGTTATTCAGAGCAAAGAGTTAAAAAGGAGGATGAATGGGCAGAATATTTTAAAAAGAAGCAGGTACCTAGCAGAGGAAGGCTGAAGGCAGGGTCACCAACACTCAGACCCGGGCTGGGTCTGGGAGCTCCTCTAAAGCAAGGCTGTAGTGGAGCTATTGAAAAAGACCAGAGGTCTATATTCATAAATACAGTAGATCTGCCCCTTTCCCCACCCCCTGTTCACCAGGTTCAACAAAGGCAAGGGTCCCTGCCCTCCCATTCCTACCCTTCACACTCCAGGGTGCCTTTCTTTTCAGCTGCCCGAAGGACAGCAGCAGAGGCCCACAGGTTTCTTCTTTCTGCAGCATCTCACGGCCCCTGCAGCATCTATCAGCCACCTCCCTCTTTCTGAGCGGCTTCCTCTGCAGTCAAAGTCTTCAGCCAGGAGCCTTGGCAAAAACACTGATGAACTTAAGATCTCCGAGGGTGACCTGAAACCGAGGGAAGGGAGCTGGCACAAAGGAAATGAACTCGCGAATACCTAAGAGTGTGGTGTAGGTGGACACACACAGAGCGAGTGTGAAACAATGTGGTTTTAATGGGGCAGGTTAAAAAGAAATCCATTCTGCCACCTGTCATCCACATATGGGTAATTAGGAGCAGACAAAAATATGGCTTACTTTGGTTCTTCCCACCACCCCGAGAAGCCTTCCCCTCTGCTGAATCCCTGATCAATGCGAAGACCAAAGATGTACGGACTGTAAAAAGTCATCAGAATGAGTGCTGCCAGGGCCAAGCAAAATGCAGGACAGCCTCAGCTTGAAATCCTAGAATGATTGAGTGTGGATGGACCTCTTGATAGACTTAAACTACCAATGTGAATGTTTCTAAAGTCTCATTATTTGAGACCTTAAAGATTCTTTGGAAACCCCATGCAAGTTCTCTGCTGCAGTCTTTTCCTCTACCACGAAGAAGGAAAGGGTTTTTAGGTACAAAGGACCTCAGGGGCTAAGCCTCATCCCACTCCCCACCTCCTGTCGCGGGGAGGGGATTGCGGTTGCTCCGGGAGCATCTGTGGTATCCGCTCCAAGTCCTTCGCCCTCTCAGCGTCACAGGGAAAGCGATGCCGGCTTCTCTGTTTAAAAACTCTCATGTCTCCCCTTCGTTTGCCTCTTTTAAAAAAATATCAGTACGCTGCACCTCAAAGGCTACTCTTACCCAAAGAAAACAAAAATTAAATGCTTGCTTAGAAAAATCTTAGGTGTATATCTCTGCAATCCCTCCCTGCATCCGGAGGACTCCCTAACAGAATGGGCGTGAAAACGCTCTGTAAACCGCAGGGCTGTATCAGTGTGCATTACGGCGTGCACACTGTTTCAGCTACCTGGGTATTCCCTAAAAGAAATCCATGGATTTCGGACTGTGCCCGTTATGTGTTTATCAGAGTGACTCGGGGGGAAGAACCACACGGCTATTTTCTGCCCGTCCCAGAACGAGACGTCTCTGGTCCGGGTTCTGCTCCCTGGAGACGCGCTCCACGCTCCGGGCGGCAGCAGCAGCTTCCCTCTGAAAATCAGCCACCTGCGTGGCTTGTTGAAATCATCAGGTTGGGCGCTACACGGGTGTAAAAAGAGGCAAAGGGGCTTCTAATGTGATGGAGTTGTCGGTGTCGAGCAGGAATTTAGCTTGATGAAGAAGATAGAGGCAACGTGTGACAGTCTGAAGTTCCCCGCTGCAGTGCTGGCTGCTGTCTTTTTGCAAATCGGTTTTCTCCCCGGCTAGTTCAAACTCCTCCACCTACACGCACGCCCAAAGTATGCGAGGCTTCGTTCCCCGGAAAGAAATGAGAAAATCTAGTAACACTTACAAGGCTGATACGAACTGCTCTAAGGGTTTAGAAATGCTAAAATCAACACCTGCAGTGCCCCAGTTCCACGTGTGTGTGTGCATGTGTGTGTGTGTGTGTGTGTGTGTGAAGGAGCGCACTAAAGAAAAAGAAAAATAACCAGGAGAAAGGAACACAAATTAAAGAAAGTGCCAGAAACAGCTGCAAAGAAATATAAAACTTTCCTCCATGTATGCCGCATACATGCAACCTTGGACAATCTTTTGTATCTCCAATGCCCTGGAGGCACTGCAATGTCACCGTAAACACCAGGGGGATGATGACCCCTGGTGGGGAAGGAGCGACGGGGAGGGGGAGGGTGTCTCCGAGCTTCCGGCATATGGAAAACTAAGGTGTCAGTAGGGAATGAGAACTTGTTATTGGGGTCACGATCGAATCCGAGTGATACAGGGATCAAGGAATAAGTAGGATGGGGTGGGGGTAGGGAAAGGAAATGAGTGAGGGGGTACGGGGTCTCGCAGAAAACGGAAGCCTTCAGAGAAAAGTGCAGAGGACGAAGCCGCAGCATCCTCGCGGCCTGTGGCTCGCCCCCGCCTTCCTTTTGCGCAGAATCCTCCCCTTGGCTGCAGCAGCGCTCTGCCCCCTCTGGCCCGGCGCGCCGTGATCGATCTAAGGCTGCGTCAGAATCCTCTCCGAGTATAAATAGGGGTGGCAGGACAGCGCCGAGCTGCACACAGCCATCCATCCTCCCCTCTCCCTCTCTCCCCCGTTCTTCTTCTCTCTAGGCCCCCATCTCCGCCGCCGACCAGAGCGGCACCGACCGCCACCATGAGTTCCTTCAGCTTTGAGCCGTACTACTCGACTTCCTACAAACGGCGCTATGTGGAGACGCCCCGGGTGCACATCTCCAGCGTGCGCAGCGGCTACAGCACCGCGCGCTCCGCTTACTCCAGCTACTCGGCGCCCGTCTCCTCCTCGCTGTCCGTGCGCCGCAGCTACTCCTCCAGCTCCGGCTCCTTGTTGCCCAGTCTCGAGAACCTCGACCTGAGCCAGGTAGCCGCCATCAGCAACGACCTCAAGTCGATCCGCACCCAGGAGAAGGCGCAGCTGCAGGACCTCAACGACCGCTTCGCTAGCTTCATCGAGCGCGTGCACGAGCTGGAGCAACAGAACAAGGTCCTGGAAGCCGAGCTGCTGGTGCTGCGCCAGAAGCACTCCGAGCCATCCCGCTTCCGGGTGCTGTACGAGCAGGAGATCCGCGACCTGCGCCTGGCGGCGGAAGACGCCACCAACGAGAAGCAGGCGCTGCAGGGCGAGCGCGAAGGGCTGGAGGAGACTCTGCGCAACCTGCAGGCGCGCTACGAAGAGGAGGTGCTGAGCCGGGAGGACGCAGAGGGCCGGCTGATGGAAGCGCGCAAAGGGGCCGACGAGGCGGCTCTCGCCCGCGCCGAGCTCGAAAAGCGCATCGACAGCCTGATGGACGAAATCGCTTTTCTGAAGAAAGTGCACGAAGAGGAGATCGCCGAGCTGCAGGCGCAGATCCAGTACGCGCAGATCTCCGTGGAGATGGACGTGTCCTCCAAGCCCGACCTCTCCGCCGCGCTCAAGGACATCCGCGCCCAGTATGAGAAGCTGGCCGCCAAGAACATGCAGAATGCCGAAGAGTGGTTCAAGAGCCGCTTCACCGTGCTGACCGAGAGCGCCGCCAAGAACACCGATGCGGTACGCGCCGCCAAGGACGAGGTGTCCGAGAGCCGCCGCCTGCTAAAGGCCAAGACCCTGGAGATCGAAGCATGCCGGGGCATGAACGAAGCGCTGGAGAAGCAGCTGCAAGAGCTGGAGGACAAGCAGAACGCCGACATTAGTGCTATGCAGGTGTGGCACCGGGCAACACACTGTGGAGGCGGGGAGGGGGCTGCAGAGTCGAGTTAGGATGGGCGGGGGGTGGGGGGAGAGTGGAGGGCGCGCCTAGAAAGTGGAGATCGGAAGTGAGGCATCTGCATGCAGCTGTTAGGGGGTAGAACTTGGCTCCTTGGAGGCTGTGTGGGAGCGGGTGGGGCAGGTGGAGGGCGCGGTGCGGGCGCCACTGCAGTCTGCGAAGATGTGCAGGGTGCAGTTGAATCTCTGTTGCGCATTAAAGCTGCCCAGCCCTGCAGGGGGTTGGGTGGGGTGGGAGAAGGGATGCGAGCAGGGCGTTGCCTCTGGCCTGCCTCTCTGCAGTCCTGAATTCACCACAAGTTGCTTTGCTGCACAGATTGGACCGTCTGATTAATAAACACAGCGACGAACTCCCATTAGTGCTGAAGGATAACTGTGACCAGCATAATTTCAGACTAATTTTACCAACCGCTCCCTTCCTGTAGCAGGTAGCCAGGAATACAGTCAAAATTGTAGTAGGTAATGATGGTCATAGTAAAACGTTTCTATTTCTCCATCTTCTGGAGAGAAGAGAAAATAATATAGATACATAGAAAATATTTTAGAGAAAATTAAAAATAATTAAATTTATCTACTTCCTTCTCCTATAAAGAAGTGGATTTCTTGTATGTAACCTGGATAAAGTTAGTCAGTGAATGAGAAACAAAGTTTTCAAAAAAAAAATCTGTTTAGTTCCTTGCAGGCATTTTATGATGATCATTAGACTGTAGTAATTAACGAAAACAAAAAAAATTTATTCTATTAGTTTTTTTTTTAATAACTTTTTGCTTTCATCTCATGCTTTATGAAGCTGGATTTTTTTAGGCAAGCAAAGAAAGTTTTAAAAAGAGAAAAGGCAGTTGTTTCAGGGGAGGTTTTATCTAAGGTGTGCACTTTGATTTTAATTAAACCTATGCCCTTGCAGCTATAGTAAAGTAATAGCAGTAAGGATTTACGCTTGTATTTTTTTTTTGTCTTCCAACAGGACACAATCAACAGATTGGAAAATGAATTGAGAACCACAAAGGGTGAAATGGCAAGATACCTCAAGGAATACCAAGACCTCCTCAATGTGAAGATGGCTTTGGATATTGAGATTGCAGCTTACAGGTAAAAATGGAGGGGCAAAGGTAGCAGCCCTTAACCTTAGGAAGGAAATCAGACTTCCTTTCTGTTGAATCAAAAATCTTCAAAAATAGTCCTTTGAAATAATTGTGTTCACCTTTTGGCCTTTTCCAAGAAGAATTTATCCTGTAATAATGAGACCTGTTCTTAGCTTCGCATTACATTTAAAGTCTAACAGACAGGGTTACTTTAAAGTGTTTTTTTGGTTTTTGTTTTTTTTCCTGGTCTCAGTCACAACATCCCCAGTTATTAAGTTCTGATCTTTTCCAACCCTGCCTTTGGCTTTCAGCGTGGCACTGGGGAAGGTGTTGGGTGGTGGGCTCAGCACACTTCCTGCGTTCATGATTGTTAACCCTACCCTCTCCCTGCCTCCCCCAGGAAACTCTTGGAAGGTGAGGAGACCCGGCTCAGTTTCACCAGCGTGGGCAGCATAACCAGCGGCTACTCCCAGAGCTCCCAGGTCTTTGGCCGATCTGCCTATGGTGGTTTACAGACCAGCTCCTACTTGATGTCCGCCCGCTCCTTCCCATCTTACTACACCAGCCACGTCCAGGAGGAGCAGATCGAGGTGGAGGAGACCATCGAGCCTGCGAAAGCTGAGGAAGCCAAGGACCAACCCCCCTCTGAAGGAGAAGCTGAGGAGGAGGAGAAGAAGGAAGAGGCTGAGGCTGAGGCTGAGGCTGAGGCTGAGGAAGAGGAGGGAGCCCAAGAGGAAGAAGGTAGGATGAAAACAAAACAAAACAAAACCCACCCTGCAACTCCAGGTTCAGCCGGGGCATGAATATTTGTTAGGAGATTGATAAGATAAATGAAGCCTTGCTTATGCCAAGGAAGTTTTATTCATACATGAGTTTAGAATCTTAAATAATACATATTTATCTATTGCTTCAACAGACTTTTAGTAATAAGCACCTCATTTCTCAAATTGGCTGTCCTCCCAGAGACACACATCTCTAATTAGGTTGGTACTTTTTTGAAAAGAACTTAAAAAAAAAGAAAAAATCTTCCTCCTGCTGTCTTTTTGTTCCTAATTAAACATTTTAAAATCCATTCATTTAACTCAGTCATTTGGTGTCCTAAAGAACAACTATGAACACCAAACACACAAAGAAAGAAAACCAAGGTCCTGGAGAAGAGCAGAGCATCCAGTACCTAGACATAATCTCATTCTGTTTAAATATGTGTTCAGTGGCAAATTATTCCCAGCAAGCATTGTCAGTTGCATGCATTTTGGGAGAAAGGAGCTGAGAGGTTTGGGGGAAGTATTTTGACATTTGCATTTCTCCACAAAACCTTAGCAGAAATGTTTTGATTGGACTCACGCTGCATTTGGAGTGTGTACATTTGCTTTTTTATGTTAAAGCTGCCAAGGAAGAATCTGAGGAGGCAAAGGAGGAAGAAGAAGGAGGTGAAGGCAAAGAAGCAGAAGAAACCAAAGAAGCTGAGGAGGAGGAGAAAAAAGATGAAGGTGCTGGGGAGGAACAAGCCACTAAGAAGAAAGATTGAACCCCCTTTCCTTAATTATTCCAGGAATAATTCTCCTGAAATCAGGTCAACCCCATCACCAACCAACCAGTTGAGTTGCAGATACTATATGAATTAAGAAGTCAATATATGTATAATTCTGAGATGACTCAGGTTGGGCGTTAAATGTTGTGCTATGACTTTTCTCCTTCCGCAGAGTATCTGTTTGCTTGCAGAGTGGCTTCCTGGCTTGCTGCCAGCCTGTGCATGGTCCACGCTTATGAGTTCAGGATCTACGGCAATGTGAATAATTCAGATGTTTACAATAAAAAAAAAAAACCCTGAATAAATGAATTCACTAATGTTAATGTTAAACTTCATGGAAAAAAATAGTCCTTCGAACCTTTGGTGGTTAGAAATTAAAGACCTTGAATTATGTGCTATAAATAGTAAATAAAGTTACACTGAATGACATTCCTTGCTGTGGTTGTTGACTTAATTCGAATATCTTAAAGAAGGCACCAATATAAGACACATAGAAGTGGGCGATTGACCTCCAAATTTTTTTAAGTCAAAATTTTAACAATTACAATGCGTTTCCCCCCCTTAATTGGTAATTCTGAGGATGCAATTAGGTCATGACCATTCATGAAATCTCTCCCCTCAAAAATTTTACTGATAATAAGCTCGAGTAAATGAGAATCTCTGGGGTTTTCTTTGATAAATAGCTATATACTTTGCCCCATAAGTGTCCTATATAATGTTGGGAATGGCTTTCTTGGAGGCCATTCTGAAATTATGTGATAAATATACCCTCTATGGTAAACAGGTAACTTTAATACTAGTATATAATAATAAATGCAGTATGGATAGAAAATGAATCCCATAACCCTAGCCCACCTAGCACTATAACCACACTTAAAATATATTGTCATGAGCAGCAGTTGAAACCCAAGCAAATCATACAATCAGAAGGAATAATTTATTATCTCTGTATAATTTTGGATGGAGTAAGAATATCAAAGTTTATTTGCCATTGCAAACATGTTGCCTGCAATCCTGAGCTTATGATTGAGTGTGTTGTTAGCTTAATTGTATTGCCTCAAGTAACTAGCCTTTATGCCACCTATTTTAAACTTTTTAAGCACTACAGATACAGATAATGAAATTGTGATCAGTCACTAAAGGGGGGATTATATGCTTGTATGTTGCGTTGCCATTGCTCTGCATGTCTTTATTGGGAAATATTCGGATTTCAACGATAGCTCTAACTGGTTGGACATTGCATCAAATACACACCCCATCCGTCCTCCCTGTTCACTGTAAAGTTATGAAAGCTCTTGCACTTGCATTTGATGTGGAATGTTGACGAAATTACTGATTATCCACTGTTCTGCTTCTGTTCTTACACAATTGCTTTGTCAGCTAATTTTTTTCAATATTTGTTGTTTAGACAACTCTTAAAGGTCATGAATTTAATCTGAAAGCAAAGTGGTTTCCATTTAAAGTTCCCTGATGACATCACACTATGTATTTCTAGTTAAATATATCTCACCAAAGCAAATTGGTAAAATATTTCTTTATCTACCATGATGCTATGCATTTGAATTACGAAGATTCTCAGTACATTTACTTCTGTAAAGACTAGGAGTTGCCTCAGAAACCAAGCTTTTCACATTTATGTTCATTAAACATGGGATGCTGCACATGGTAAAGCTCAGATAGATGCAAATTACATGTAAAAAAAGTAGCCAAATGGAAAGAGCTGGTTGGTTTGAGAATTTCTTGAAGTAAGAACACTGTACCATACTCTATCCTGTGTGCCATAATAAAATACTGAAAAATCTAAACTAAATGGATTTGAAGTCTTTAAAAACAATTTCCTCAAATGTGGTACCTTGGTCAGTCTCCCTCTCCCTCCTGCTCTCCCCAAACTCTAGTTCTCGTTCTGTATTCTCTCCCCTAGCTAATGACGCCACTCCTCAGCCATCCAATTCTGCAGACCAGAGACTGGGCCTGACGTCATATCTCCCATTTCCTCTCCCCAATCCCTCTGGTTTAATCTATCACCAAGTCCTATTGATTTTACTGCCTACGTATCTTGAATCCATCCACATTTTCCTGTTTACACTGCCACCACCCTAAGGAACCTCCCAATATTTTGTCCTCCTTCAGTCAGCACACTAGAGTAAGCTAATCTTTAGAAAAGTGCATTTTGATCATGCCCCTCCAATAGTTTCCCATTTCTTTCAATATAAAAACCAAAATCTTTAAGGTGATCTTCAAGGCCTGGAGCGACCTGACCCCAAACTACTTCTCAAACCTCATCCTATGCATATCCCCTTGCCCCTCCCTCACTTCTGGTGTTTCAGCCACCCTGGCCCTCTGTTCTCCCACCTGCCACAAGGTTTTGGCTGATTTCTCTGTCTGGAGCACTCATTTTTTCTATCTTTCCCTCAGACTTGCTCAGATTTCAGCCCAGTTGTCATTCCCTTGGGGAAGCCTTCCCTGACTGAGCCAAATTCCTTTATTAAATGTGTTTATAAGAACATGTAGACCTTTACACAGTCAGAATCGGCATCTATTTCCATGATCATTAGTGTCTGTGTCCCCTGCTGTAGCGTGATCCTCAGAAGCACGGCAATCAGACCTCCTGCTCCCCAACATCTAGCATTGTGCCTACCATGGTAGAGCACAATAAATGTCGATTGAATGAATAACTTCTTGAGAGACTAAAATGCCTTCGGGATGACTAGAAAGCCAAGAGTGTTCAATAATCAGTCCTGGTCTAGTCAACACTTTGTGGAAAGGGCAGAGAACCAAAAATCAAGTGTCTATTCTGGATTCCAGTGTTGTTTGTTATGGAGGGCTGGCCATCCCCACCCCCATCCCCATTCTGGCTTCAATCTTCTTAGCTACATAAGGCTTTAGCACTTGATTTCTCAAATCCACTCTAGATTCATGATTCAAAATTTCCTGAAAAACTGTTAGAACATCAGGCTAAATGGCTGAATAGGAAACATGCATATCACTATTATGTCCACACTAAAGTCCATCACTTAAAGGGAATTGCTAAACTTCGTGTAAAGTTTCATTCCTAGCATTAAATTGATAAGAAATTAATTTGATGGCTTTTTTCCCTACATGGAGATTCTAGTGCTGTCAGAATAGTTGCTGTGTCCCAGGCACTAATCTAAGTGCATTATACGTATTATCTCATCAATTTCTTACTTATGACAATGTTATCAGTCCAGTATGATTATCATCCCCATTTTACGGATGAGGAATTTTTAGGTGACTCGACCAAGGTCACATAGCTAGTTTGTGGCAGGCTGAGATTCAAACCTCCCAGGATGGATGGCTCTAAGTCCATGCTCTTAACCAAATATTGCATTGACTCTCCTTTGCAGTCCAGCTTGGGAGGCATCCTCATGGAATCAGAGCATATTTTCACAGGCTTGTGTTGTGACAGCAGCCTGGGGGTTTTCACACAATTATTGGAATTCTTACAGTCTTTGTACAATTCAAGGGCACCTCTACATTCACAGTGTTTCATTGAAGTTACTTAGAATGCTTAAGTTTTTCTTTAGTTCCTTTGATTATTTATGTCCCTATAAATTCCTCTGCAAAAATTTTAAACAGAGATGTATTTGAAATTTATCTTCAAGGATCACCAACTTTCAGGATGTGCTTCTCAAACTGTGCAGGACCCTGTGGGGCCTTCCTGGGGGACACAGCCCCTTGCCTCCCACCTCTTGTTTGCAGAAAAGCTTTAGCCTCCTTGGTCTCCCCTGAGCTCCAAAGAACAAATTTAATCAGAGAAGTGAGAAAATGCAGAAATAAAGGAAAGCAGTCAAACAAGACAAAATAATAATAGTTTAGCCATAAAACAAAGTCAAAGACCTTAGGTACCTCCTCAAGGAAAACAGATAATATCCTGAGCCATATCAGGTTGTTTTGCAGACACTAAAACCCCCACCACGTGGAAGAAGTTAACTGCTGACCACCAGCACGTAGACCCCAGATCAGCTGGAACCAGAAGGTTGATGATTGAGGTTCCCAAAACATCACCTTGTTACCTCACCAGCACCCAATCAAAAGAAGGTCCACGAGCGGATCATGCATCCTATAACCGTCTCCCTCACACTGTCTTTAAAAACCACTTCCTGAAAGCCACTGGGGAGTTCAGGTCTTTTGAACATTAGCCGCCCATTCTCCTTGCTTGGCCCTGCAATAAATGCTATACTTTCCTTCACCACAACCTGGTGTGAGTAGTTTGGCTACACTGCAAAACTTGGGCGAGCAGAACCAAGTTTGGTTTGGTAACAGTTCTCATGGTGTTATTCTTCTGCCTGGTTACAATTTTCTAGTTGTGTTCACATTTAACTGGTCCTCAATGGTTTCTTCTTCTCCTTTTCCTTTTCTTCCTCCTCCTTCCTTCTCCTCCTACTCCTTCTTGCATATCTTCTTGTTGTAAGATATTTCAAGTCATTTTGGGAAGGGAATAAAGAGTGACTAAACAAATAAGTGTCTTTGTTTCCTCCCACCATACCTAGCAAAGTGCCTTGCATTTAGTGGGAATCTTAATAAATATTTCAAGAATGGCAAACGTTTAATTTTTGTGAGAACTTTCCATGCACATAGCCAGGATGAACAATCTATTCTTTCTCCCTTGGGTGTAAATGATCAGAATTGCTCCAGCCATGATTCATATTTGAAAGGCCTTTCAGTGCAGAATTCAGGATGTTTTCCTCTTGGCTGGCATTTTCAGTTTAAGATCCCCTAGAAAATTCCCAGTGAAGAATCTTATATGAGAGCTAAAAAGATAAAAGGTAAAGCATCATGAGAAGTAAAAAATTTTCAGCAGCCCCAGAAAGTGACTATTGGTAGCCTTTTAATTCTACTTCAACACAGATAATTATTTGTATATGGAGGGTTTTAAAAAATAATAAAACATCAACATTAAAAACAAATTTTAAAAGGAAAAAAATCATATTTTCTCCATTCAGTCATCATTATTTTCATTTATGTGTTCTTCTTTAGACTTTATTTCTATTTATGTATATTTGACATAGCTTGTCCATTCATTCCACACGTGTTAATCATGTACTATGTGCCAGGCACTGTTCTAGGCACAAATAATAAGGCAGACAATATCCCAGCTTTCAGGGACTAAAGTGGTATGTGTGTGTGTGTGTGTGTGTGTGTGTGTGTGTGTGAACAGGCAATGAACAAATAAACAAATACATAAGTGACATTAGCTCTGAACCAGACATGCAATGATCTGGGGAAAGAGCGCTCCAGGTAGACGGAACAGCAAGTGTGGAAGCTTGGCTTGTTTGAACCCAGAAAAATGCCTTAAGCTCATTGGTGAGCATTAAGAATGAGAGAGTAGGAGATAGAACTGAGAAAGTCAGGCAAAGGACATATTATGCAGGGGTTTATAGATCAAGGAGTTTAGGTTCTGTTCCTTGTGCAATTTGAAAGGGTTAAGCAGCAGATGGTGACATGATCTGATTTCTGTTTTATACAGACCACTCTGGCTCCTGTGCAGAGAATGGACTTTAGAGAAGCAAGAATCAGAGTAGAGAGACTAACTTAAAGGCTGTTTTAGCCCCAATAAGAGAAGATGGTGTGATGACTTAGAGCAGTAGCAGTAGAGACGGCGTGATGTGGGATGATTTAGAAAATTTTTGAGATATTTTTTTTACTGACAGAATGAATGCATGGAGGGGGGAAGGTGTAAACAGTATTTTTTTTGATAACTACATAACTTCGTGAAATTAACATGCAGTATGTGTTAGTTACCTAGTGCTGCATAACAAATAACTCCAAAGCTTAGTGGCTTAAAACAATCCCAATCACTTATTTCTTAGTTTCCGCAGATCAGGAATTTGGGGGTGGCTTGGTTGGGATGTTCTGGCTCTGGGTCTCTAATGGGGTTGCAGTCAGATGCTGTGTGAGGTTACTGTTATCCGAAGGCTTGGTTAGGCCTGCAGAAACTACTTTAAGGTGGCTCACCCATTGGACTGGTAATTTCTTCTCCATGTGGACCTTTCCATGGAGCTGCTTGAGGATCCTTACAACATGGCAGCTGGCCTCCCCTGGAGCGAGGCATCCAAGAAAGCAAGGCGGAAGTTGCAATGTCTCTGATGACTTAGTCTAGAAAGACACACACCATCAGTACCACTGTACTCTACTTGTCATAGAGACCAGTCTGTCTGATTCTTCGTGGGAGGGAACTACACAGGGACATGAGCATCAAGTATGGAGATCACTGGAGGCTACCATAAGATCATGGGCATGTGATTATTTCTTTTATGAACAGCAATAATCCACTCAAAAGATTCTGAAACCATTTCAGCTTCAAATATTCTTCCCCATTGTTCTCATCTGTGTACTCATTCTTATTTAATCACGTGTCCCAATTTAAGTTTAAAAATATGTTTGTGAAAATTATAGACAGCCTGGCAATGAATATCTTTGTTAATGGATACCTTCGGTTTGTCCTTCTAATGAAGGATTTCTTTAGTAATTCCCCGAGTGGAATTATATGTTCAAAGGGTATTATGTACATTTTAATAGTTCCTGATATGTATCCCCACATTTTTTTTCTGTAAAGCTTCATAGTATACTTCAAGGCCTTAGCTTTCCTGCATTAATTCATTTGAAATATGTATTATATTATTCTAGTTAATGGGGATAAATATTGTGGCAGCTAATATATGACTTAAGGTAAGTTATGATAGAAAAATAAAAGTGTTTTCTGTTTTGTCAGATAGTCAAACCCATCCAAGTTGGCACCTTAGATTTTTTTGAATACCTTAGTTTCTAAGACACACATGAGTTTAAACTGGACACGTCTAATAAACAAAGGTTACATGGATTACAAGTAGTCTTAAATATGAAATGCCTTTATAAAAAAACTGAAATGCTGTACATGAGGCTCAGGTTTCTGGTAGCTATTAAAGACATTTTTATTTGTGTATTGATGACCATTAATCACTTTGCTTTTAGCTAAGTGTTATTCTTTCAGTCTATAACTGCCCCACATCCATATTAATTTCATGTGGAGTATAGACCATTTCCTGATATGACTATTAAAAAAAAAAACAACTAGCAGGCTGCTTTGATGCAGCACAATGAATATTCCCTTTTTGCTCTGTATCTAGTGCACTAGTAAAGACAGAAACCCTACATTAAAAACTCTAACTGCATCTTACCTAATCATGGCTTGAGAAGAAGGAATAATCTGTTCATTCTGACTCGTTGGTTTGTTTCAAGTCATTTATTCACTGGAGAATCTCACCTTTTTACTTCAGAGGTTAAAAAACACAGGATAGAGATTGCCACCCCCCCTCCTTTTTTTCTCCTCCCCACCTAGACACACACGTAAGAGAATATGTGTGAGAGAGAATCTCAACTGTAAGTCACAAATCATTCTCAGTTTAAGACAGAAAAATTGGTGTCAGAAGTGTGAAATCAGAGGGCGATTCTGAGATGAGAGTAAAATGCACCACCTTCTCAGGACACAGACGCTCGGTGTTTGTCAGCTGGCCTCCAGGGTTGGCCGAGTTCTGAAGACCAAGAACCCTGGTAACACTGCACTTGATGTCCTATGCCCACGGGAGGGACCTGAGAAGTGAACCAGGGCCACGTCGGTGACTTACAGCACCTGGTAAGGAAGGATAAAGGAGCCAGAGCTTCAGCTTGTTCTGTTTCCCTTCTGTCCTGCCCTCAATTCCTCCCAACCCCACCTGAATAGCAGAAACCGGGAAGTGTGACTTCTGAAAGTGTTTTAACCACCGAGAACTCTCCGAAGTCTCCAGAGGATGGGGAGTCAGCTGATTTCAGCTTCCACAGCAACCATGGGGCACTTCTGGGGGTTGGGGGCACGGCTGGGGGGCACAGCCTTTCAACAAATGGCCCCTCCTCAGGCAAAGACATCACTAGGCCATTTTTATAGAGAGGGGGGGTGGATATTATTTGGACCCGGTATCCTCAGCTTGTTATTCTGAGAGGGGCAAGACAGACATCTTGCTGTTGCACTCAGAAGCCTTACAGCCCTGCGCCCCTCCCCTGCCCACCTGTAAAACAACACTGCTCAAACTCAGGGATAATTTAAACAAAATGAGTAGACGAGTGTTTCCTTTAACCCATTGGCAAAACAATTTCCTGAGGAGATGGAGGTCTGTTTGTAGATTAAGGTATCTTTCTCATCGTCCCAGGACGGAACCCCCTTGGCAGGAAGATGCACTGACACTCCCACCCCCGCCCGCGGTGTGGTGGGAAGAAGAAAGGCCTCCAGGATCCGCCCCCATTTCTTCCTTCCCAGGGACTCCTGCCAGCCCAAGCTGGGGCCCCCTCTGTGGAGAGCTGGGGGTGTTTCCAGACAGGACTGAGAACATCTGATGGTGTTTTAGGATTACACTGGAAATATGTAACATTAAAACATTTGTATAACTTAACAACAAACCTCCCTAGCCTGTGAGAATCTAATGAGCTGAGTTGAAGGGCTTTGAAAAATCAAAACGTTCTGCTATCACTTTTTTCTTTCTTTTTTTCTTTTGTTTTTTAACGGCAGCGATTTTCCTCGGGTTTCTGCACATTCAGTTCTGCCTTGGAGCCACCGCAGCCTCCGGACGCCGCTGGTCCAGTTTCTTCCCGGCCGGGCTAGAGGCGGGGGAGCTGCAGGGGAAAGGCCTGAAAAGCTGCTTCTACCGCCTTGTAAATAAGCGGAGCCCAAGGATGCTCTTTCTGCGTGAAGCTTTGCCCTGCGGGCAGCCTGCATCACCCTGCTGAACGCGATCTCTGCAAAAGTGCAAAAAGCCGGGGCGGCCAAGTCTTTCGCAATTAAGACCCTAACCTCCACGTCACCCCTGTAAACAGTAAGGTTCGGAGACTAAAAATACTTTACAGCAGACTGGGTGACACATTTTTTTTTTCATCAGGAAGCCTAGTCATTTGGGGATGGAGCGGGGAAAAGAAGGGGGGAGGCGCCCGGAATCCTCTTTTTTGCTAGATCTTTCTCCAGGTCGCCCCGCCCGGAGGACGCGGCAGAAAGGTCCGCTGCGGCACCGCGCCCACTGCGTCCCCGGGCGGGCGCGACCCGGCAAGGAGGGGCGCGGGGCTGGGTGGAGTGGGGGGCGGTTCTTTCGGGAAGCTTCTATCGCTGGTTCTTCTCTGCGAGCGGAGAGATCGTGGGAGGCGGGAGTCTCCGTAAGCCCAGGCGCGAACAAGGAAGGGTGCACTCGCGGTCCTTCTAAGCAGGGGCCCCTCCTCACTGAGGCCTGGCCTGGAGCTCAAGGCGTTCTGAAATCCGATTTTAAAGTAAAGCAGCCGGACTCTGAGGCGGTGGCCATGCTGCAGTAGGTGTGGAAGCTGGAGAGAGGGTACCACACAGAAGGTACCGCAGCACAGGCGCGCCTGGAGCCGCGTGGTCCCGACTCCTTAGCAGAGCGTGGACCAGCTGCGTTTGCAGCGCTTGGATGCTTGTGAGAAAGGCAGAGTCTTAGCCCCGCGCCAGGCCTGCTGAACTAGAATCTACATTTCAACCAGATACTCAAGTGATTCAGGAGCGGGTGGTGAGAAGCTCTAGTAAGGAAAAGAGTTTAGGTCTGCAGCTCACCGCCACCCCCTCCCCGCCGCCACATGCACGTGGGTGTGGAGAGGGGAGGCGGAGAATGTAGTTAGGTCACTGCTGCATAACAAAAGCAAGGAGAGGCTCAGGGTTCTTCCTCTGCTTATAACAAGCGAAGTACTGGGCGAGGGCAAGAGATTCACCTCACGTCCTGTCCTGGTCTTCTAAACATCCGCTCACTACCCCAGACAGACTTTAGGCAGAAGAGCCAGTGCGGAATATTGAGGGCCAGCATGCACTACCATCTGAAGGCCTGCTGAGTCAAGGTCATTTGGTACCTCCCTTTGTGATGTTCTGGAGCCTTCCTACCCTGACTGGTAGAGGCTGCCCAGGCCCCTGTGGAGGAAAGATGTGAACTCAGAGGGGAACCCAAATAAAAGTTACCAGTATTCTCTTGCCCTCTCTCCAGAATTGGGAGATGGCAGACAGTGGTGGTTAGAAAATGCACAGGAAATTTCTCTTGTTAAAAACAAGACAACAGGCCCCAAAATTGAGTCACTTATGCTAAGTCCCATGTCACCAAACTGAGACAATTATAGTTTTGGCCTCTCCCAGAAATGGGATCTTAAATCAGTCAATCAGGAATCGTCTGGTCTGCAAGTGAGGTCATCTGCCTGATGGACCCCTACCATACCCTAAAGGAAAGTGACCTTGTCACAGCTGATCTGCTTTTTGCTAGTATACCTTCCTTGTTCCTGATCCCTTCTGCCTATAAAAACCTTTCATTTTTGTACAGCTTCTCAGAGCTCCTCTCTATCGGCTGGATGGGATGCTGCCTGATTCATGAAGTGTTCTATAAAGCCAATAAGAAATTTAAAGTTTACTCAGTTGATTTTTTTTTTTTTTTTAACACCCTGGCCCCCATGTCTGCCCCAGGGAGAGCTTTAGCCTGGCTGGGAGCCAGGCAGACTTGGCAGCCCTAGTGTATGGGAGGCCCAATGTGAGGACAAAGGCAAGGGGCCCTAGAGGGCTCCAGGCCTCAGAGCCCACATGCTGGGCCAGTCTTCATGCTGGAGCTGGATGCCAGTTGTAGGGGCTCATTGTAGGGCCAGATCTGCTAGTGAGGGTTCCAGGAAGTTTAGACCATTCATTCACTCATTCACTCAACAAATACTTTCTAAGTACCTATTATGGGCCAGACACTTTGCTTAGGTCCTTTAAAGGTGCAGCATTTACAATAAAAATGTCCTGTTTTCACAAAGGCAGATGATTTTTTTAAAGTATATGCTGTGTCAGGTGATGAGTTTATCATGATAAATGAAGTAGGGTAAGTGAGACAGAGTTTGACAGGAGGGTGTGATTTTATCTTGGTGGATCAAGGAACGTGGCATTTGGGCAGAGACCTGAAACCAGCAAGGGAAAAAGCCTTACAGGTAAACGGTAAAACGATCCAGGGGCCCTGAGGTGGAAGCATGTTCAGTGGGTTGCAATAAGAATAAAGAGGCCAGTGTAGCCAGAAGAAAGTGGACAAGTTGGGAATTGTTGGGAGATGAGGGCAGAAAGGTGGTGGGTAGGCGAGGTGGGGCCTTGCAGACCTGGGGAGGACTTTGCAGTTTTACCGTGTGGGAGATGGAAAGCCATGAGGAGCTTCTGGAGGGTTTCCGGCAGAGCAGTGACGTGGTGTGACTTGTGTTTTAAAAGAATCACTCTGGGTTAGGACTCCACGCTTCCACTGCAGGGGGCACGGGTTCGATCCCTAGCTGGGGAACTAAGATCCTGCATGTCGCACGGCACGGCCAAAAAAAAAAGAAATAAATAAATAAACATTAAAAATAAATAAATAAAAGAGTCACTGGGGCTGTTTTGCTGAAGGTAATTGTCAGGGGCAAGTGTGGAGGTTATCGACATAAGGTAGGTGAGTCATGATGGTGGTTTGTTCTTGGGTGATTGTGCTGGGGATGGTGAGTCAGGGTAGAATTCTGCATATATTTGGAAGGTAGAGCCAAAAGAATTTGCTGGAAGACTGAGTGTGGGAAGATGAGAGTGGAGTCAAGGATGGCTCTAAAGTTTTTAATCTGAGAAACTGGGAGAATGGAGTTTTCACTTAATGAAATGGAGGTGGGGGGAGATTGAAGATGCAACAGATTTTGGATGAGGGGCAACACCAAGTGTTAGTTTTGCCATGCTGTGTTTGAGGGTTAGGGTTAGGCTTAGGGTCAGATATGTGTGTCTGAAGTTCACTGCTTGAGATACAAATCTTGCCAATGTTTTGCAGTTTCCCCTTCAATACTCTAAGCCTGTATAACAAAGATCTCCATGAGTGCAAAATATCATAGGATGATAGAACTCCAAAGTGAGAAGCTACTTAAGAAATCATTTCTTATTTTAAATACAAGGAAACTGAGAATCAGAGGGGTAAATTCACTTGCCAAACATGATATTGATTTTAGCAGAGCTGGAACTAGATTCTAAGATCCCAGTGTATTTTCCCGGCCCTGTACAGTGCTGCATCCTCAGAAATAATGTTACTATTATTATTCCTGCTCTTCTTGATGGCCCAGATTTTAGTAGACTGTGTAGCTTAGTGAAAAATAGTCTTGTTTGGTTATAGCAACACCGGTATAACAATGGACAGATCAGTACCATTTTAACATGGAATTTTCTTCCTCCTTCTCTTTCTGGGATTCTTTTCTTTCTTCTTCCTCTCTTTTTGGGATTTTTGGCTTTATTACTGATTATTTAATAGCTAATGCATAAGATGGTTCTATCAGAGGTCACCTTGATTTAAATGGAAGTAAGTGTATAAATCAGGCCAGCTCTGGGAATTCTCTGGCGGTCCGGTGGTTAGGACTCCACGCTCTCACTGCCGAGGGCCCAGGTTCAATCCTTGGTCAGGGAACTAAGATCCCACAAGCCGCACGGTGCAGCCAAAAAAAAAATCAGGCCAGCTCCAAGTGTTGTGAGCCTCATCTGTCTTCTTTTGCTTCAGATCAACAATGAATAGTTCATGTAAAAAAAAAAATGCACAGTTTGAGAAACCACTTGAATTTTTCTTTTTAACCGATACTTGCCTTTGAAATAAACAAGCTGAATTTAACTGCCTAGTTTTCAATTCACTTAACTAGTTGAGTAAATCAGAACTTACACACTGAGAATTCACTTTGTGCTCTTTCCCCTAGAGAGGGGAAGCCGGCATTCCAGCGTGGAGAGCGAGGTGGTGATACCCATGCAATGCTGTCATCTTGGAAGGATGTAGCTGTCACTCTAGCAACATGGAGTCTGGAGCTCTGTCTGCTGTGAGAGTCCCTTTCTCCCAAGACATGTGGGACATGGAGTTGGAGCATGAGACTCCGTGGACCATGAAATAAGGTCCATGAAAGGACCATGAAATAAAGCGAGCCATTTCCTTTTAGAGCAATCAAATAGATGATCACAATTCCTGAGGAATAAAAGCAGATCTTTTTTGCCAGGAATTACTTGATCATGAAGCATCAGAATAACAAAATGGCTTTGAAAGACTTAACTAATCACTTGGAGATTGCACGCAGCCCAAGCATGTCATCATGTCCAAGGCCACATCACACCGTTAAAGCCAACACATTCATTTTACATCTACCCGTGATCAGACTTGTTTTCTCCTCTGTTCTCATCCTACTACCCATATGGGGACAAATTCCCCTTCTGTGCATTCCTTTCATTCTTCACTGTAGAGATTTTAATTTCAGTGATTATAAAAAATTATCATCAGTATCAAGTTTTGGTTTGATCATGTGTTTTACTTTTGAAAGCACTCACACCTTTTCTCCTAACACTGAGAGCTGGGAGGACGTGTATTCCACACATTTTACAGGTAGAATAAGAGCACAGGGTTTATAGCAATTGGTTTCCCAGAGCTGCCATCTGCACTTTAATGTCTCACAGGAGTCAACTTCCCATGGCACAGCCAATGTCCCATTTCCCCTCCTCTTCCTTAACTCCCCTGCGCTTTTCTAAAGTCTTCCCCAGTCATTCCCACATCAGTAGATGGAAACTCCATCCTTCCCATTTCCCAGGCCAAACACCCTGGCATCATCTTTGATTTCTCTTTTCTCCTACTCTCTCTAATTCTCCATCAGCAAATCCCATGGAGTTTACCTTCAAAATATGGCCAGTGGCCTGGCACATCTCACCATCACCATGCTACTTTTGGATTCTAGGTACCAAAATCTCTTGCCTAGATTATTGTAATAGCTTCCTAACTGGCCCTTTGTCCTCTACTCCACCCGTTCCTCAATCTATACTCAACATAGTAGCCAGAGTGATTCTTTCTACACGTACCTGTGTCACTTCTTTGCTAAAAGCCTTCCAAAGCTTCGCACTGACTGTGGCTACAAGGGCCTCATTGATCAGGTCCCGCCTCTCCCTGACCCCTGCTTCCCTCTTACCCATTCTGTTTCCACCACCCTGACTCTTTATTATTCTGCAAATACAGTAAGTCCCCTACATACGAACGAGTTCTGTTCTGAGAGTGCATTTGTAAGTCCAGTTTCTTCCTAAGTCCAACCAAGTTAGCCTAGGTACCCAACTAACATAGTCGGCTATATAGTACTGTACTGTAATAGGTTTATAATACTTTTCACACAAATAATACATAAAAAACAAACAAACACAAAAATAAAGAAAACATTTTTAATCATACAGCACAGTACCTTGGAAAGTACAGTAGTACAGTACAACAGCTGGCATACAGGGGCTGGCATGGAGTGAACAGGCAAGAAGAGTTACTGACTGGAGGAGGGAGAGGAGGTGGGAGATGGTAGAGCTGAAGGATCATCAGCAATAAGAGACGGAGGACAAGCTGCAATGTCACTCATGCCTGACGTTGATGGCACGCAGGTTCGCATCTTTGAAAGTTCACAACTTGAAGGTTCGTGTGTAGGGAATTTACTGTATGCCAAATAGGGTTTGGCCTTAGAGCCTTTGCACTTGCTGTTTTTCTTCTGCCGGGAATGGATTCTCTCATATATATTGGCATGTCTCTCATAGATAGGTGCATATTACCTCATAAATACCTCATGCATTTATTAGACTTAACTTCGCTGCATGAAATAACAGCCTCTTTCTCCCCACTCAGCACTCCCTAACCTCCTTACTCTTCTTAATTTTTTTCCAAAGCAATTATCACCCTCTAAACCCTTTATATTTTCTTTTTGTTTTTTCCCTTATTTCTCCTACAGGGATACAGACTCCATGAAGGCAGGGACTTAGTTTGTTCGCTCAAATATTGCCTGGGCCTGGAGCTATGCCTGTCCCGTGAAATATTTGTGCTTACAAATACTTGTTGAATGAATGAATGAGTTAATGAGTTCAGAGGTATTCAAAGATGGAATGGGCTGCCTTGGTAGCCAGTAGACCCCATCCCTGGAGGATTTCCCATATTGGCAGTTTGATATAAACTGGAATGACGATCACAGGAGTTTGACCAAATTAGATGTCCTTCATGGAAATCATAGAGTGTAGAGTGGAGAGCGTGTGTCAGAGAGGACTGGTTTGAGTCTTTTCCCTGATATTTACTGGGTCTGTGACATTGGATGATTTATTTAACTTCCCCTAACCTCAATCCCTTATCTCTTAGGAGGGATTTTATACTTTCTTTCTCATAAGGTGGTTATGACGATGAAACTAAACAAAATAATCTATGTAGAGCATTTGGCCTGGTTCCGGACACTTAATAAATGCATAGCAAATGTAATCTATGCTGATGATAACGTCTCTTCCAGCCTTGGGATTCTGAGAAGCTGTGAAGGGACCTGCCCAAGGCCACCCAAGCGATGAATGTATTCCTTGACTCTAGTTGGGTCATGCTTTTCCCACCAAACTACAGTGTCAGTTTCTTCCCTTCAGGACTCCTTCTTTAGTTGTGGGATGATTCCTGCCTCTCCTGACCCTCCTTTGGTCTCTCGGATTGCTCTCTATTTCGAATTTTTTTCGTCAAACCCATCTTGCCTACATTGCGACCTTTGCTGCTTGTATTTATTTTGCCTAATGCCAATTTGTAAACGGAAAACAACCTCACCCCAGATTGCTTTACACTGACTCATAGTTAAGTGGGATGAATCGAATATCAACTCATTCACTCCTAGAGCTGATTACGTCTCCTGCATAAACTGGATGCTCAGTAAACATCTGTTGATTATACACTGGTGGCTTGGTCTTCAAGAAAGGGTCAAGTGTAACAATAAGTATCATAATAAAGATTATTATTATTATTATTGTCAATTATTATTATTATTTATTATTATTATAAAGATTATTATTATTATTATTGTCAATTATTATTGTCAACCGAACATGTTTATTTTCGTAATCTGAATATTTTGGGGCTGTAGTGTTATGGTTTTGAGACTATTGAATTAACTGGAATAAATGGGTTACAGTGGCCATAGATGGGGGGAGGTGTTTGCAGAAGGGTGGGGGGATATGATGAATGCCAGGGGTCCATGCAATACCTTGTCATGATGATGAACTTAAAATGGGAAAACATTTATAACATATTGTTACTGAAAATGTGGGTTGCTGAATGGTATTTTCAGAATGATCACAGCCATATCAAATTTGTGCATAGAAAGAGTTGGAAATACATTGAAATAAAACAGTTATCTAAGATGGCAGGAATACAGGTGACTATTCTACAAGGACTATTCGTTACACTTAGAATTTAAAAATTAAAATATCTTTTCATTAAAAAATATGCTGCATGGCTTTTTCTCTCATGGAGATAAATCACTTCTCTGAGCTTCTGTTTTCTGCAAATTGCAGAGAAACCACGACATCTGTTCTACATACTGTGAGGCTTAAGCAGGGTGATGTATCTGAAACTGCTTTCTAAACTGTAGAGAAATGTACGCATTTTAGGTGATTTAATTATTGACCTTGCTGTAGGGATGCACGTGAACAGCTATCTTTGGTGTGGCTCTTCCCCAGAATACCTTCTGACCTTCTGTGTTTTCTGGGGGCAGAAATACTCAGGCCTCATTTGCCTCTTGGGTGACCACACTACATGTGCTCATGTGAAAAAGGAAGGCCTGGAGTCAGAAAACACTACTGGTTTCAACAAGATTCTGGTTTTCCTGGAATGGAAGTCCTGAAAGGATTCGTGCTTGAGCACCACTTTCAAGTAGGTAAAAACTGAATTTTTAATCTGTTAACAAGGGACCTTCTGTGCCTGACGATCCTGCTGTGTCCTGATTACTTACTGCATTTGCATCCAGTTCCTACCATTGTTCTAGTTCCAAAGCTGATCAGATGCCCTCACCTTGATTCATGTGGGGAATAGCCTGTGCCTACCCTGGGAGCCTCTGCTTGGCTGGTGGCATTCTGCCTTGGGCCTCTTTTGGTCTGAGAATTGTCCAGAGAGCGAGACACAAACTACTTGAGGTCCGTTACATTTGCCATCTTTGCTGCACTGTCTCTTCCTTGTAGGGAGGGATGTGACCTTGGCAGAATGACATGACCTTCCCCTTGACAAGCAGTGCCTGCTGACAGGGCATACGCTGAGTAGCTCCTAATGTCCATTATTTGTCCTTCATCACCAAAGGACATCTGCTAATCCCTCATTCCTGAGTTAGGTGAGCCATTTCATAAAGAAGATTATCTACATAGAGAGCCTATGCATTCTCTTCGTCTGAGACTGGAAGTGGGGAAAAATCTGAATAGATGAATGATCCATTGATCCAGCAATGAATGATCTTGACAGTCACACACAGGCACACATGTTCACAATTGTGCAGCCTTTGGACAAGAAGGGAAGAGGAAGACAGGGGCATCAAATGGATGTGTATAAGAAGGAGAAAAGAAGGGAAGAAGGGAAGCTGGGACGGACAATTTGCAGATGTTTTCACCTTCCTAGAAGTTTTGCTTTACAAATGGCTTGGTTCAAACCAACTTTTGGATCTTTCTGGTTTATTGATCCTGTTCTATTGACCATAGCTTCCTGATTGGTCAGAGTCATTGTTAACACAAGAGCTAAAATAAACGTCCCCTGACTAATGATAAGCAGCATTTATTGAGCTCTTATCATAGAGAATTTATATTGTCCTAAATACTAAGCACGAATTATATTCCTCAGTCCTCAAAATAACTGTCTTATTATTGGCCCCATTTTACAGATGAGAAAACTGATATTCAGAAGAGTGAGTTGCCAAAGGTCACACAGTGAGTATGCCATTCCTGTGTCAGTTTGTTCTCAGCTCCATATATGTCCCCTCTATTCTGTAGGGCAGGAAAGTACCTGTCCCAGGCTCCCTTGATGACTAGACTCCAGGTAGAATTGGCCAATAGGAGGTACTAGTGAAAAAGTGGAGCATGAGAAAATAAATTTCTGTTTTAGAAGCCACCAGTCTATGCTATTTTGTTACATCTAATAAACAAGCTGACTAATATATCACATTTTGGCTCCTCAACTTTTCTTTAACTTTGTGGTGCCATTTCCTGCATTAAATTCCATTCTGTTTGAAACCCTTCATATATTTTTGTGCTTTTGTTCTCCTGACTGGCCCCTGACTCACTCATTTAGAAGTTCAGAACTGAGATTCCAGCTAAGGTCTGAACAGACACCAAAAACTGTGTTCTCAAAAGTTGTGTTGTACTTCATATATTGTTTTGGTTGTCTGCAGAGATCTGGGGGAAAAGCCAAATAAATAACATGAAGCCAAGGTTCTGTGAGCCAGTGTCTCCAAAATCAATGGAAATGGGAAAAAGCTTCAAGTTTTTGGAGTCTAAATGTGACTTTTCAGACACTGCCTTTATAATTACAAGTGGAGGTTGGGGGGGGGCGTGTTTGGAGGAGGAGCCCTCCAGTTAGTGGTCCTGCTTTAAAGTGGCAGCAAAAGGGGCAGGGATACTGTGCCAGTGGGATGTATTCCTCTCTAACTCGTGAAACGTACCGCGCAACGGCATGCCAAGTCCGGAACGGAATGGCGTGTTACCTTGGCAGTGAATTATGTGTCTTTTTCCTTTTCTGATAACACGTGGTATTTTGAACGTTAATGTGGGCAAGGTACAAGTTTTTAATGTTATCAACTATTCTCCTTTTTGACAAGTCTTCCTCCTTTTCCTATTAAGAGTTTACTTTTTTTAAAAACTAAATTGGAGGAGAAGATAGACACTTTGGAAGCTCTTTCACTTTTCCTCCATGGGCCTTGTATGTTGCACCTCTTAATGAGAATATTAAGAGCCACGTTTCTCCCTGAGAACTGTAAGCAAATCTCTCACTAAGAATATGAGCCAAAGCAGCTTGCTAATTGCTAATGAGAAAGTGATAACTTTAGAAACACTGGTGGCTATTTCATGGGTGGCTGATAAAGAATAAAGATGGGCATCAGCTCTCCAAATGTCATGGACACATGATTTGCTTCTAGTTATAACGCTCATTCTAACAGGCCAAGGGAACGAACTCAGTGGGTGGACATGATTAACTGCTTTCACAGGGGCATGGTGATTATTAAGCTGGGCAATAATGCCCAGCAAAGGAAATTTCATCTCAAGCTATGATAGTAACAGATTATAGTGGGTGGGATGTGGAAGTGATATGTCCAAATTTGTCCAAATTCCTAACATGTTATGTTCAAGGCATGCTTTATTAAAAATGTACAAAGCTAACTGCTGATGCATAGAAATAATTTCACTTGGTATTTAATCACTTTAATCCAATCGAAATATTTTCCTTGTTGCTATCACTGAGGAACACATTGTTGGTCAAAGATGATAGGCAGATACACGTTGCTGTACCCTGCAGAACCAGTTCTATGCTGTAGGTGACTAACTCATAGAAGAAACATTCATTTTGTTTGTTCATTGCCTCCTTAAAAGTCTGAGAAATGGAAAACTAGAGAGATGAAGTGCCTCACGCATCAATAAAATATTAACATATTTTATTTAGTGAAGATGATTCCACAAAATAAAGTTACATAATCAGGCACAGACTAATGGAACCCAGATTATAACCCAAGGGAAGTGATCAGGAATGTGATGTCCCTACCAATTACCAGTGAGTTTTCAGGTAACACTCCCAGAGGTTAGTTAATTGCCCCATAAGCTAAACAATTGATAACAGGGACTGCTTAGGGCCGGCGAGTCCTCATAGGTAGACGGCTCATTCCAGGGATAAGTAAATACAGAATATATAGTATTTGCTATCTTTTCTATAAAAGTATGAAGTGGAAACAATGTGGGTCTGATAAGGGAAAGGCCTGAGTTCTAATCTTTATGCCCAAACTTCTGCAAGAAATGGCAATAAAAATAATCCCTGCATATATGTTTGTTATAAGGATTCAATGATTTATTATAGGCAAAGGGCCTGATATGTAATAAGGTCCACAATTGTTATTACTGTGATGAACTATTTGGATTCGGACACGGGCCTTCACCTCTCTAAATGTCTGTTCTGGGGAAAAGGGAATAGTGATTCCTAAAACTTCTCAGAATTTGCACCAGTGGGTATAATTGTAGGGGGTCAGATATTGGAACAGTGAAAGGAAGGCTTTGCCAACAGTCAAAGTTTCCTGATAGATGCATCAAAACAAAGTAACTTTCCTGTCACTGTAGATGTTCAGTTCTAGGATAGGCAACTACTTTTCAGGCATGAAAAAGGGGAGTTCAATAACAGAAGCTAATGCAACCTTCAAGATTCTATGATTCTAAGTAACAAATATTAAGTAAAGTTTAAGTGTATCTAACTCTTCTACCTCTTGAAGTTTTGCTATAGATTGAATTTTGTGTGTATCTCTTATAGACATGATAATTTGATATACACTGCATTTAAATTAATACATTTTAAGATATTTATTTATAATTATTATTTAATAATAATAATAATGGCAAGGAGAACTAATCATTCACTAGGCACCTCATATTTGCCAGACATTGTTATACCATCTTACATTTGTAATTTTATTTAGGCCATTCAGAAAGCCAGTCCAGAAACAACTAGGCAGCCTTGATCAGAATGAAATCTGGAGATAAGGGAGGACAGCTGCCTCTTTTTCTTTTGAATATTCACATATTTACGTGGATGTAACTTACTAACTTGTAAGTTTTTATTCTTCTAATTATTAGCACATGATATTTCAAGTGCAAAGTTTCATTTAGCTGAAATATTCTTTCTGGTTACAGGTAAATTTTGGATGTCTAAATTGAGAAATATTTAAAAGCATTGTCTTAGGATTCAAACCATTCTCGAGTTTTCCATGTTAAAATGGGAGGTGTATGGGGTATTGTGACTTACACTGAGGTCCAAGCTTCCCAAGTCTAAGGGCAAAGAAACCTCTTCCTGCTATACTACTCTGTTTCCAACCCATCTGTGGTTTTCTGGCCGTGATTATAAATAATTAAAATTAAGAATATTCAGGGAGTTCCCTGGTGGTCCAGTGGTGAAGACTCTGGAGCTTTCACTGCTGTGGCCTGGGTTCAGTCCTGGTCAGGGGAACTAAGATCCCACAAGTTGCGTGGCCAAAAAAAAAAAGAATATTCAGAAGCCCTAATGTGAACTGGTATTTCACTCTTCTCACCAAAATTCCATTACGAAATGAGAAACAACTAGACTAAGAGGCTATTTCATTTCTTTTAGCTGTCATGGCGTGCTCTTATGAATGTGAGAATGCCAAAAGATAGCACCTAGGATATTTGCATTTGGCCTTTGACTTGTGATCCTATGATCTTAATTTAGAATCAGGAATCTCCTGTGTCTGCCTTCTGGAGATAATATTGTCACTCAAGTTCTTGGACCCTGATTCTGTGCTCTCGTCCACTCCACCCGCCTGCCCCCGCTCCCAATCTCCCCAAAACACACCCCCAAACCAGGCTATAGGCTTGGAGACCTATGTAAGTTGTCTAACTTCCTATTTAGGTCATTAGAACAATTACTCTACCCTTAAGCCCCCCCAAAAAGGCTTTTGATCAAGTCACCTGTTAATTTTTGAAAACTATGCTTTCTTCTAAGACAAGAAAGCTAACTAGACCTACAGAAATGACTCAGTAACTTTTTCAAAAAAAAATAGATTTATTTATTTATTTTTGGCTGTGTTGGGTCTCCATTGCTGCACACGGGCTTTCTCCAGTTGAGGCGAGCGGGGGCTACTCTTCATTGTGGTGCGCAGGCTTCTCACTGTGGTGGCTTCTCTTGTTGCAGAGCACGGGCTCTAAGTGCGCGGGCTTCAGTAGTTGTGGCACGAGGGCTCAGTAGTTGTGGCTCGCAGGCTCTAGAGTGCAGGCTCGGTAGTTGTGGTGCACAGGCTTAGTTGCTCCTCATCATGTGGGATCTTCCCGGACCTGGGCTCAAACCCGTGTCCCCTGCATTGGCAGGCGGATTCTTAACCACTGTGCCACCAGGGAAGTCCTCAATAACTTATTGAAGGTATGATGTGATGGTGTTCAAACTACCTTAGATAAGAAATTGAAGACAACTCTGAGAGCCTTGCATGATGGTGTTGAGCACAATCAATATGGATTTGGGGATTTAAAGTTGTCTTCCTAAGGACTTCCCTGGCGGTCCAGTGGTTAGGTCTCCACAACTCCAGTGCAGGGGGTGTGGGTTCGATCCCTAGTTGGGGAACTAAGATCCCACATGATGTGCAGCCAAAAAAAAAAGCAAGTTGTCTTCCTAGGCCTAGTGCAAAACTTCTTCTCTCTCCTATTCTCAATATTGTTTTAAATAATTTGCATTAAGAAAAATTTAAGCTCCATGATTATGTCGGTGTATTAGTGGGTGTCTAAGTAATTTCAATAGCTTATTGCAGTGCAAAATGCAATTATTTTCCACCCAAATTCTCTATATGAACAATGAATATATTACAGAGTATTGTACAATGTATACACATATTATAGATATGTATACATATCTATTTATATTGTATACTTATTTTTGTAAACTCATTGCAATGCATTCTGTATTGAAATAATGTATAAGGAAACTAATGTTCTAATTAATATCTTCAAATTAAGTAAATTCTGTACCTTTTTCAATTCATTTATCAAATGATTTTGATCAGCTACTACATACGTGTTACAGTGCTAGGCACTTTCCACAGATGTTATCTCATTTAATGACCTTAGCAGCCTTTTGAAGAATATGTTAGCACCTGTATTTTACAGATAAGGAAGTGGAGGCTGTCTTAGTCAGTTTGGGCTGCTGTAACAAAATGTCATAGACTGGGTGGCTTACAAACAACAGAAATTTATTTCTCACAGCTCTGGAGGCTGGGAAGTCCAAGATCAATGTACCATGATTCTGTGTCTGGTGAAAGCCCACATCCTGGTTCATAGATGGCTGTCTTCTCGATGTTCCCATGCGGTGGAAGGGGCAAGGGAGCTCTCTGGGGTCTCTTTTACAAGGGCACTAATCCCATTCATGAGGGCCCCACTCTCATGATCTAATCATCTCATAAAGGCCCCACATCCAAATAACATCACATTGGGCATTAAGATTCAACATACAAAGTTAAGGGATACAAACTTCAGTCTGTAGCAGAAGCTACATATAATGAACCCACAACACAATTTTACTGTCTATAGACCTGGGATTTGAACTCAGATTCAGTGCTTTTGCCAACGCTTTACACTTCTAAGGGCAGAGGAGCCCTGGAAGTAGATGAATGTGTTGTAGACTCGGTAAAATAATTCACTTAAAAATAGCTCCTCTTTTCCTTTGGGCAAATTACATAAACCACGAAGAAAAAATAACTTGCTCCAAACTGGAACGACCAACCTATTTGTTGTGGAAATGAATATCCCAATGTTTGAATACTGTCTCTGCACTGACTGGCAATAGAAGGCGGTGCTAGAAATAACACTTTCCTTTTCCATTGAATATTAAAGTTACCACGGGAAAGTGGTTGCCACATTTTTGTACACTGCAAGCTGTCGTGGTAGAAGGAACCACCACTTATGTTGTATCTGGATGTTTTATTCTTCTCATGATGCAAACTGCCATTGCATCATTTTTTTTTTTTTAATGTGAGGAGATTTGTAAGCATATTAAATGAAAGATGCATGGCATAGATCTATTTTCTTTCAATCTGGAAAGAAAAAAAGTGAATGCAGCAGAACCTCCTTATAAATTGAGGTGGCCAGTGATGGATGGATTTGAGGGGAAATGTAGTGCAGGGGGCTAAGAATATGTGCTCTGGAGCTGGACTATGTGGGTTTTATCTACTAGCTGTGTGACCTAGAGAAAGTTAAAAAAAAAGTCTGTGCCTCAGTTTCCTTATGTTTGAAGAGTGAGAACTAATTAGCTTTAGTACTTCTTACAAGATTTAAAACAAAATAGTATCTTTAAGACAATTTACTGGAAAAGTAGAAATACTATTTTTCAATGGCTTAACGTCACTGCAGCCTGGGGCTGACTGTAGGCAGAGAAAAGGTATTCTAATTTCCTAAACACTTGGAGGTTTGTGCCTAGTCTCTCCCTGTCAACATATTTGGAAACATGAACTTCAAATTGCTCTCTCTTTAAATAGTAGTGCAATAATTGGCATTGACAATAGAATTAGTGAATTCTGGAAGGGAAGATCCTTGTATACCCAAGCCATAGTTCACAGTAAATATTTCTTAAGTTTATGAACCAATCAAGCAATTTGATATTTAGAAATGTCTGCTTGGCTTATCAAAGGCATGTTGTTCTATTATTTTTACAGAGGGCAGAACAATGGTCTGTCTTTTGGAATATTTAGAAATATTATTCAATTCTTTCCTTCTCAGGAAAGAAAATGAGATGATTGAAAATAAAGTTAGGAGCTGAAGGGATAAGTCTCTAGTGCTCGCCTTTGGGGGTCGGGGTGGTTGCTGATTGATCCTGTCATTTTTAGACACTATATGCTACAAAAAGGGGTTTCTACACTCAGGAGCCAGCACTGATCATGAGTTTTAGGTATAGACAGGTGAGTATTTTTATAGTAATGGCTATATATTTAGTAGGTATTTTAAAATTCAAGTAGCCTATCCTATAGATGCAGCCTCTATTCCTACTCCAGGCAATAGCTCCCAGACTTTTCTTTGGGGAAATGCTGCTGTATCAGTGGTATCAGTCTTGGTGGGACTGTCAATCAAAGTGCTTCTTCCTCTGAGGGCTAAGGGGTGAGGCAAATGTATGCTCTTTTTCTGAACTTTCAATGAAGTGATAACAAAGTTTCAAATTCAATCAGCCCTGTGACTGCATGAGGATTTCTGTTTTCTTTGTTCCTGGGACTGTCTTTCCCACCAGTGCCTCTTTGGCTGATCCCTCCATCCTAGAATTTATGCTGTATCTTTGCAATATGCTCTTTTCAGATTTTTAAATCCTACATAACTAGAGTAAGTTTTTGCTGATTATATTTAAAAATTTTGTTTCACTTTGGATGTTACGGATATTACTGCTTTAGAAAAATCATTGTATTAACATAAAACATGGTTGTTTTAAAGAAAAAAATGTAACCAAGAGTTTGTACAAATGATACGTAGATCTAGCAAAAATTGTGAGGATTGGCAAAGGGCTAATGTTAGGGAAACATCATTACAATTATTGACATTAGCACCAAGCTTCCTGGACATATTTAGGGATTAAAATTGGAATATCTTGAAAAGCCATTAAAAAGAGAATCCAGGATTATTGGGATGATCCTTATTGATAAAAGAAATACAGACTTGGAACAAATATACTATTAGTGGTTTTGAAGATTTAGAACAGATATATTTTGAAAAGGGCATTGTATTATTTCCTTGGTCAAGATCAGTCCTTTAAAATTTTTTTTTAATTTTAAATTTAAAAAAAATTTAAAAATTTAAAAAAATTAAAAAAATTTTTTCCAGGCCTTTAAAAAAAAATCTAAAAACACTTACTGCTTATATCACAGAATCCTGTTTTTCTTTTTCTAAGTGGAATATTTTGTTTATTTTTAACATTATTTCCCCCAATTAGTAAAACACTGAAAGTATAAACCTCCATCGACCAAATCAAGACTCAGTGCTGCAGATAAGCCTGTGTGCGTGTGTGTGTGTGTGTGTGTGTGTGTGTGTGTATGTGTGTGTGTATACCAGAACCATGCATCTGAGGCTGGAGGTTTCTTGTTAAGAATGTTAGAGATTCCAGTCCTGCTTCTTTTGTACACATTGATATAAATGCCACGAGGTCCTTTGTGTCCCAACCCCAGAGGAGCAAGTTAAGGACCCTTTCACCTTGAGGTTCTCTGAGTTCCGGTTTGGGATCTAAACACCTGGAGGTTGAAGACTTCCATCCTCCCCCAATGTTACCTTTTTATCAGATGCTTTTATTTTTATTTCAAAAATATAATTTAAAAATTTGGGGATGAAGGTTGGGCTAAGTAAAGATTTTGACACCTGAAAATGTTTTTGTCAATTATGTTTTCCCAGTAACCGCTCTCAGGGAAATAGTGATAAGAAATGCAAGTTGCTTATAATCCCCCAAATAATCTGCTCTGGGGAAAGAAAGGGTCAAGTGGTGGAGAATTCACTTCGAAATGACATGACACCAAGCAACTTACTATGTTTCCAATATGACCTTTATTGAGCAACTACTGCTGTGACGTTTAACATCAATCAACGAAAAGTTGCAAACTGCATGTCAACGAGGTTCTCCCATGAACAAAAGTCCTTTTTAAATGCACCAGTGAGGTAAACATAATTATTCATAATATAGCTTTCTTAAGGCTAAGAGAGTTCTGTGTTTCATTTATTATTTTTGGCTCAGTTGGTTCTTTGCATAATATACCTCAAGACATCCCCCCAAGCGCCCCCCTTCCAACAGCTTAGGAAATTGGCCACTTCCCCAGGTACATACAGTATCATGCATTCGAATCGCCCAAACACTGGGGAGGGAGCACCCTGGGCTTGCATGCAGGTCCCTCATATTGCACAAAGTAAAATACAATGCCTGGAGCCCCCATGGGAGAACCCGTTCTGTTTTGAAGCTGTCAATCACATGCATTTTGAAATTGTCATATGGCTTAACCTTTTGCGATGGACTCATCTATTAGTCACTCTGGGTGACTTCCTTTACTACGGCGTGTGAAGTGACCTTCTCTACCTTTTTGGTAGACACTAATTTCTCCTCAAAGGTCTCTTCATGCTCTTCGACCTTTTGAGTGACGGTTACAGACTTGGTGATATACTTGGTAGCACCATCTCCCCCCTCACTGGTGGTTTTGTCTACTATTTTGGTGACCACCACTTTCTCCTCACCTCTATCACCACCCTTCTTTTCATCTGCTGGGCTCAAGTCTAGCCCGTTGGTGACAACCCCTTTCTTCTCTTCTCCCCCACTGCCCTTCTCCTTAGCTTCCTGCACATGCTCCTCTTTCCCTTCCACCTCCCCATTGATGGCTATGTCTTCCTTCCTGGAATCCTTCAAACCTCCCTCCTCCTTCTTCCCCACCTCTTCCGCTTTCTCCTTCTCCTTCTCTTTCTCCTTCTCCTTCTCTTTCTCCTTCTCCTTCTCTTTCTCCTTCTCCTGCTGCTGTGGCTTTTCCTCCTCTTTGGCCTCCTTCTCCAAGCTCACCTTTACTGATTTGGCGACCGCCTCCTCCACGACTTCCTCCTTCACTGGGGATTCAGCCTTTTTCTTCTCTGGCACATCCTTTGGCTTCTCCTCCTTTTTCTCTCCCTTCTCTTCCTTGGGAGCTTCCTTTGCTTCTTCCTTCTTTTCTTCCTCCACTTTCCCTTCCTCCTCTTTCTGTTCTCCTTTCTCGGCTCCAGCTTCTGCTTTGGGCTTCACCTCTTCCACGGGTGACTTTGGCACTGGGGACTTGGCTTGCTCCGGCTTCTCCACCTTGGCTTCTGCCACCAGCTCCTCCTTGGGAACCACTTCTTCACCCTTTTCCTCCATTTTCTTTTCCTCCTTAGCTTCGGCGGCTTCCTCTCCTTCACCTTCAGGCTCTGTTTCTCCTTCCTCTTCCTGCTCACCTTCCTCTTTTTCACTAGAAACTTCCTTCTCAGAGCCTCCTTCCTCAGCTTGGTCTGATTTAGCGCCCTCCTCTTCCTCCTCTTCCTCTCTGCCCTCTTCCTCCTCTCCTTTAAGTTCAGGTGCAATAGCTTTCACTGGAGACTTTTTGGCAGCTACAACTTCTTCTTCGGCTTCTTTTTTCTCTTTCTTTTCTTCAGCCTCTTCTTCCTTGCCCTCTTCTTTCATGGAAACTGTCAATTCCTCTGCAATGGCCGTCAGGGCTTCTTCCATTTCTGATTTCTCATCTTCCACCTTGGTTTCCTCTATGATCTCCTCGACAAATTTGTGTTGGACCTTTAGCTTGGGAGCCTCTACCTTGGTTTTCTGAAACTTACTGGATATTGTGATGGAGGGCTGTCGGTGTGTATAGAGCGGCCCAGTGATGCTTCCTGCAAATGTGCTAAATCTGGTCTCTTCACCCTCCAGGAGTTTCCTAAGGAGAGAATCAAAGAAGGCAAGACGTAATTAAAATCTCACTGGGCCTTCTGAACTTCATTACAGTATGTGTAACGTGGTAGATATCTTTGAATAAATAGAATCACTTGAAGTAACACTTGCTATCATTTCATTAGTATATTGTGTCATATTCAATGACAGAAACAGATTCTCAGGGACAATCAGCCAGTCACCTGATGCAGTAACTAACCACGCCCAACAGTCCACTCACTACACCCAGCTACCAAATCTCAGCTCTGCCGCAATCCATTTGGTGCAACATGAATACGCTGAAAAGCTCCCTAGAGGCCAAAAAGGCCTTAAGTGACGTTCTTGAGCATTTGGACTTTCAAGATGTATACTAAATGTCTTTTAGCAAACATTCAAAAATTTTACAAAACTATTTAGAGTATATTAGAATTCAAGCTATATGTATCATAGCTAGGTGCTAATATGTATGTATCAAGTTATAAACTGGTCTGAGATTTTAATCATAAAGTGTCTATTTTATATAACTATTCAGCTTTCCTGAAAGGACAGATGGCTCTGAGCTGAGTGCAATTTATTCTTGTAATATGAATGATCTTACTGGTAAAAAAACAAAAAGAAAAACGACCCCTCCTCCCCCCAAAAAAACTATTAGTCAAGGATTTTCACCTATGAACTTAGTCAACAGCAAGGTGACATCAGTTAATATATTTATAATCTCTTCTCTTTCTCTGGTTGTATATCTAGATCTATAAACATAAATCTAAATAAAAAAATATATTCTATCAATCAATCATATTTATTCTCAGCCAGATGATGGCAATAGTAAGCTGTAACTGAGCGAGAAATGGAACGTCCTGGTGTTTGTCCTTGACATTACACAGTTGAAAAGCTAAAAGCACTAGATGAAATATTAAAAACTAAAATTCTGTTTTTGTTTCAAATATTTGAAAACAATTGTTTCGCTAAAATAAAAAAGTTTAAGCATAAGCACTGAAATTAATCGGCGCTCTTCCTCTAAACACTTTATTCAAACATTTTAACTACTGTTTACTCTTTTAAAGCTGCATAAAAAGTTGCAATTCTTTAATTACTTTTTAATTAAGAAAGAAAACCAGGCACTGATTTAAGACTCCTGCAACCTGCTTGCTTTAACTTAAGTGGTGAAGGTTCCTGCCTAAACGGCCTCTACAGTGCGGCTACTATTTCGGCCACGTCCGCCGCGAGCACGGTACCTGTATGCAGCGATCTCGATATCTAGAGCCATCTTGACGTTGAGGAGATCCTGGTATTCTCTCAAATGACGCGCCATTTCCCACTTTGTGCCCCGAAGCTCGTTTTCCAACTGCTGGATGGTGTCCTGAAAGAGACACAGCCACAGACTTATCCTTCCAAACAGCTACTTCTTTCGCGAACCACACCTCCTCCTTCTTCCTCCTCTCCCTCGACTCCCTCCAGCTTTGCAAACCTCGGGTACCGCTCCCAGACACCCTCCCCCCTTAAAGTAAAAATCTAAGGAATTCACAAACGAACAAACAGAATCAATAAGACGAGTAGACATTTCCTGGGCACACCACGCACTGGGACCAGCGGATCTAGAAGAGGTCTCAGCAGGAAACACACATGCATGGGGAAACCCCACGGCTGACCTGGCCCTTCCCATCTGAGCCCTTTGGGCTGAAGCCAATTTTGGGAGTTCTTCCGATCACGGCTGGAAAAGTTGAGAATACATGAGTTTCTGCACAGCTATCCTAAAGTTGCTGCTTTACCAACTACCCGAATGTATACCTCCTACTTTAAATGCGCAAGCGTGCAAAACTGGAACTCCTAAGGAAAAGAAGCACGTTTTGAAAACGATCAGGGGTCTTCGAGCGGGGGATGGTGCGTGGGGGAGGCGTGTGGAGGGGATGGGGAGGGACGAGGACGCTTTGAGCCTCCAACTTGGGTCTGCGTCGCGCGCGCGCGCACTGGCCAGCGGCCGCTAGGGAGCGCGGCTGAGAGAGCGGCGGGGCGCGGGCCTGAGTGTCGGGGGCGCGCGGCGCTGGCGCTGGCGCAGGCTGGCCGCGCAGCCGCTGTTCCTACCTGGTAGCTGCTCAGGTCGTGGTTGTGCCGCTCCTCGATGTCGCTGAGCTGCCGCTCCAGGGATTCCTTGGTGCCGCGCACCGACTCGAGCTCGATGCTCTTGGACTGCAGTTGGCGCCGGTACTCGGCGATCTCTTCCTTGGCGGAACGGATGGCCTCCTTGTTCTGCTCGGCTGCCTCGGTGAGCTTGGCGTAGCGGCACTTAAACCATTCTTCGGCCTGGTGCATGTTCTGGTCCGAGTGGCATTCGAGCTGGGAGCGGATCTCCTTCAGCGCCGACGAGATGTCTGTCTTCAGGTAGTCTTTGCGCTCCACGGTGACGTGGGACGCCTGGATCTGGGCCAGCAGGTCGGCCACCTCCTCCTCGTGATTGCTCCGCAGGAAGGCCACCTCATCCTGCAGCGACTGCACTTTCTTGTCCAGCTCCACCTTGACCAGCGACGACTCTTCGATGTCTTTGCGCAGCGCGCGGATGGCCGCCTCGGTGTCGTCGCGCAGCCGTGCCTCCTCCTCGAAGCGCTCCTTGAGCCTGTGGATGTCCTCTTCCAGGTGGTCCGAGTCCAGCTGCACCTGAGCCTTCTCGTGGTTCACCAGCTGCAGCGTGGCGCGCAGCTCGCGGATCTCCTGGTCGTACGCGTCGCCCAGCTGGGCGTGCGAGGCCTGCTTCTGCCGTAGCGCCTGGATCTCCACTTCGATCTCCTTGTTCTGCTGCTCTAGGTAGTGCACTTTCTCTATGTAGCCCGCGAAGCGGTCGTTCAGCCCCTGCAGCTGCTCCTTCTCATTGGAGCGGGACAGCTTGTAGTCGCCGCCCGGCCCAGAGCCGCCGTTAAGCAGGGACGAGGACTGGCTGAAGTCGAGGCTGCTCTCGGCGGAGCTGAGCATGGCCGAGCTGTAGGCGAGGCGCGGGGCGAGAGCGCTGCGCTTGTAGGAGGAGGACACGGTGCTGGGCGAGCCGCGGGACCATGACTGCGAGCGGAAGCCGCTGGACGGGGAGCCGCTGACGCGGCTGAAGCTCGAGCGGGTGTCGGTTACCCGCCGGTAGGCGGACGGGTTGCCCAGCGAGTCCAGCGTGTAGCTCATCTTGGAGGCTTCGGGGCGTGTGGCTGGCACAGCGTTCTGCTGCCCTCGCCGCAGCCCCTTTATAGCCGCGGCGGCTGGTCCTGGGCCAGGGCCCCGCCCAGTGGAGGCGGCGGCCGAGGAGGCGGGGACTGCGGGTACCGGGCCGTGGGGATGGGTGGGGGGGGGGGGTGAAGACAGCCCAGCAGTGATTCAGCGCCCGCTCCACGTGGCCCCGCGCCGCATCGGACCCCGGACTTTGCTACCTTGGCCCCGACCCCTCCCCCCAGCTCTTCTTTCGGTGCCAGACCACCTGTCCCCTCCCAATCCCCCCTCTCTCCATTACTCTTCACCTTCGGATTGCATTTTACACCCCCAGTGGGAGTATTCACCCAACGCCCTTTCTTTGTTCAGTCACTCTCCCACCGTTCGGGCCGCTTTTCTAGCGACCCCCTAGCCACTTTGTTCTTGTTCTTTTTTGTTTTCTGATTGTGTGTGTGTGTGTGTGTGTGTGTGTAAACCCTTTGCACTCTTATCTTCACGTTTTTCTCTTCTTTTGCCCTTTCACCATTACTTTTTTCTTTACCCATCTTCTGTGCTTAATCACTTCCCCCTCTATTTGGCATCTCTTCGCCTTCCCACTTTAAAACTTCTTCAGTCCCACTCACTCCTCCCTTCTCTCTGAGCCCCTTCCTCCTGGACCTTTTTCTTCCCAGTCTTGTCTTTTCTCTTTCTCCTTCCTCTCCTCCCCCTTCCTCCCGCCCCTCCCCCATCCTCATCTCCCCTTGCCTTCCTCCCCTCCCCCCACTCCCGGTCTTAAAGCAGCCCGAGACGAGCGCAGGCCCCGAGTTGGGCCTAGAAGAAAAAAACAAAAAGACTTTGAAGAACGGTCAGCCTGAAGTCTTCGAGAAGGGGACAGAGAGGCTGGGCCGGGGTATTTATTTGTATTAAAAGTGGGATATGTCGCTGCTTTCTGCTTAACGTTTGGGGGACGTCCGCAGTTTCCGCAGGGGCAGAAGGTAAGGCGCTTGTGCTCGCTATGGCGCCGGCAGCACCAAGGACAGCGCCCAGGCTGGTTTGCTGGAAGATTCAGCCGCCCTGGGGGCTTGTCGCCCAGCATTGCTTGTCTGGTTAGGTTGGCGGGGGGTTTCCTTCCCCCCTTCTACCCGAGTAAATACAATTAAAGCCAGTTTGTAGTGACTCTGAAGGAGCCAAGCTGGGATCTCATGCTAAGATTCCTCTGCAATGCAGGGTTGGCACGATGCAGATTTTGAAAACAAATAAAATTAATTAAAGTCAGGTAACAGAGATAATATACTTGTAGCCCAGTTTCAGTTTTCTTACATATGATGGATGCAAGAAATCAAGAGATACAGGGCCTGAAATCTGAAGGTCAAATATTCCTTGGAAAGGGGAATTCGAAATCTGCAGAGATGAAAAGTCCAGGGAGATATAGTTTATGATAAGTCTGAACAAAAACAATTGCATTGTCATCTTTCTGTTCAGTACTCCCTGTTTGTGACTGCGATGACTGAAAAGCACCTGAATGAATTTCAAATTAATTTAAAAGTTGCCAAGTTATTCACCATAACTTTGAATAAAACCAGATTTTTTTTTCTTCCACTTAGATTTTAATGACTGATTTGGAATAGATTTTCTATATATGTAAACATGTTTATTTAAATAAGGAAACTACACAGACTTCCTGCTGTCTGGTGCACTGCTAACTGTTAAAATGTCCCTTTATTTTGCATGGTGCTTTGGGGGTAATTCAGGGTAAAAAAGTTCAGGATACTGCAAGACAAAAGTGAAGAGTAGAATGCCAGCTAATGACCATGTTTGCTAGGACCACAGGCACAAGTGATTGCATGCAAAATGCTTGTTATGGCTGAGAACAAGCAATTGTTTGTGAAAAGTAGAGCCCCCAGACTTTTTTTCTTCACAGCGTTCTCCTTGTTTTATTAAATGACGAGGTCCTATCAATCAGTAAGTAATCAGAAAAGGCTTGGTTTCTAGAGGTATTTATTTTTATTTTTTATAAAATCTCTTGGCCCTTTTGTATTTTAAAACAAAACGGGTTAATTTAGGGAGTTCCTTTTGGCTTATTAATGTGAAACTGCAGCATTGCAGGCTCTGTGGGGAAAGGAAGTTCTAGTTTGCTAAGAGACAGGTTATCTTTCAGGCAAGGAGAGTCCATGTCTCAAGCTGTTGGGAGAGACAGTTGACAGACAGAGTGAGGGGATTAACTTGTGAATATTGCAAAAATGGGATTTTCTGGTTTCAGAGGGATAAATTTAAAAAAAAGAAAAAAAGAAAATCCCCTGTTCTTCTGTTAAGTACTGCCGGTCTCCACGTTGGACTGTGAATGATATCATCAGATAAGGCCCAGTGCTAATTATGCAGTAATTATGCCTTAGTTACTTAGTACTTTCTGCTTTTATTAAAAAATATACAAACCCTTGTCAGTTTCCTGTTGCACGTGCGCTGAAACACTTTCTGCCAGTGAGAGCAAATGGTTAAGGAGAAGGCTGCTGCTTTTAGTTTTTTTCAGGGCTTTGAAAGTGAGATGACTCTGCAGAGAGACATTTACAAGGAATCACATGTCCAACTTCACAATCAGTTTTGCCTTGTATCTAAGCTGGGTTAGAAATTGTTCAGCTTTTAACTGGTTACAGAAGGAAGAAAGCATTGCGGACAAATCAAATAATGGCTAACTTCTCAGGCTAAATCCAATTAGTTGCCTACAGCTTAAAATTATAACTTCAATGTCGCATGAAGTATTGTTCATTCTGGCCACAACAAGATAATGCAGAGAATTATAACTGTCACCTTATCAAGGAAAACAGTTCTCATGGCTTAAAAAATGATTGCTCCAAGGACCTACTGTGTAGCACAGGGAACTATACTCAATATTTTGTAATCACCTGTAAGGGAAAAGAATCTGAAAAAAAAATAGATCTATATGTATGTATAACTGAATCACTTTGCTGTACACCTGAAACTAACACAACATTGTAAATCAACCATACTTCAATAAAAAATAAATTAATTAAAAATTTAAAAAAAGACTGATCCAGTTCCACATTTAGTAAAATATTTTATTTTACATTAGACTTTTCACTTTAATCACTCTTTCTGAAGGTGACTTGAAGGTTATGCTGGTCAGTGAATTTAGTATACAAACTTTTTAAAAAAGTTATAACATTCTTTTTTTTCCCTCTTTGTCTCATATTTTTGAAGAACATTTACTACCCTAATATTTTACATAGAAAGAAATGTAAGCTTTTGCATTTTTTACCTTAATGTCACTAAGGCTACGGAATCTTCCGAAAATATTACCAAGAGAGAAAATAAGCATGAGGATTCATCTGAATTTGCAACACTGTTGAGTCTGACTATGATACTTTTATAATTTATTCTAAATAAGGAAGTTACACATGATTTAAATGAAAGACATTTTAAATGAAATGGTCTCTGGGTGTTGTACCATAAGCTACAGTGTGGTTTGAATCAATTTATTTCCACAGGGAAATACACAGCATGCTGTGTGTTCCTTCAGTAGGTGAAGTGCAAACATTAACTTTGTAGGTAAGAGATAGCTATTGTGAGGTCTTATCTAATGATAATGGGAAAGTATTCTTTGCATAAGGGGTTTATTCTTTGCGTCAAAGTAAGTTTAGAAAAATAAGGAGCTGGGCATTTCCTTCCTCCTTTCCATATTTCCTTCCATGTTAAAGAACACTTTTTTGATACACAAAAATGCAAGGAGGATGTGAGAACTGGGCAGCAAGCAAACTGCTCCATATGGAAGACACCACTGTCAAATCGGTGGGCTGAATCTCTCCCAGATTTGATGATCTGTACATTGTCCCAATCTGCTGTGATGTCTCGAACCTGATCCTTTTGCCTGGGATCAGATATTCTAGAACTCATGATAAGTAATTTTTTAATAAATTGTCCTTTGCTGATTTTTTAAGGGATGGTCGATGTAGGAAGCTCGGGACTGAGTCTCCTGGAATGGGAACATAAGAAAATGAAAACTGTAATACTTATTTCTACTTGAGCTTCGGGATGTCAAAGTTTAACAGCAGCCGTGGCTTTTGGTCTTTTTTGATTTGAGATGTTGAAAGCAAAATAAAAATATCCTCACAGGAAGAGGCTGTTTCTTGCCAGGAAATCGGGATGTATATATCCCTATTGTCTTTAATTAAAACAAGTCCGTCTGAAACACAGGATCCTTTTTCTAATATTAAGCACTGAAATGGTCTTTGTTTCCCTTGCCAAATATTTTTTGTTGTTGTTGAACATTGCCTTATAGTTCTGTGACTGTTTTTTATGAAAAGTTAATTGAAGTATTTATGAAATTAAGGACATTTTATGGCTTTATATTGTTCCAAACATCAGCTTAATCAGTTTTGAAATTCTATACCAGAAAATGTCATGTTTTATGGGGGGAAAGACTTATTTTTCAGCTTTAACATAGCTTGCTGATTTTTTTTTTTTTTTTTTTTTTTTTGCTGTGTAATGCCTTCACCTCACTGCCCGGAATCAGTTCTGTGAAAGCCAGAGGAGAAGGACTTAGAATTCTTAAAAAGTATTTGAGATAGCCTTGCTAAAAGTGAGTCTAAAAATAAAGTTAAGTAGATGCCTAATAAAACAGCACTGTCGTATTGATTTTTAGCATGTTTTTAATTGGACATGTTGGCTTTACCTATAAAGCAGCAGATCTTGATAATATGCACTTGAATTTTTAAAACCCTGCATTGCACATCACTTTGCACCAGTGCAGCCGTGTAATATTTATGGCATATTTTAATCCCTAGCTTACCAAGGCTTGGCTTAGCAAGAGGCATAATTCTTTTATTAGAAACTCTTAATTAAAACAAGCCTTGTGAAACTAGAGCAGATCAATGATCTATTATCTTTGGAACAAATTTCTGAGATGAGCTAAGCCCAGGACATAAAACAAAGTCAAAAAAGAAGCCCTACCTAACAAGTCTTATTGTCCCGGGACTGGATTCTTTCTCCACAATCTCAGTGATTCTGAAAAGTAGTATTCTTTCATTATCCTCAGAAATTGGGCTCCCTGTCATAGCCACCTCTTTTCACTCAGATTGCCAAGAACATCGTATATTTTAGAATATTTTTACTCACTTCTTTTTGATTACAATTCACATATACTTGTAGAAATTTACAAAATTCAGAGAAACAATAATCGAAGTACTTTCTTCTAGCTTTTCCTCTGTACTTTAAAAATAGAGGGGAATCTTTCTGTTTATGTAATTCCATACCCCGTTTTATAAAATAAATGTACCTGAATATGTAATTTGCTATTTTAGAGGAAGGAATGTGTTTCTGTACGCCATGAGACCTGGGTTCCAGCCAAAGACTGACTTTCATTTTCCTCGTTAAAAAAGGATTTTTAAGGGCCCTTTAGATCAAGAATGATAACATAACAATAACAATTAATAATATAAGAGTAATAATAATAATAGATCAGGAAAGTCTAATTAGGTCTGAGTATTAATTTCTTTCTCTCTCTGACTGCCTCTGTCTCTCTTGTTTGTGGAGAGGTGTGTCATTGTGAAGTTGAAGGCGGTGATGTGACAGTCAGAAGTGGTGAACTGTAATCTGGCCTCGTCAGGCCTGAATACTGTATTCCTTTACATTTAATGGTACCCTGAATCCCAAAGCCATCATCATCACCATCATGAGGTTTTACATGTGAATAACACGTTACATCAAAGAAGCAAAACATAACTCTGTTATCTCATCTGGCCTGAGTACCAGGGGTAGACAGGGTAGAACACAAATTATTATTTCCATTTTAGAGTTGGTAAAATTGATGAAGAGATTTGTCCAAGGCCACGTATCTGGTAAGTGGTGGAGCCAATACCAGAACTCAGATCTTCTGATAGTACTGCTAACATAAAAAAAAAATTCCTTTAGTAGGGCATCAAATCCTGTCTCCACCAGCATGAAAAAAAAAAGTAAAGGTAGGCAGATATTAGTAATATTAGTAACAATAACTGGTATTAATTAAGTGCTTACTAGGTGCCCAGCACTGTGCCAAGATTTTACTGAATTATTTAACCATCACAAAAACCCTTTGAGGTGGCACCATTATTATCCCCATTTTGTAGGAAAATGCAATTGAGCATGCAGGCACAGAGAGGCTAAGTACCACACACAGCTAGGACATGGTGGGGATGAGATGTGAATCTCTGAATGTCCAACTCTGGAGGGGAGATGACCCTCACTGCGGTGTAACACTGCTTCGAAGGCCATGCAGTCCGTCTTAAAAATTTCATTTAAAAGCTAATTGCTTAACTGTTAGATCATATTTTAAAAAATCCAGGACATATGCTGTGAATTCTTTTGCTGCCTTTTTTCTGCATTTATATAAATATGAAACATTTTAATATTTTTTCAGATAACATTACTTCTTGGTTTGTGACTATTAAAAATATTAAAAATGAAAACTTTGAATTACTTGTCTTTGTTTTTTTTTCTTTATCCTAAATTAATTTTCTATGTAATTTGAAGGACATCCAACTCATTCATTCTAGTTCCTTAATATAGATAGTATCCTTAATCATTTATCTATTAATTTAACTGGTATCTATCATTCACGTTTACATGCACTTTTGGTTTAGTTTTTAGGAGGTTTTAATTTGTACTACATATTGATTTATCATATCATTCATTTGCTAATATATCTATATATTTAAACTCACTTAAATTAAAAAGAAAATCTTTTAATCATAGGTGTTCACAATTTTTTGTAGATGTGAAACTCTTGAAACTAAATCTACTTTGAGAGATCTAATAATACTCATCTGAATCTCGGCAGAAGAAATAGCTTGGTCCCCCAGTCTTCATCAGGGAAGGCTTACAATGAATGGCTGGCAAGGAAGCAACTTTATAAATCTATTAAAACAGTGAAGAGACAGCCATGAATAATTCTAAGTGAATCTCTTGATCATCTATCTTATATATTAAAATCAGGGTTATGTGACTGTGTTTATATAGGTTGCCTAGAGACAAGTCAGCCTTAATCCATTTTTGTTATTTATGGGATAAAGTGCTCTGACTCACCCTTATTTTCATTTGTATAAATCTGCTTTGGCTTCTGCTTTATCAGATACGGTCAAGGAAGAGAACTCTTTCCCATTTTTCCTGAACAAAAGTTGACCTTGAAAAGAAACAACATTATCTTGTATTAGTTATGATAGCAATGAGCTTCTGGATTTGGATTACATAAAATTATTAGGAACTGAATGCCTAGTGATGAAATTCTTCCTTAGCCACTGTGACTCATTTAATACAATTTGCTATGCTTCCTGTTAGTCTATGTGGTCCTTCCCTCCTGTCAGGTCAATATACCTTGGCAATCTATCGCCTTCTTGGAAACTCCTAAGAGTGACACGTGCGCCTTCTTGAACAAGGGACATGTGCATGTCGTGATCAAGCCTTTAGGTGTTTATTGAAGATCCCACATCAATGATAGTCTTCTGCTTCTGGGTTTCTGGTTTCGCTTGTACTCCTATGACTTGCTTCTCAGAAACTTCTACTTCTCCAAATCTTTTCCATTTTTTTCAGGGAGGAATTCTTCCTCTCCGTCCCTAAAGCTCAGTGTTTGTGGTCTAGTTAGGTACTACCACCTGCTGGACATTTAAATAATATCTCAACTCTCTCACTAAACTTAAAATTCCAAGTAGCAGATACCAAGTCTTGTACGTATTTGCGCCTCCTACAATATTTTACCGATAGTAGGTGCCCAATCAATGTTTGTTGTATTAATGAGTAAATGAAGTTCTACCTTTTTTCTTTCTTTCAACAAACACCAGTCTGTTCAATACCAGGCACTGTGCTGGACATTGGGGAGTGATATGAAAGACACAATCGTAGCTTGGATGAACACGTTCTTTTTTGTTTTTTTGTTTTTGTTTTTTCCTTTTTTTTTGTTTTGGCCGCTCCACATGCAGGATCTTATTTCCCTGACTAGGGATGGAACTTGTGCCCCCTGCAGTGGAAGGGCAGAGTCCTAACAACTCCCCGCCAGGGAATTCCAGTTTGAACACATTCTAATGGAGGATTCAGGCACGTAAAAACCTAGTTACCACGGGGGAACTGTGGAGCCACTATCTTTAGCTATACTAGAGATAAACAAAGTGCTTCATGGGAGCACAGAGGATGAGCAACTAAACCAATCGGCGATAAAGGTGGAAGAGCCTCAGGGAGAGTTTTCTGGAGGAGGTGACACCTGATGTGACTTTTGAGTTATAAGTAGGAAGTGCCTAGATGTAGAAGGGGGAACAGGCAACCACAGGCACTGAGGTGAGGGTAGACACAGTGCACCCAAAGGACTGTAAGTGAACAGAATAAGGGGGAGCGTGCAGCTTTGGCTGGAGCGGAGAGTACGTAGCCGGGGGTAGAGAGATGGGGTCATGTAGCACAGCCTGGAGAAAGGCAAACGCAGCCCAGGCTGGAGAGAGGGGGAACACATAGCCCAGGATAGAAAGAGGATATTAGGTGAGGCGGGCAGGATAAGGGACATGCAGCCCAGGCTGGAGGTGGAAGCAGGGAAGAGACCATGGAAGGCTTCCTATGTGGTGACAAGACTTTTGCATTTATCTTAAAGCTAATTAGAATTAGTGAAGCATTTAAGACAAATTTTATTTAATTTATTTATTATTAAAAATTTTTATTGGAGTATAGCTGATTTACAATGCTGTGTTTGTTAGTTTTTGCTGTATAGCAAAGTGAATCCATTATACATATACATAGATCCACTCATTTTACTTTATTTTATTTTATTTTATTAATTTTTTTTTTTGGCCACACTGGGCTGCATGTGGGATCCTAGTTCCCCCACCAGGGATTGAACCCACACCCCCTGCAGTGGAAGTGCAAACCTTAACTGCTGGACCACTAGGGAAGTCCCTATCCACTCTTTTTTAGATTCTTTTTCCATATAGGTCATTACGGAGTATTGAGTAGAGTTCCCTGTGCTATACAGTAGGTCCTTATTAGTTATCTATTTTATATATAATAGTGTATATATGTAAGACAAATTTTAGAAAAATCACATTGGCAAAAGGGGGCAGAATATTTTGGATGGTGAAAGGAGACTGGAAGCAGGGAAATATGTTCACAAGCTATTGCAGTCATCCAGATGAGATTGGAGGAAGCTGTCAATTCAGAAAGATGGGTGAGGAGAGGCAGGGATTATGATAAAGAGGACAGGATTTGGAGGAACAGGTGAATGGTGACGTCATCCCCTGTATTCATCTCCGATGGCTGATGTCACAAACTGCCACAAACTTGGTGGCCGAAAAGAACACAAATTTATTATCTTACAGTTCTGGAGGTCAAAAGTCTAAAATCAGTCTCAGTGGATTAAAATCAAGGGGTTGATGGGACAGTGTTCCTTCTGGAAGCTCTAGGGAGAATCTGTTTCCTTGCCTTTTCCAGCTTCTAGAGGATACTATGTTCCTGGGTTCATGGCCCCTTCCTCTATTTTCAGAGCCAGCATTGGCACATCTTTCTCCTCTCTGATCTCTGTTCCACCTCACAATTCCTTCTCCTCACACTCTGACCCTCCTGCTGTACATGCTGAAGGTGGAGTGTCTGTGAGGCAACCACGTGAAGAACCTTCCAGGTGTTTGAACTTCCTTGTCTAGGAAGGCAAGCCCCACTCTCTATAGGACAAGTAGTCCAAGCCACGTCTCACTTCCTTTATTTGTAAAACAGCAATAATAATGGTACCGATTTCATAACGTGGTTTCAAGGATTAAATGAAATAGCATATGTGAAATGCTTAGTGCCTTTGGCAGCGCTCAGTCAGTGATGGTTATTCCTACTACTATGATGATGGTGACTAACCTCACCTCCGTAGTGCTTTGGCACAGCACTGGGCATGGGGTAGGTGTTCCCCATGTACTAGGAAAGGTTAAAGACAAGTGTGTCACATAACCCTTCCAGTAGGAGTTTAAAGACTTGTCAGAGAGACAAGAATTTTCCCTGGGTAGAAGAGAAGTAAATTGATGTGCTTTAGCTCACCAGCTTTGGCAGTAGAAAGGACTAAGATGATTATAAACCGATTCAATCAGAATGCTGTTGGGTGCTTGATCTCAGGCATATAGTTCAATGTCAAGGTAACAGAAACATTTATTTTCTCAAATGACTGAGTATGTGGATGTATTTAACAGGACACCCCTTCCCTTTCCCCCCTAAATTTCTTGCATACAGATATAGCAGACAGAGGAAGTTTCCTGGTTGAGGGTAAGACATATAATGGATCATACAGGGCAGATTACTTCCATTTTAAAAAATTTATTTATTAATTAATTTTATTAAAAATTTTTTTATGCTCAATCTATTTTTTTATTGATGTATAGTTGATGTACAATATTATATAAGTTACAGGTGTACAATATAGTGATATACTTTTTTTTTTTTTGTCAATCCCAAACTCCCTAACTATCCCTCCCCCGCACCCTTCCCCCCTGTAACCGTAAGTTTGTTCTCTGAGTCTGTTTCTGTTTTGTAAATAAGTTCATTTTTATCATTTTTTTTAGATTCTGCATATAAGTGATATCATACGATATTTCTCTTTCTCTGTCTGACTTAACTTCACTCAGTATGACAATCTCTAGGTCCTTCCATGTTGCTGCAAATGGCATTATTTCATTCTTTTTAATGGCTAATATTTCATTGTATTTAGGTACCACAATTTCTTTATCCATTCCTCTGTCGATGGACATTTAGGTTGCTTCCATGTCTTGGCTATTGTAAACAGTACTGCAATGAGTATTGGGGTGCATGTATCCTTTCGGACCATGTTTTTCTCTGGATATATGCCCAGGAGTGGGATTGCAGGATCGTATGGTAGCTCTAGATTACTTCCATTTTGTTTTCTTTTTGATCTCCATTCCTTCTCTTGTTACCAGTTTGAGGAGCTACATGTTGACAAATCAAATGAACAGAACATGTAACTTTGTGTATAAACATTCAACCTTACTAGAGATCAAATCTTTTGTCTCATGGCCACCAATGATACATCTGGCAAAGCACAAATCAGAAGTTTCATCCACTTCAGTTCAGGAGAGGAAGCCTCTTTACGGGATGATGTAATATAGCCTGATAGTTACCTACAAAACCTAGAAAGTCTGGATCCCTGTGTTCAATCTGACCTTCAGTACTTCCCAGCAGTGTGAATTCTGACAGAGCCAGCAAGTCCTTCCATTCATCAGTGCCTTCATCTGTAATACTGTGCTGACAATATTAGTACCCTCTCATGGAGTTGACTTCAAGCAGTGCTCAATAAATGTTAGTTACTATTAAACTAGCCCTTTCCCTATATTTAGGCTTTAATGACTTAGCAAGTATTTATTGAGCTCCTATTGTATGCTTGGCACACTTCTGTAAATATCTTACTTCATATTCACGTCAACCAAGTGAGATGATACTATACTTTTCTTTCTACTTTCTTTCTTTCTTCCTTCCATCCTTCCTTTTTTTTTTTTTTAAACAGGAGACTGAGACACACTGAACTGAAATACCTGACTGAGGTATTTGAGGTATTTCTTTTTTGCAGTGAAAAGGGCATCATCCCATGTCTAGAGCCCTTTTCAAATACAATACAGGTTTTTGATATAATCAATATATATTTTTAAAATCATCCTAAATCCTAATTTCTTTGCCAGTATAACACTTGGATTCTTATCTGCTCTGAGTGTTTAGGCTTATGCCTTTAAAATCTTTTACTTATAGGCAGATACTATCAATAGGTGGGAATCAGAGAAATCTTATAAATACATTTGAGCAAAAATAATGTGGGAGTGAAAACAGTTATTTATCACAGCATATTTCATATTAAAATATCTGACAGACAGCTTATTATTTCCTTGGCAAACTGCTAAGACTCCAGAAAAGGATTAGAAAGTCCTTTTTCCCAATGTCATTTGTCTAAAATACCAATTGTCAGAACATTCAGAAACCTCCTAGCTTGCCAAAGCTTTTTTTTAAAAAAAATTTATAATCAGAAAAAAATACCGTAACATGCAAATCTGAATGCAAATTGCCTCCTATTTAATTACATTATGGGTGTAAATTACCCCCAATGCCAAACATTTCTGCCCTAGATTCCAGAACTCTGTGTTGCAATTACATCTTCCAGTGCTTCTTGAAATGTTGCAATAGCAACACATGTATAATAGCGATAATTACGAAACCACTTGCAATGTGCTGCTTAATTTAAAATCTCGTTTCCTGATTCTATATTTGAAATGTAATATTCAACCCTGTCAAACTTTCATCAACACCTAAATCTAAATGCTTCTTCTGTTCGCAGCCTCAGGCATAAGAAGGGACAAAGTTGTCACGTGCGAAGACTGAGGCTCTGGGAATCAGTGACAGGATAGCATTGACCTGTCAGATGGACTTAGACTTCCCTTGGCTTTAAGCTTGTTCATCTGTCAAATGGGGGATAATATCTGACCTACTGAAAAAGAGACTACTTTTCAAAGGATAAATGAGATCTTGTACTAGTTAGGTGAAAAGTCTAAGTGGAGATATCAAGACACCCAAGAGGAGAGTGACTAAAAGAGCAAAGAAGTTTATTCCTCTTTTCTGTACTCATCCTGGAGGGTAGGTGGACTTTTCTCCGCATAGTCACTTTGTGGGGAGTCGGGGAATGGTTCTAGCTTCCTTGCAACTTGTTTCTTTGCTGCATGATAAGGTACTCATCTGCATGGTCAGAGTTGGGTTTCAGGCAAATTCATCTTCTAACTCACAGGAAGAGGACAAAGTGGCAGGCTCTTTTCAAGTCCAGGCCTGGAAGAGATGCACATCCCTTCTGCTTCTGTGTCACTGGCAGGAACAAAGTCACACAGATCAAGCAGCTGCCCAGGTTGCTGGCAAGTGCAGTCTCTGGCTGGGTGTGCACGGGCTCAGCCAGCACTCTGTTACTATGGAAGAAGGAGAGACTTTGGTGGATAAGTAACACTCTCTACCACAGATATGACTGTTCGTGTGCTCCGAAGGTGAGAGTAAACTAGTGCTATTTGAGCGTCTAAGAGCTAGCTTGGTACGCACTTTGTTTTATTATCTCACTAGCTCTGCAAGGTAGATACCATTATCGCAGATGATAGAGCTTCATAGATGTTTCACAATTTAGCGGAGTTCAAAGGGCCCATAGTGGCAGAGCTGGGGTTGGAAATACACCTATCTGATGCCAAAGCAAGGTGCACTCTACCACGTCATGGTTCCAAAAGTGAGATTTTAATGAACTGGTGCTGGGGGTGAGGGTGGAACCAGAGGGCACCATGCTTAGAATTCTCCTATGATGGCATTCTGTTCTTCCTGAATGTTTCATCCATGACTCAGCTCCTATCCAAATTCTATCTGCTGGACCACAGTGCAGTCTCTACCTCCTTGTGAAGACTTTGCTTCCTCCCCTCTTCTCTTCTCTAAGTTCCTCCAGCACTACAGTTGGTATGGCGGGATTTAGTGATTATCCTGGCTCCTATCGTTTTATATCAAACATGTGGATAAATCTTGCTCCTGCAGGGAAACTTTCAGCTTCTAAAGTCAAAGACTACTTCTTTTTTTTTTTTTTTTAATTTATTTTTATTTATTTATTTTTGGCTGCATTGGGTCTTTGTTGTCACAAGTGGGCTTTCTCTAGTTGTGGTGAGCGGGGGCTACTCCTAGTGGTGGTGCGTGGGCTTCTCAATGCGGTGGCTTCTCTTGTCGCAGAGCAGAGTCTCTAGGCACATGGGCTTCAGTAGTTGTGGAGCGTGGGCTCAGTAGTTGTGGCACGCAGGCTCTAGAGTGCAGGCTCAGTAGTTGTGGCTCACGGGTTTAGTTGCTCTGCAGCATGTGGGGGTCTTCCCGGGCCGGGCTTGAACCCGTGTCCCCTGCATGGGTAGGTGGATTCTTAACTGCAGCGCCACCAGGGAAGCCCCCAGAGACTACTTCTTAATGCTACTTTATCTTCCCCTGCTCCCAGCCCCTCAGCGTGTAGGACAATAGCAAGTCACAGTATGTGCTTTATAAGTAGACACATTGATTTAAACGACATCAAAGAAAGCATCAGAGTTATGATTTCCTAAACTCAGAGGAAACAGGGTTTTGACCCTTGCCTTTTCCTTGTCTTTTGATTGGCAACTTGGTTAGGTTTCTTTAGTTTAGGTTTTAGCCCCCTGATCTCCTGGGGAGAATCCTTCTGTGACATTCACTTGGGAATGTCTTCCTCAGGTCCAGAGTGTAGGTCAAGCAAAGTCAAAACCAAGGTGGTAGCAGCCAGGAATCATGGTCATCTCAGGTGTCTGGATTGCACTAATGACAACCAGCAGCAACGGAACTCCTGGCTTCTCTCCACACTTCTGCTTATCTCCCATATTTATGAAGACAGTATACAGCTGCATCAGTTTTATAAGGTAAATTTTAATTGGGAACAGTGACAGGGATGATTATGTGTTTCAGCGTTTTATATCCAGAGTCAATGGCCAATTAATATTTGGTGATCAGATGGTAAACTCGGGGAAAAGTGAGGGGAGAAAAAAATGAGAGGATTGGTTCCCATTGATCTCTTCTAATCAATATGTAGAAAATGTTGATTTTGACCTTTGGGATCCCAAAGGAAAATCCTTACCTTGAGGTGACGTCCATACCACATGCAGGGCACTACAGGTGCTCGTTAACGTCATCAATTGCCCTTTTGATTTTTGCTGGCTGCTGAGCTTCAGTTAGTCATGCATTATATCTACTTTAAGTGAATTTGCATAGCAGGGGAGAAAAGGGAAGAAAGGCCCTTTGGTGACGATGCTTGTTGGAGATAGCTGTCTGGAGTCAGAACCTCTATTTTCAAAGGAGGTCTAAGGGGAGACGTCTTCCAGATTAGCGAGCTTTTTTTTTTTTTTTTTTTCCCCCCATGGAATCTGCTGCATTCTTGGATGGCAAGAACAATCGCAATGGGTCCGAATATGCATCGCCTCTGAAATCAAAGGGCAGCATTCAGTATCTTGGCTTGAATTCCTTCTTGGCTTCCAACTCAGTTATTTTAGAAAAGTGTGCGTGGGTTCTTGTTAGACAGGTAGTAAAAATAGCAACTGTGTCACATGTCATTTTTTCAGTAAGCATTTATATCACATTTTATATTTCCAAAGTGATTTGGAAGCACTCAAATTCCTTGTCGGCAACAATGCTTTTAGGAGCCGTATTCGTGAAAGTATTTTAACTCTGCTTTGGGAAAGTGAGACGGGGAATGATTAAACAGTATTTTAAAGTGTTAGTGAATAAGGAACTGGAATCCATTCCTAGATGCTTCTTCTTTTTTTTTTTTTTTTAATTGAAAAAAATTTTTGTTAAGACCCTACTTTTTGTTAGCCCCTGATTTGTAGTGGTCCATCCCATTGATGGAACTAAATGGTAGAGTCTGAACCTGAAAAGTTCTTTGAGAGATTAATTGAATCTAGGCATAATTGCGACAAAATGATTTTAAGTAGATGGAAATTAGCTTGCTCTAAAAAGCCCTACCAAGGGGAGAATCCACACTGAGTTAAAATGAAGTATTTCCTTAAGTGGATGAATAAAAGGCTACTAAAAATACTAGAGTATCTCTTGGGGTGATGCTATATACCTCATTAAAAATCACAATGTAGAAAAGTCATGCCCAGAAATACTGATACCTTTCTTTCCAGAATCTAATGAAAGGTCCAGAAATATTATGAGTTGTTTGTTATTTATCCCACTATTTCCCACACAGCTTATAATAATAATTCTCCTATAAGATAAATATTTTCTTTAGTGTACTGTTCTTCCGGTTCCACTTTGGTAATTGTTTGCCATAATCTGGGATAACCTGTAGTTCTCACAATTAAAAATTTCCTCAATTCTTCCAATACCCTGGACTCTTTCTTTGCCTGGCACTGATTAGGTCCTAAGATAAAGAAGAATCACATCACCAATCCTTGATTATTGGTAAGTTGAGCCACATTACTGCTTAAACAATTTCTTAGATGATTTTATCAATTTTATCTTCATAAACTGCCTCACAGAGATGTCTTCACCCATCCATCCATCCATTCATTCATTCAGCTAGTCCGTTATTATTCTTAGGGTTCTACGATGATCAAAATGCCGGGCTAAGAGCTGTGAGCTTTCTCCACGGGCCTCAGAGTGTAAAAGTGACTAGGTACAGAGCCTCCTACAGTTCAAAGCAACTGTTATCCCATTTCCACTTACAATGTGCCAGACTCTGTGGTCTTCCTGGGAAAATCAGAATCAAACAAGACCAGGCTTGTGTCTGGAGAAACCGCAGTGGAGACAGACATTAAAATAATGGCAGGTGGAAGATTCTGCAGCTGGGAGCAATCAGACAGGAAGGTCAATTCTATTATGTACATTTATGTACATTAGTTTTAATCCCCCAAATGACACTGTAAGCTCAGCATTGTTCTCATTTTATTTTTTTTATTTTAAAATTTTTGTTGGCGTTTATTTGCTTTACAATGTTGTGTTAGTTTCTACTGTACAGCAAGGTGAGCCAGCTATATGTATACATATATCCCCTCTTTTTTGGATTTCCTTCCCATTTAGGTCACCACAGAGCACTGAGTAGAGTTCCCTGTGCTATACAGTAGGTTCTCATTAGTTATCTATTTTATACATTGTATCAATAGTGTGTATATGTCAATCCCAATCTCCCAATTCATCCCACCTCTCTACCCCGTTCTCATTTTATAGATTAAAAAAAATGAGGTTCCAAAAAGTGTGTTCCAGCTAGTAAACCAAAGAGCTGGAATTGAAAAACATGTTCTTTCCAGAAAACATGGTTTTTCATACTGATTCCTCAGGTCACACCAATCTGGGTAGTGCCATAGAGTTGGTACGGCAGAAATAAAATAAAGGTGGTATTTTCCAGGTGCGTTCTTATGTGGCTGGAGCCGCAGCCTCTTTCTAAGTCCTTCTATCTGAATCAAATGATGTTATCAAATGTGGGAATACGTGTTTGGGGGAGTGGATGTGAGGGTGGGTTGGGAAGAAGTGTGTGGGGATTTTCCCTGGTTTGTGAACTGCTACCTTCACTTGTTCATATATTGGAGAATGTCCTTTCCTCTTCTGATGAGGTCATTATTTTTTTCATCAAAATGTCAAATTTTACTAAGGCAAACCAATTTTGTTAGATGAGACGAGGTACATTGTGGAGAGGTGGCAAATTTTCATCGTTCGGAGTGTAGGTTTTTAAAAAATTAATTAAATTTTTATATCTTTATTGGAGTATAATTGCTTTACAATGTTGTGTTAGTTTCTGCTGTACAACAAAGTGAATCAGCTATATGTACACATATATCCCCATATCCTCTCCCTCTTGGGCCTCCCTCCCACCCTCCCTATCCCACCCATCTAGATGATCACAAAGCACTGAGCTGATCTCCTTGTGCTATGCGGCTGCTTCCCACTAGCTATCTATTTTACATTTGGTAGTGTATATATGTCAATGCTATTCTCTCACTTCGAACCAGCTTTCCCTCCCCCCCACTGTGTCCTCAAGTCTGTTCTCTATGTCTGCGTCTTTATTCCTGCCCTGACGCTAGGTTTATCAATACTGCTTTTTTAGATTCCATATATGTGTGCTGGCATCTGGTATTTGTTTTTCGATGAGGTCATTTTGCCTTTTCACTTCTACAGTCTCTGTGCTGAGGTAGGTGGGTAGAAATACCCTATGCCTAAAAAAGAGAGTGGATATATGTATATGTATAACCGATTCACTTTGCTGTACTGCAGAAACTAACACAACATTGTAAATCAACTATACTCCACTAAAAGTTAATTAAAAAAAAAAAAGAGGGGGCTTCCCTGGTGGTGCAGTGGTTGAGAACCTGCCTGCCAATGCAGGGGACACGGGTTCGAGCCCTGGTCTGGGAAGATCCCACATGCCACGGAGCAACTGGGCCCGTGAGCCACAATTACTGAGCCTGCGCGTCTGGAGCCTGTGCTCCGCAACAAGAGAGGCCGCGATGGTGAGAGGCCCGCGCACCGCGATGAAGAGTGGTCCCCACTTGCCGCAACTAGAGAAAGCCCTCGCACAGAAACAAAGACTCAACACAGTCATAAATAAATAAATAAATAAATAAATAAATAAATAAATAAATAAATAAAAGAACGTGAATTTCTTTAAAAAAAAAAAAAATAACATGTTAAAAAAAAAGAAATACCCTATGCCTGCAAGGGTGATGTAATCTGGCCAGACCCTCACGTTGCTTTGTACCCTTAGTTTTGTTCTGAAAATCTGGTGGTGCAGTCTTTTATCTGCTGCTTCTCTTGTTCCAGGATTATGCTGTTTGCCTAAAAGTCACCAGGCTGGGAGATTATCTGAAAATAATAATAAGCTGAACAGTCACTTGATTTAAGTAAACCCGGAAAACTACAAGCCTTGTGCAGCTTGACTTCTCCCTTTCTCAATCTACAGATTAGGAGTTGAGGGAGGAGAATGAGTGAATCAGAGTAAGGACAAATATATACCTATACTTGGATATACCTGGGTTTATAGAGGACACAGCTTGGCTTACATTCTGGAACCCACTTTACTAGTTCAAAACCTACTTTTATTGGCTTGAGACTGTGAACTAAAGATAGTAAGTTGTAACAGAGTTTTTACATCTTTATAAATACATGGATGGACCCTCAGTACTTGATCTTGACCTTCAGCTGCTTAAGATCCCTCTAGGATGATCTTCTGGCCAGTGACTCTAAAATAACTGAAACCAAAAGTGCTCCTTTATTTGCTCATGTCACCATCATTTCCTCAATCACACTTGCTTAAAATCTGAGTGTCATATTTGATGCTTCACTTCCTATTTTTTCTAATACAAAATCTGTGGTCTAAGTCCTAGAGGCAAGATTTCTTCCTGGACCTCACTAAAGACATGTCTGTCAGTTAACATACACTTCCTCAGCATCAAGGCAGATTTGGGACCAGCACACTGTGTACAAGGCAGTCCACCCTACAGTATCTACGGAGGACAGAGAACCATGTGCCAAATTCTAGTCTCCTCATGCAAAAGACAGCCTGAGTAATCAACTAATTGACATTCTTTTATATTTGCAGAGTTTGTTGTTTATTAGAAAAAAACCCCACAAACTCTTCCTGATCTTAGCATGGCTTCTTCCATCTATGTATTTGACTGCCACAGAATCCTAGCCGCTGCACATAAAAAATGTTGGAAAAGAAAGCTGTGGTTAGTTTCATCTTGCTTATTCCCCCAATCATAGGTTCTTGGCACTAGAAAAAAATAGATTCAAGGTAATCTGATCTCAGTTTATACACGAGAAAATGGAAAATTTGAATGATGTGTTCAAGGTTACTCACCTAGAAAACAGTTACTTTAAACATCCGAATAACTGTTTTCTAGTTCCAGAGGTGGAACTTTATTTTACACACCACTTTTTTGTCTTTTAAGTTGCTATGTGAGGCGCACAAAGTGTAGTATGTGACTGAAGAGTGCCTGCATGTATGCGGTGGGTAAAGGGCAGAAAGCAGGTGCTAAGTGTTTGGAATTAACATTCATCTATATGTCCATTCATCTATAGCCCATGTAAATATAGCCTCTAATACCAGTCTGCTCATTTGTAAAAAAGGGGAGGAGCCAGGTATTCTCAGTTCTCTTTTTGTGATAAATACCAGCTACACTATATTTTTTTTAATTTATTTTATTTTTTAATTTATTTATGGCTGTGTTGGGTCTTCGTTTCTGTGCGAGGGCTTTCTCCAGTTGCGGCAAGTGGGGGCCACTCTTCATCGCGGTGCGCGGGCCTCTCACCATCGTGGCCTCTCCCGTTGCGGAGCACAGGCTCCAGACGCGCAGGCTCAGCAATTGTGGCTCACGGGCTTAGTCGCTCCGCGGCATGTGGGATCTTCCCAGACCAGGGCTCGAACCCGTGTCCCCTGCATTGGCAGGCAGATTCTCAACCACTGCGCCACCAGGGAAGCCCCAGCTACACTACTGATGGCAATAAATACCATCAAATATTTATTGGATCAGCTCTGTGCCAGGTACCATGGTAAGAACTGGAGAGGCAGGCTTGAGTAAAATCGAGTGCCAGTCCTAGTTCAAAGATGACTGCACATTCTCCTGAGTCAGACTTACTAAGAAAAGACAAAACTGAATTTGTGAAGAGGCTGATTTATTGAACAGAGCAATGAAAATTGAGAGCTGGAAGCAGTCTTCTTATATATTATTTAGACCAACCCTGTAAATTCAGAGATAAGGAAATGGGGCATAGCAAAGTTCTGGCCTTCCAAAAGTTCCTTTGCTTCTTAGTATTTGAGCCCAAACTAGAATCCAGATTTCTTGGCTCCTTGTCACTACTCTTCCACCACATTCTGCTTAAATTCAGCTGAGAAAATGGCTGAATAGTTGTTCTCAGAAACTGAGAATCACATGGGAAAGTAAAAAACAAACAAACAAACAAAAACAACAACAACAGCAACAAAAACCTATGCCTGGGCCCTGGAGGCAGAGTTGGGTGTGGGCATGGACACAGTTTTTATTTTATTAAAAAAAAATCACCAGGAAATTCTAATGCTCAGCTTATATGAAGAACAACTGTACTAGGAGTCATAAAGGATATAAAGATGGATAAGACATCTCTTGACCTCTGCTGGCTCCATTCTGATGGGAGGAGGGAGATCCCCTTGACCTAGACTGCCTACACCATGAGTCTAAATAAAATGTCTTAATGTAAAATAGGACCACTTGTATTTTAATCTTCCAGTTTATTCAGTAGGGTTGAAACTTTTTATTTTATTGCTGATTATTTCTTAAATTTGAGTTAGAGCTTACCTATATGCCTATATTCTGTCTCAGTTTTAACAGCAGACTCAGATTTCAAAGAGAGAGTTTTTCTGTTTTCCACATGGATTTACTTTCTCTGATTTAATCATAACATTGGAACGTTGGATGGCTCTGGCTGAATATATTCTTACAAACAAACAAACACACGAAAACCACCATCTCCAAACTATGAGGAGATCAAACCCTAAACATAATCAACAACAAAAACCGTATCTGCTTGTCCCACTCCAATTTAGATAATTCCTTAACTATCCATTGGCTCTTTCTTCCTTGCAGATAGGGCATGAGTTGGGGTTTTGGGGTTGAGATGAGGGGTTACTTGCCTCATTGTAGGACTGTGTCACACGCAGAAAGGAGTGAGCTCCCCTTCCTTGTCATCAACATCTTGGCTCGTTCCATTCACACTGAGCTTTCTCTCTCTTTTTTTTTAAAAAAATTATTTATTTATTTATTTATTTTTTGGGCTGTGTTGGGTCTTCGTTTCTGTGCGAGGGCTTCCTCTAGCTGCGGCAAGCGGGGGCCACTCTTCATCGCAGTGTGAGGGCCTCTCACTATCGTGGCCTCTCTTGTTGTGGAGCATAGGCTCCAGACGTGCAGGCTCAGTAGTTGTGGCTCACGGGCCCAGTTGCTCCGCGGCATGTGGGATCTTCCCAGACCAGGGCTCGAACCCGTGTCCCCTGCATTAGCAGGCAGATTCTCAACCACTGCGCCACCAGGGAAGCCCCTGAGCTTTCTCTTTACCACCCAATTTCAGACTTATAACCAGCTGCCTTCTGTCTTTTCAGTACACCTCCATAGTTTACATAATTTTATTGATCTGCCACTAAGCAAAACCAGGGCCAAAAATCTTACTTACAAACAGTCACAATTTAGGAAAAAAAACTGTATAACATATGTAAGCATTTGCTGTGCTGGTTTCATTAGTTTCTAGGTTAACCGCACATCCTAAAATGAAGTCTAGTTGACTTATTTAAGACAAAGCCAGCTTGTGGGGTTCAGTGGTAAGTCTATGCTATTCAGAGTTTCTTAACAACTCTCCATGTGGTTTGCTATTCCTGAATGGCATGGTTTGTAAAGTCAAGGGCAGAACCTTACTCAGAAACAGTTCTCTGACTGGCTTGGTGGTGATGTCTGAAATTGCACCAGGAAAGATTTTTTTCCTTTGGGTCTTCAAAAGCCTGCTACTGGAATAGAGGACTTCAGTTAGCTTTAGCATCTTATTAATAGAAAATATTATTAAAGGAAAATAATGGGAGTTTGTGATGATGTAAAATAACTGAATGAAACAGCGGTGAGAGATACTCTGATTTTTTGGTGATTTAATGTCAGTGAGTGTTTTAACAGAGTTGGGAATGCATTGGTTGGGGAAGAAAGAGGTGACAAAAGACTTTGGAAACCGGGCAACAGGCTTGAAACGCTAAAAATTAGGAATCTTCTTACAGACGCCACGATAAATATTGAGTCAATTTCAAGGCTGAACTAATTTAAAATATTACTTTAAAAATTATTTAAAAATATTTATGTGGTGTTTCCCCATAATAATCCTTTCCAAATGTGTAACTATTTATAATTTACAGATAACTCACCTCATTATTTTATTTGGTCCTTCTACCCTCTCTGCGGTAAAAGTATTCATGTTTCATAGATAAAGAGACTAAGTCTCAGAGACCAGAAGTGACTTATTAAGTGATAAACCTAAGCCCACTCTCTCCTAACCTGGGGCCAGTGCTTTCCTCACTAGGCGGCACTCTGGGCTGCTTTGTGCGTAGTCATTTTGTGCTAATCTCCTTCCACGTTAGGTTGGAAGGTTCTGTGAACAGGGGCTAGGCTGACTCTTACCTGGTTTCTCCAAGTGTCTACAGCATTGGATCTCAGTCTTGGCTGCACAGTAAAATCCCTGAGGCCCAAGCCTCTTTCTGAGAGATTCTGATTTAATTTTTCTGAGGTTTGGCTTGGGCATCAACATAATTTAAAAAAAAAAATCTCTCTGGGTGATTTTGATGTGCACCCAAGGTGTAGAAGAGCTAGTCCATAGTAATGGCTCTCAGTATGCCGGGGATGGGGGTGGCATGGGGTGCATGCCAGTGTACATGTGTGTGCATGTGTTGGTGTGTGTGTATTCATGCCCATTAGAATCACCTGCAGGACTTTTAAACACTCTAAACAAGTCTCTCTTCCCTGTGTGCATCAGAGAGATCTTTGTTTGTTAGACTGTGATAGGGGAAGGGGTGGGGAAGCAGGAGAGTGTGTTATAGATATTTGTATTAAAAAATGTCTCTAGATGGTTTTGTTAACTGCGTGGCTTCTGCATTATAAAAATACTTCTCAGGTTGCACGAATGTGATGCACCCAATGACTAATCAACAAGCCGACTGAGTTTGTTCACACGCCCTCATGCTCAAAGCTGGTAGAGCTGCCCATCATAAGAGCTGAGGAAATGAGGCTGCAGAGAGGGAAGCTGTCCTTTGTCAGGGGCAGAACTAGCAACAGAGTGAATCCTGCAGGAAGACTCGACCGACTTGACTTCAAGGACAAGCTTTCAGGAAATCAAGGGAGGCTATTGTTCTTGTCAAGTCATTCCAGTTACCAAAGGATTGGTTCAGTCATTCCCACAGTAATATTTATGACATGTCCAATATATGCCTGGCACCTAGCTAGACACTGAAGATGAAATGGTGAGCAGAATAGATGGATGGTAACTTGTGGTTCCAGAAAGCTCAAGTCTTATGGATGGAATGTTTCAGAGGGCACCTGAGTGCTTGTGGCCGGCTTCCAGAGCATCTCAGCACCTAAAGATGTAGCATCAAGGTGGAGCTTGGCTGGTTAGGGTCAAAAGAGCTAGTGACTAGGTTAGCAAAACGACGCCAGTCATAGGGGCATCAGCAGCCAGGAATGTGAGACACTGGGATTGAACTGCACCTCCCAGCTAAGAAAACATTTTCATGGCTGGCTTGGCCAGTTTGCTCTTTTAGCTCAGCGCCAAGGAGACTGATTTAAATATGCAGAGAGTTCCCTCTAATGGGCAGATGGCATTATTGCATACCAGAAGCCAGGAGCAGCCCTAGGACCAGGTGGAAAGGGAGAGGTGACATTCAGCTTATCTTTCTGAATATTTCCTGCAGTGTCCGTGCATACTTGGTGCTCGATAAATGTTCTGGTAGAAATTTATGGATAAAGATGCTTATTGCAGCATTATTTAGAATTTATGTAAAAATGAAAATGACAAATACATTCAAATGTAGAAGGATAGGTGAGTAAATAATGTTATCTCCATGGTATGGCCACATAGTCAATAAAATTATACTTTCAGGGATTTTCAAATTCACTGTGAAAGGTTTATCATGTTATGGTGAATTTAAAAAAGGAAGCTATTTAGAATTTGATCTAATCTGTGCAAAATAGGTATAGAAAAGAATATTGGGAGGAAATACTGAAAAAACGTTAACAGTAGATGTGTAATTTCCTGTAGCTCTATTTTTTATTCTCTATAATGAGAATATATTACTTCTACAGTCAGAAAAATAGCTAACTAAATTCCATGAGATAATCATCCTGCTTCCATTTTCAAGGCTTTTAGAATCCCCTGTTGCATATAGGATGAAAAAGAAATTGCTTTGTTTAGCAAATTAGACCAGGCTCAATAACTACCATTTAGCTTCACCTTTCTTCAGTCTTTTCTTTTTTTCACACCCCATATTCCAGCCACATTAAATTTCTGAATACAGCTTTTCTTTGAAAAAACCTTATTAAAAAAACACATACTCAATTGTAGAAAATTTGAAAAACTCTTCAAAGCATAAGAAAACAAAAGTAGCCATCAGGGGACATCCCTGCTGGTGCAGTGGTTAAGAATCTGCCTGCCAATGCAGGGGACATGGGTTTGAGCCCTGGTTCGGGAAGATCCCACATGCCGCGGAGCAACTAAGCCCATGCACCACAACTACTGAGCCCTCGTGCCACAACTACTGAAGCCCGCGTGCCTAGAGCCCTTGCTCCTCAACAAGAGAAGCCACTGCAATGAGAAGCCTGCGGGCACTGCAATGAAGAGTAGCCCCTGCTCATGGCAACTAGAGAAAGCCGGCGCACAGCAACGAAGACCCAACGCAGCCAAAAATAAATAAATTAATTAATTAAAGAAAAAAACCCCAGGACAGCCACTATCAATATTTGTCAATTTCCTTTCTTCTTCTATATTAAAAAGTATTTGCATATTTATAGTCATATATTTTACATAGAACATAACTGACCACATACACAATTGGCCACAAATGGACAATTCTGTACATTTCTTCTTTCAGTCAATAAGCATGTTTTCTGATGACATTAAAATTTGTTGAAAAAATTTTTTGCTTATAGTATTGCATTATGATACTCTGCTTGACAATCTCATTGACTCCCTTGTATTTTAATATCTATCTCCAGCCCAGACTTTTCTTCTCTGCTTAATACTTTCATATTAACTATCAATTTGACATCTGCATTCATTGGTATTCCATATGTAACATGCCCCAGACTGGACCCCAAACTGCTTCTCCTTCATTCTTCCCAATTTAGTAAATTGAATATCTCCATTGACTAAGTTGCTCCTGATAGGAACTTGGAAGGTATACTTGATGTCTTTCCTTCCTGTAGTGTGTTGAATTCTGTCACTGCAAAGATGTTCAAGTCCTAACCCCTGGTACCTATGAAGTGACATTTTTTTGGAAATAGCTTCTTTACTGATGTAACCAAGTTAAGATGAGGTCATAATAGATGAGTGTGGCCCTCAATCCAATAACTGGTGTCTTTATAAGGGAAAAGAGCTGGAGCTCTGGACACAGAGACACAAAAGAGATACAGAGGGAAGAAAGACATGTGAAAACAGAGACAGAGAATGAAGTGATGCATTTACAAACTGAGAAATGTCAAGGACTGCTGGGAGCCATCAGAAGCTAAGAAGAGGAAAAAGCCTTTCCTAGAGCCTTTGGAGGGAGCATAGCCCTGTTGACACATTGATTTTGCACTTCTAGCCTCCGGAACAGTGAAAGAACAAATTTCTTGTTTTAAGCCACCAGGTTTGTGGCAATTTGTTGTCATGGCAGCCCTGGGAAACGAATACACTTCCCTTCCTTCCATGGAACCAAATGAAGTAGGTTTAGATTTTTTGTTTCCCCCCCATCCCCGACCCCCATCTTGTCTGTCTCTTTTATACCATGGCAATCGCCTCATAATGACCCTTGACTCAAGTCACACTCCTTACAGCAGCCCTAGTGAGTTTTTTTTTCTCTTTTTATTTTTTTTTGCATTTTTGCCATTTTATTTTATTTATTTTATTTATTTATTTTTAAAACATCTTTACTGGAGTATAATTGCTTTACAATGGTGTGTTAGTTTCAGCTGTATAACGAAGTGAATCAGCTATACATATACATACATCCCCATATCTCCTCCCTCTTGTGTCTCCCTCCCACCTTCCCTATCCCACCCTTCTAGGTGGTCACAAAGCCCCAAGCTGATCTCCCTGTGCTATGCAGCTGCTTCCCACTAGCTATCTATTTTACATTTGTTAGTATATATATGTCCCTACCACTCTCTCACTTTGTCCCAGCTTACCCTTCCCCCTGCCGTGTCCTCAACTCCATTCTCTACGTCTGCATCTTTATTCCTGTCCTGCCCCTAGGTTCTTCAGAACCATTTTTTTTTTTAGATTCCATATATATGTGTTAGCATACAGTATTTGTTTTTCTCTTTCTGAGTTACTTCACTCTGTATGACAGACTCTAGGTCCATCCGCCTCACTACAAATAACTCAATTTTGTTTCCTTTTATGTCTGAGTAATATTCCATTGTATATATGTGCCATATCTTCTTAATCCATTCATCTGTTGATGGACACTTAGGTTGCTTCCATGTCCTGACTACTGTAAATAAAGCTGCAGTGAACATTGTGGTACATGACTCTTTTTGAATTATGGTTTTCTCAGGGTATATGCCCAGTAGTGGGATTGCTGGGTCATATGGTAGTTCTATTTTTAGTTTTTTAAGGAACCTCCATACTGTTCTCCATAGTGGCTGTATCAATTTACATTCCCACCAACAGTGCAGGAGGGTTCCCTTTTCTCCACACCCTCTGCAGCATTTATTGTTTGTAGATTTTTTGATGATGACCCTTCTGACTGGTGTGAGGTGATACCTCATTGTAGTTTTGATTTGCATTTCTCTAATGATTAGTGATGTTGAGCATCCTTTCATGTGTTTATTGGCAATCTGTATATCTTCTTTGGAGACATGTCTATTTAGGTCTTCTGCCCATTTTTGGATTGGGTTGTTTGGTTTTTTGATATTGAGCTGCATGAGCTGCTTGTATAATTTGGAGATTAATCCTTTGTCAGTTGCTTCGTCTGCAAATGTTTTCTCCCATTCTGAGGGTTGTCTTGTTTATGTTTTCCTTTGCTGTGCAAAAACTTTTAAGTTCATTAGGTCCCATTTGTTTATTTTTGTTTTTATTTCCATTTCTCTAGGAGGTGGGTCAAAAAGGATCTTGCTGTGATTTATGTCATAGAGTCTTCTGCCTATGTTTTCCTCTAAGAGTTTTATAGTGTTTGGCCTTACATTTAAGTCTTTAATCCATTTTGAGTTTATTTTTGTGTATGGTGTTAGGGAGTGTTTTAATTTCATTCTTTTACATGTAGCTGTCCAGTTTTCCCAGCACCATTTATTGAAGAGGCTGTCTTTTCTCCATTGTATATTCTTGCTTCCTTTTTCAAAAATAAGATGACCATATGTGCGTGGGTTCTATCCTGTTCCATTGATCTATATTTCTGTTTTTGTGCCAGTACCATACTGTCTTGATTACTGTAGCTTTGTAGTATAGTCTGAAGTCCAGGAGCCTGATTCCTACAGCTCTGTTTTTCTTTCTCAAGATTACTTTGGCTATTCAGGGTCTTTTGTGTTTTCACAAACTGTGAAATTTTTTGTTCTAGTTCTATGGAAAATGCCCTTCGTTGTTTGACAAGGACTGCATTGAATCTGTAGATTGCTTTGGGTAGTATAGTCATTTTCACAATGTTGATTCTTCCAGTCTAACAACATGGTATATCTCTCCATCTGTTTGCATCATCTTTAATTTCTTTCATCAGTATCTTATAGTTTTCTGCATACAGGTCTTTTGTCTCCTTAGGTAGGTTTATTCCTAGGTATTTTATTCTTTTTGTTGCAATAGTAAATGGGAGTGTTTCCTTAATTTCTCTTTCAGATTTTTCATCATTAGTGTATAGGAATGCAAGAGATTTCTGTGCATTAATTTTGTGTCCTGCTACTTTACCAAATTCATTGATTAGCTCTAGTAATTTTCTGGTAGCATCTTTAGGACTCTCTATGTATAGTATTATGCCATTTGCAAACAGTGACAGCTTTACTTCTTCTTTTCCTACTTGGATGCCTTTTATTTCTTTTTCTTCTCTGATTGCTGTGGCTAAAACTTCCAAAACTATGTTGAATAATGGTGGTGAGAGTGGGCAACCTTGTCTTGTTCCTGATCTTAGTGGAAATGGTTTCAGTTTTTCACCATTGAGAATGATGTTGGCTGTGGGTTGTCATCTATGGCCTTTATCACGTTGAGGTAAGTTCCCTCTATGCCTGCTTTCTGGAGGGTTTTTATCATAAATCGGTGTTGAATTTTGTCAAAAGCTTTTTCTGCATCTCTTGAGATTATCATTTGGTTTTTATCCTTCAGTTTGTTACTATGGTGTATCACATTGATTGATATAAGTATATTGAAGCATCTTTGCGTTCCTGGGATAAACACCACTTGATCATGGTGTATGATCCTTTTAAAGTGCTGTTGGATTCTGTTTGCTAGTATTTTGTTGAGGATTTTTGCATCTATGTTCATCAGTGTTATTGACCTGTAGTTTTCTTTTTTTGTGACATCTTTGTCTGGTTTCGGTATCAGGGTGATGGTGGCCTTTTGGAATGAGTTTGGGAGTGTTCCTCCCTCTGCTATATTTTGGAAGAGTTTGAGAAGGATAGGTGTTAGCTCTTCTCTAAATGCTTGATAGAATTCGCCTGTGAAGCCATCTGGTCCTGGGCTTTTGTTTGTTGGAAGATTTTTAATCACAGTCTCAATTTCAGTGCTTGTGATTGGTCTGTTCATATTTTCTATTTCTTCCTGGTTCAGTCTCAGAAGGTGTGCTTTTCTAAGAATGTGTCCATTTCTTCCAGGTTGTCCATTTTATCGGCATACAGTTGCTTGTAGTAATCTCTCATGATCCTTTGTATTTCTGCAGTGTCAGTTGTTACTTCTCCTTTTTCATTTCTAACCCTATTGATTTGAGTCTTCTCCCTTTTTTTCTTGATGAGTCTGGCTAATGGTTTATCAATTTTGTTTATCTTCTCAAAGAACCAGCTTTTAGTTTTATTGATATTTGTTATAGTTTCCTTTATTTCTTTTTCATTTATTTCAGATCAGATCTTTATGATTTCTTTCCTTCTGCTAACTTTGGGGTTTTTTTGTTCTTCTTTCTCTAATTGCTTTAGGTGTAAGATTATATTGTTTATTTGAGATGTTTCTTGTTTCTTGAGGTAGGATTGTATTGCTATAAACTTCCCTCTTAGAACTGCTTTTGCTGCATCCCATAGGTTTTCGGTCATCGTGTTTTCATTGTCGTTTGTTTCTAGGTATTTTTTGATTTCCTCTTTGATTTCTTCAGTGATCTCTCGGTTATTTAGTAGCGCATTGTTTAGCCTCCATGTGTTTGTATTTTTTACAGTTTTTTCCTGTAATTGATATCTAGTCTCATAGCATTGTGGTTGGAAAAGATGCTTGACATGATTTCAATTTTCTTTAATTTGCCAAGGCTTGATTTGTGACCCAAGATATGATCTATCCTGGAGAATGTTCCATGAGCACTTGAGAAGAAAGTATAATCTGCTGTTTTTGGATGGAATGTCCTATAAATATCAATTAAGTCCATCTTTCCCTTTTTCTGGCTGTTAGCATTTGCCTTATGTATTGAGGTGCTCCTATGTTGTGTGCATATTCACAATTGTTATATCTTTTCTTGGATTGATCCCTTGATCATTATGTAATGTCCTTCTTTGTCTCTTGTAATAGTCTTTATTTTAAAGTCTATTTTGTCTGATATGAGAATTGATACTCCGGCTTTCTTTTGATTTCCATTTGCATGGAATATTTTTTCCATCCCCTCTCTTTCAGTCTGTATGTGTCCCTAGGTCTAAAGTGGGTCTCTTATAGACAGCATATATACGGGTCTTGTTTTTGTATCCATTCAGCCAGTCTGTGTCTTTTGGTTGGAGCATTTAATCCATTTACATTTAAGGTAGTTATCCATATGTATGTTCCTATTACCTTTTTCTTAATTGTTTTGGGTTTGTTATTGTAAATCTTTTCCTTGTCTTGTGTTTCCTGCCTAGAGAAGTTCCTTTAGCATTTGTTGTAGAGCTGGTTTGGTGGTGCTGAATTGTCTTAACTTTTGCTTGTCTGTAAAGCTTTTAATTTCTCTGTTGAATCTGAATGAGATCCTTGCTGCGTAGAGTAATCTTGGTTGTAGTTTTTTCCCTTTCATCACTTTGAATATGTCCTGCCACTCCCTTCTGGCTTGCAGAGTTTCTGTTGAAAGATCAGCTGTTAACTTTATGGGGATTCCGTTGTATGTCAATTGTTGCTTTTCCCTTGCTGCTTTTAATATTTTTTCCTTGTATTTAATTTTTTTTCCACACACACACACTGTATTTTATTTTTACAAGAGATAAATAGACTGACACCAAGCATTGTAAATAGATGACCACAACAAAAGCAACAATGATTGCAATTACCAAACACAAAACACACTTATACTATGTCATCATACTGACATTCAGTCCAGTAATCCTCCACTGTAACAGCTCCTTTACTTTGCAGTGAAAATTGATTTCTATATTCTTTGCCTCTGAGTCCTTGTGGGATTTTTTAACAAAATTAATTAATTAATTAATTATTTTATTTTTTATTTTTTAATTTTTTTTAATTAAAAAAATTTATTTTATTTTATTTTTTAAAAATTTTTTTATTATTTTTTTAATAATTCAAACTGTATTTAATTTTTGACAGTTTGATTAATATATGCCATGGTGTGTTTCTGCCTGGATTTATCCTGTATGGGGCTCTCTGCACTTCCTGGACTTGATTGATTATTTCCTTACCCATATTATGGCAGTTTTCAACTATAATCTCTTCAAATATTTTCTCAGTCCATTTTTTTTCTCTTCTTCTTCTGGGACCCCTATAATTCGAATGTTGGTGCATTTAATGTTGTCCCAGAGGTCTGTGAGATTGTCCTCAATTCTTTTCATTCTTTTTTCTTTATTCTGCTCTACAGTATTTATTTCCACTATTTTATCTTCCCAGTCACTTATCCGTTCTTATGCCTCAGTTATTCTGCTTGATTCCTTCTAGAGAATTTAAAATTTCATTTATTGTGTTGTTCATCATTGTTTGTTTGTACTTTAGTTCTTCTAGGTCCTTGTTAAACATTTCTTGTATTTTCTCCATTCTATTTCCAAGATTTTGGATCATCGTTATTATCATTAGTCTGAATTCTTTTTCAGGTAGACTGCCTACTTACTCTTCACTTGTTTGGTCTGGTGGGTTTTTACCTTGCTCCTTTATCTGCTGCGTATTTCTCTGTCTTCTCATTTTGCTTAATTTACTGTGTTTGGGGTCTCCTTTTCACAGGCTGCAGGTTCGTAGTCCCCATTGGTTTTAGTGTCTGCCCCCAGTTGGTGAGGTTGGTTCAGTGGCTTGCGTAGGCTTCCTGGTGGAGGGGACTGGTACCTGTGTTCTGGTGGATGAGACTGGATCTTGTCTTTCTGGTGGGCAGGACCATGTCTGGTGGTGTGTTTTGGGGTGTCTGTGAACTTATTATGATTTTAGGCAGCCTCTCTGCTAATGGGTGGGTTTGGTTCCTGTATTGCTAGTTGTTTGGCTTAGGGTGTTCAGCACTGTAGCTTGCTGGTCATTGAGTGGAGCTGGGTCTTAGCATTGAGAAGGAGATCTCTGGGAGAGATTTCGCCATTTGATATTACGTGGGGCCGGGAGGTCTCTGGTGAACCAATGTCCTGAAGTTGGCTCTCCCACCTCAGAGGCTCAGGCCTGACATCCGGCCAGAGCACCAAGACCCTGTCAGCCACACGGCTCAGAAGAAAAGGAAGAAAAAGACATAAATGAAGAAAAATAAAATAAAATAGTTATTAAAATAGAAAACAATTATTAAAAATAAAAAATAAAAAAGTAATAAAAAAAGAGAGAAAGAAAGAAGAGAGCAACCAAACCATAAAACAAATCCACCAATGATAGCAAGCACTAAAAAGTATACTAAAAAAAAAAAAAAAAAAACAACAAAAATCGACAGTCAGAACCCTAGGACAAATGGCAAAAGTAAAGCTATACAGACAAAATCACACAAAGAAGCATACACATACACACTCACAAAAAAGAGAAAAACAAAAGAAGAAATATATATAAAAAAATAACAAAAGGAAGAGAGCAACCAAATCAATAAACAATCTACCAATTATAATAAGCTCTAAATACTAAACTAAGATAAACATAAAACCAGAAACAAATTAGATGCAGAAAGCAAACCCCAAGTTTACAGTTGCTCCCAAAGTCCCCCGCCTCAATTTTGGGATGATTCATTGTCCCTTGAGGTAGTCCACAAATACAGGGTACATCAAGTTGATTGTGGAGAGTTAATCCACTGCTCCTGAGGCTGCAGGGAGAGATTTCCCTTTCTCTTCTTTGTTAGCACAGCTCCTGGGGTTCAGCTTTGGATTTGGCCCCACCTCTGCGCGTAGGTCGCCTGAGGGCGTCTTTTGGGAAATCTGAGGTCTTCTGTCAGCATTCAGTAGGTGTTCTGTAGGAGTTGTTCCACATGTAGATGTAGTTTTGATGTATTTGTGGGGAGGAAGGTGATCTCCACGTCTTACTCCTCTGCCATCTTGAAGGCGCCCCCCAGTGAGCTTTTAACAATGTGCAGGGTAACAATGTCTTTCCCACACCAGGACTTTTTAATGGCTTCTTTATTTCACCCAGGAGGACACAAGCATCCCATAAGACTCCAAGTGCTTCTCCCCTCTCTCCCTAGTTGCACTGACTGCCATTCTCCCTGCTTCTCATCATACAGCAGCCCCATGGATCTTCTTTCAGTTCTCCAGATGCCTTAATCTCCTGCCCCCTTTAAGGCCTTTGCACATCCTTTTTCCCTCCTCCTCCCCTTCCTGGTTAACTCCTAACTCCTGCTCATCCCCCTGGCCTCAGAGAGGCCTCTCTGGCCCCTTCATGTCAATTAGATTCCTATTACCGTGTCCACAGCATTCGACACTTGTCCTCCACAGCTTTACACCAATTTGTGTTACACCCTTATTTTTGTGTTAGTTGGTTTATGGACCGTCTCCCCACTGTCCTAGCATCCTTCCTCTTTATTTTCATTGCACATTCCTTACACACAATACAAGCTTTTAAATGAAATATTGAATGACATATGTTCCCTCTGGCTGTGCCTCAAGTTTATTCAGAGTGCTCACTGGCACCTGTTCTCCAGGTTTAGATGAACTTGACTGTGAGCAAGAACAGATTAGGTCAAGTCTGACCACTCAGAGGTGGTCAGTGGCTAAGAGTGAGGGCTTTGGAATCCACTGCACTTGGATTTGAATCCCACTCTGCTATTCATAAGTGACCAAGGGCAAATGTACCCCTCACTGGTAAATTGAGGGTGATGGCACCTACCTCCCAGAGTTGTTGTCAGGAGTAGATGAGGGAGCAAGTGCTCACACTAAGTACTCAGTATAACGAAACTGCTTTTATTCTCCTCATCTTCGTCATCAATATCCTCATCACTAGGATGGTGCTTTCACATTTGGAGGTTTGGAAATGTGCAAGGGTGATCCCTTGTGATAAGTAAGGGTATGGTGTACCTACCTGAACTGTTTCACTGTTTCTTCCTTCCTTCCTTCCTTTCTAATTTTTATTGGAGTATAGTTGATTTACAATGTTGTGTTAGTTTCAGGTGTCCAGCAGAATGAATCAGTTATACATATACGTATATCCACTCTTTTTTAGAATCTTTTCCCATACAGGCCATTGCAGAGTATTGAGTAGAGTTCCCTGCCCTGTGCTATACAGTAGGTCCTTGTTAGTTATCTATTTTATATATTGTAGTGTATATATGTCAGTCCCAATCTTCCAATTTATCCCTCTCCCACCCTTATCCACCTCCCATAACCATAAGTTTATTTTCTACATCTGTAACTCTATTTCTTACCTGATCTGTTTTCTGATGAGGCCACACCTTTATGCCCACTTTGCTTTGCCCACTTCCCCACCCCCACCCCCGCCCCCGGCCCTGGTGCAGAGATAGACTTTGCACACAGGTTTTCCTGACTCTTCCCGGTCTTGTGTTGCAGCCCAGGCCCAGTGCGTGTCATGCTTTAGTCTACACGTGTGAGAGTGGGAACCGCAGTGAGAAACTGGTGATGGGAAAAAGTGGGTGTCTGGGAAGAGACAGTAAGGGCAGGGTTGGGGTGGAGGCCAGATGAGGAGGAATTAAATCCAGCCTTGGGTTCTGTAAAAATTTCCTGCAGAAAAAGGAGCCATTCAACAAATGGTTCCCAGAATGACACCCTGGGCTAACTGCCTGGAGAAATAGACTAGGGGACGAGCAATGAATAAAAAGCAGCTCCCAGGCAGGTACCTGCATATCACTTCCTTCCTTTTCACATTTCATGTTCATATTTAAGGCTTCCATTCCAAAGACCCATAAAACAACAGTCACCGCCAGTAATGATTTCCTGCAGGCCCCCTGGAAAGCATTAGAAAAATGTTTCCCTTTAATAGGCTATTTGGGGAAGACAAAAATCAATAACTTGTAGGCAGACATTTTGCAGATGTGAATTTATATTGTCCAAATACTCCTGGTTACTACCCATCTCCTCTAAAAAATGGCCACATAGTAATGTTGCATTTTGTAAAGACATATTGGCTTGCACTTCTGAAAGTGCATACAATGAAAGAAATGCTTGTGGTAATAGATACATTGCAAAGGCTTTTTATGTGGTCTCAGTTGCATCCTGCTGCCTTTGGCTTCTGCAAATAAATTCCAAATGTGATTTACAAATGGAATATCTAATAGCATTTTTTTTTAAAGACAATGACAAATTAAACCAGTACCTAATGTGGATAGCTCCAGATCTAATTGAGGCTTGACTGATGGGTCTGCGATAAGAGACGCTATATTTCAAGGATCTGGAGACTGATATAATCAGAAAATGAGTTTTCTAAGAATGCTGCTCTTCCATCAAGTTGTGAGTTGCTTTGAATAATTAAATTCATTAGTGGCCTGCCATCCTTCTACAACCTGCAGCCATGGGTTCCGCTTTTCTCCATCTTTGAATACATTCTTCTAATGATGTTCCATCTATTTTCAGAAGGGGGACCCCTCCCAGGGCCCGAGAGTGAGCTCTTGCCTAACACTCAAATGAATTGTCTGGAGACACACACACTGACCGAGCAAAAGACTTTATTGGGAAGGGGCGCCTGGGCGGAGAGCAGCAGGGTAAGGCAACCCAGGAGAACTGCTCTGCCATGTGGCTCGCAGTCTTAGGTTTTATGGTAATAGGGTTAGTTTCTGGATTGTCTCTGGCCAATCATCTTGCCTGTGCCCACATTTGGTCTGATTCAAGGCCCTCCCTGGTGGCGCGTGCATCTCTCAGTCAAGATGGTTTTCAAGGGGCTTCCCTGGTGGTGCAGTGGTTGAGAATCTATCTGCCAATGCAGGGGACATGGGTTCGAGCCCTGGTCCGGGAAGATCCCACATGCTGCGGAGCAGCTAAGCCCGTGCGCCAGAACTACTGAACCTGAGCTCTAGAGCCCATGAGCCACAAGTACTGAGCCCGCACGCTCTAGGGCCCGCCTGCCGCAACTGCTGAGCCCGCGTGCTGCAACTACTGAAGCCCACGTGCCTAGAGCCCGTGCTCCACAACGAAGAGTAGCCCCCCCCCAACCCCCGCTGCAACTAAAGAAAGCCTGCACGCAGCAACGAAGACCCAATGCAGCCAAAAATAAATTAAAAAAAATAAAAAGATGGTTTTCAGTGGGAGAGTTCCTGGGAGGTTGGCAGGATGTATGGGCTGGTGTCTCCTCCCTCCCGTCGGCCCCTCCCAAATTCTCCCAGTTACTTTTACAAGACATATTATGGGCTGGCGTCTCCTCCCTCCCGTCGGCCCCTCCCAAATTCTCCCAGTTACTTTTACAAGACATATTATGGGCTGGCGTCTCCTCCCTCCCGTCGGCCCCTCCCAAATTCTCCCAGTTACTTTTACAAGACATATTATGGGCTGGCATCTCCTCCCTCCTTTCCGCCTCTCCCAAGTTTTCCCAGTTGGTTTTCCGCGGCAGCAGTGTGTTCCTTATCAGGAAGGGACCTCGTGTTGTGAGACAACTCACGCAAGCGGTTCACATTGTGCCTGGCCAAGGAGGGTGGTTTCGGTCACCAGTTCCCTCACACAACCGTTCTTTCTCCTGAGGAATGGACTCGGCTTCAGAGAATGCACACCAGAGATGAACCTAAAGCCAAGGTGACTCACGTTCTGTAACACCTCCCTCGCCCATTTCTCCCTCAATCCTGCCCATCCTGTGTATTGTTAGTCCTCTTTGCCCTCAACTTGGAGAAGCTCTTGTACACTAACGAGTGGAAAGGTCTTCTGTCTGGTGGGGAATGAGCGTTCCATGAAGGCAACCGGGGGAAGTAAAACGAGCCCTGCCCCCGGAGTGAAGGGGTCTGACATTCAGTCCTCGCTTTGTGGCTAATCTGTGGGTGACACTGGGCAAGTCACATATCCTCCAAAGGCCCCCTGAGTTAGTTATTTCCTGCTGCGTGACAAATATCCAGATTTAGAAGCTTAAAAACAACAATCGTTTATTATCCCTCATAATTTCTGAGGCTTAGGAATCCAAAAGCTGTTTAGCCTGCCTGTTCTGCCTCAGGATCTCTCACTGTCTTTTCCCACTGGCCTGCTGACAATTCATGTCACTTGCTATTATTTTCTATTTATTTATTTATTTTTAAAAATTTGATACAATTTTTAAAGCTTACACTCTATTTACAGTTATTACAAAATATGCACTATATTCCCCATGTTGATTAGCCAGTGTTTATTTTTTTAAAGAAGAGAGACTAGTGGCAAGTGGAAGGAGGGTTTGGAAACTCACAGCCCCTCAGAGGTGGGGCAATTCTGTTACTGGTTATGCCGAGGATCTACTTATTGGTAAACTCGGGTTTTTTTTTTTTTTTTTTTTCCGACCACGCCATGCCGGATCTTAGTTCCCCAGCCAGGGATCGAACCCAGGTCCCCTCTAGTGGAAGCACAGAGTCCTAACCACTGGACCTCCAGGGAACTCCCAACTAGCCAGTGAAGACATTGAAGGTCACTGGAAAGTAAAAGTGACTTTGGAAGAGGTATTTAGAAGAAGAAGAGGTAACACAGTGTGCCATTATCAGCTACCTGTGTTCTTTTCCAGACCAGCTTAACATGTTTTGACTTTTTCATGTATTTGGCAAGCAGCATGGTAAATGGGCTGTGCCGGGAATTTAGAGTAACACAGTCTGGTGTTAAAATCCTGGCTCCACTTACCTTGAAAACTTGGCTAAGCTACCTAACATCTCAGCCTCGGTTCCTTATCCATTAAATGGCAAAAAATACCACTTACCCTACAGAGTTGTTGTGAGAATTCAATGAGATAATTCCTGTCAGCCCCTTGGTCTGGTACCTTCTCTGGCAGGTGCTTGGTCTATGTTAGCCTTCCTCTCCCCCTCTTTTGGAAATAGGGTCTGGAGGAAACTGACTGACAATTGGGAAATCAAAGAAGTATGCCAGCAAAAGAGGTGCTGTCAATGGTGGCACCAAGCATACTGTTTGGGTGATTTCATTCATTATGGCATCATCAAGTCTTTACACATCAGAGCTGGGAGACAATTAATCTAGTCCACTTTACAGACGTTAGACGAGCACCTAAAATGACCTCTTATAGTGTCAGTGTCCTCTTCATTTGCTGTGCGGACACAAAATGAGTACCGCAGTCCTTGCCATTGGGGAGGGCTCCCCCAGCTTTCCCGTAACGTCTCAGGAGCTTGGCACTTGTAACCAGACTTTCTCAGTAGTGAGAGTCGAGTGTATTTGTTGGAGCGAGCAGTGGGTTTGGGGTCAGAAGATCTGGGTTAGTGCCTTGCCCCTGCCACATGGTTGATGTATGATTTTGAATTAGTCACTGCACCTCTCAGAGCATATTTTTGTCATCTGTAAAATAGGTGTCCTGAGAACATTCCCTATATACTTATCTTGACAAGGTATTGTGAGGACTAAAAGAATAAGGGATGGAAAGGTTTGTAGACTGGAGGCATCACGCCATTGCTATCAACCCTGTAGCTTACTATCTCCAAGGAGAAGGCATCAGCTTTTATCACATAGGGTCTGGGATGGTGAGATGCTAGGCATTTTATAATCCTCTAGGTGTGATCTATGGCAGACGGTGTTCTTGGCACCTTTTAAAAAATTATTTTATTGAAGTATAGTAGATTTACAAAGTTGTGTTAATTTCTGCTGTACAGCGAAGTGATTCAGCTATACATATATACACATTCTTTTTCATATGCTTTTCCATTATGTTTTATCACAGGATATTGAATATAGTTCCCTGTGCTTTACAGTAGGACCTTGTTGTTTATCCATCCCATATATAATAGTTTGCATCTGCTAATCCCAAACTCTCAATCCATCCCTTCCCCACTCCCCCTCCACTTTGGCAACCACAGGTCTGTTTTCTATGTCTGTCTTGGCACCTTCTTTGAATTGACTTTTCTAATCTAATCACACCAGTAGGCAGCCACTTGCTCAATCAGAAGGGCAACACTGATTCTCAGGACAATGCTCGCTCTGTTACAAACTCAAGCATATTTAGCGGTTATAGTCACCACTTATCAGGCCTTTAACACTTGAGAGACATGGTGTCAATCACTTGACTTACATTATTTCATAGAGGACTACTACGTGAATGATTCCAGATCCATGTGAATGGTCTCCTCTGGAGTTGTGCAGTGTACAACCTGCTTGGCTGTCCATGGTAGACCTGCTCACAAAATCCCTATGAAGTATATTTGCACAGACTTTTTGAATAAATCCCAGTTATCCTAATATATGGAGAAAAAAATACAAGATTTGGAAAAATTAAGTAACATTTTCAAATAATAAAGTCAACGAGTGGTAAAGTCAGAATTCTAAAGTCTGTGCTTTTCTCATATGCTATATGTTATTTCATGAGTTTAATGAAATTCCAATGTTCTCCACCCAAAAAACCACTAGGAGCACACCTGTAGTTGAACAAGTTGAGATGTTTGATATTTTGTGGCTTGGATAATATTCTTATATTTTTTGTATTCAGACATGACTATGGAATGGTCTTGTTTTTGTCTTGGTCCATGGCAGTTCCAGAGTGGCCTTGCCTCATGTTGATGTTTGGAGAAATTGTTTATGTCCAACAGGAGAACACCCAGGCCAGCTCCCAGTGCTTTTTTCTTCCTCAGGGTAAAAGGTCTGGAGAGTGCTGGTGTATATATCATTTGATCAGCGCTTTAAGCCTTCACTGTGTAGCTCAAAACTGAAGTCCCACATTTTGTGATGAAAGAAGTAGAAGGAAATAGAATATGCAGAGGCCATGTGGAGCCATCACCATGTACCTTATACTAAGTGAATGATTGCTGGTTGTGGGTATTTTATTTCATTTTATTTTATTTTTTTAAATTTATTTATTCATTTATTTATTTTTGGCTGTGTTGGGTCTTCGTTGCTGCGCTTAGTTGCAGTGAGCAGGGGCTACTCTTCATTGTGGTGCACAAGCTTCTCATTGCGTTGGCTTCTCTTGTTGCAGAGCACGGGCTCTAGGCACGCGGGCTTCAGTAGTTGTGGCTCATGGGCTTAGTTGCTCCGTGGCATGTGGGATCTTCCCGGACCAGGGCTCGAATCTGTGTCCCCTGCGTTGGCAGGCGGATTCTTAACCACTGCACCACCAGGGAAGCCCCTTCATTTTATTTTTTATTTAATTTAATTTATTTTTTTTGGCCGTGCTGCATGGTTTGCAGGATCTTAGTTCCCCAACCAGGGATCGAACCCGTGTCCCCTGCAGTGGAAGCACAGAGTCTTAACCACTGGACCACCAGGGAATTCCCCTGGTTGTAAGTATTTTAAAAGTAGTTTTGTATAGTTTATCATAACTAATACTTTTTCTCAAAGTACAATTTTCTGGTCCAGATGGCAGTTCCTATGATAAGGTGCTGTTTTATTTCTCTTGAATGATTCAAATCAGCCTTGATGGGAGAAGGTAGCATGACATGGTGGGAAAACATGTATGATGGGTCATGCAGACATAGGGTTGAGGTCCACCCATAACACAAGGGGATTTTACTGGATCAAGGAAATATGGGGGAGTGCTCCAGCCAACTTGATTTTAGAAGGTCAAGAATATATGACACTTCCATGCAGAGAGGTTGACAAAACAAGAACTTTTGAGCAGAGAAGCACATTCTAGTGATATACAAGAGTGGGTACAATGGTTTTCAAAGTATGGTCATTGTGAAAGATAAAATACATGTAAAAGAAATGTGAGCCATCTGAGCAAAGGTCTGCCCTATTATGTTAGGGGTTAGGGATGAGGCAGTGAGAAATGTTTAAAGATGAGGTCACCAGCAAACTACGGGCTTAATTTATCTGTGGTTTCAGGATAGCTTGTCTTAGGGAAGTGGAAGCAGGCAAGCATCGGCTATAAAATAAATTAAGTGAATTTAGTGAAGTCCCAAAATGTTCCTAAAATGTGGCAGCCAGACTGGAATGTATTTCCCTAGGACCATGCTCTAAAATAGTTATCTAGTCTGCCTACTGTGGACACCAAATTCTTACTGCAATTGTCAGGACTCACCTTGCTCTAAAATATAATTATAACACTAGTCAAAGGTTTTTTAAAAAATTCAGAACTTTAGAAATATGACAGACGACACCATAGGATAAGTTAACAGGCAGATGACAGACTGGGAGAAGATGTTCACAATGTAAAAGTGACAAGGCGTTAATATCTAGAAATATAAAGGAGCTCCAGACAAATCAGTAAGAAAAAGACAGCAACTCCTAGAAAAATGGGTGGTTTAAAGAAGACCAGGCAATTCAAAGAAGAACAAATATGAATTGGATAACACGCGCAGGAAGAAAAGATCAACCTTATTTGTAATCAGGTCACTGCACATTGAAATGATAAAATACTGCCCAACATACATAAGTTAGGCAAAAAGGGACTAATTGCAGAAGAGTTGATGAGGACATAGGGAAACTGGAAGCACTTGTAGCGGGAATGCAAATTGATGCAGCCATTTAGAAGGTGCTCCGGCAGGACTCACTGAAGTGAAGTAGGCATATGCCTGAATATCCAAAATCCCATTTCTGCGTATTTGCTCCAGAAAAACTCACGCGTTCGTAGGGCACCTGTATGAGAGCATCTGTGGAAGGGGTAATCTGATTGTCTATCGCTAGTGGGATGGATAAGTGAAAAGAGGAAATGCCTTCTGTGGAATATCGTGCAGCACTCAGAGGTAGTAAAATAATGATATATATGGCTACATGCAGAGATCTTAAAAACATAGTGCTTAGTAAAAAAAAAAAAAAAAAAGAAACTGGAAAAATCAGAACAGGATATAAAGCATAATACCATTTCTAAATTAAACATATATATATATATATATACACATACACACAGAACTACTTTTTTACAATGACCTATGCATTGTAGAATATGTATCAAATTCATTAAAGTGGGTGCCTGTAGGAGGGAGGGAGGATCCTGAGAGCAGGGGTGGGGATGAAAGAGAAAAATAAAATACAATAATATAGCATGGCCCAGTGGTTATGTCAATCGTCTGTATTGGAGGTCCCTCCCTCGTCAATTAAAGACGGCAGTTGTTCACTGAGGTTGAATGCTTACATAGTATGAAAAAATTACCATATCCCATTTATTCTGCTGCCACCTTTAGTGCAAGTAAATATTCAACAAACAACATAAATGGATATATAAGAAACAGAGCAAGTTATCTTTAAGTAATTATTGAATGTGCTAGATCAGGTCTGACTCAAGGCCTCGTTGGACCACATTGTTCCTCCTTTGCTGTCTGTGTTCTGTTGATTCTTCTTCTGTGTTTTTTTTTTTTTTTTATAAATTTATTTATTTACTTATTTATTTTTGGCTGCATTGTGTCTTCGTTGTTGGGTCTTAGTTGCTGCGTGCGGACTTTCTCTAGTTGCGACGAGCGGGGGCTACTCTACTTTGCAGCGTGTGGGCTTCTCATTGCGGTGGCTTCTCTTGTTGCAGAGCTTGGGCTCTAGGTGCACGGGCTTCAGTAGTTGTGGCACGCGGGCTCAGTAGTTGTGGCTCACGGGCTCTAGAGCGCAGGCTCAATAGTTGTGGCCCACAGGCTTAGTCGCTCTGGGGGCATGTGGGATCTTCCCAGACCAGGGCTCAAACCTGTGTCCCCTGCATTGGCAGGCAGATTCTCAACCACTGTGCCACCAGGGAAGTCCCTTCTTCTGTGTTCTTATTTGCTCTTTTGTTACATCTGTCCTGAGCTTGGGATGGTTGCAGAGAGTGTCTGGTCTGAAATTGCTCACAGTTCAATATGTATATAGGATCTGTGTCCCCTCTATTTTGAAAGAGGCTTACTTCTTCCCGTATGTTCTGCCACCAGTGATCACATAAACAAGAAAGGCACTGCCGTATTGTCCAGCACTGTGGGTCTTTTCTGTTGAGAATGAATTACTGAAGCTAGTTCCTACTGAAGGTTTAGTGCCTATTTTTTCCAGGAAGAGTGCCTTCTAGATGGGTTCTGAATAAAAAGCTCCCTATTCATGTAGATGTTCTTAGATTATTCTGTTCTCTGTGATTATTCTCAAATACTGCTGCTGGCTATGGCATCTGAGATTACACTGCTTAAATGTTCTGCTTGTTATCACTTGAATTATTCCTCTCATAACATATAAAACACTCCTGTCTTCTACGTCCCCAGCTATCTGCAGAGAATGAGGTAAGTGAGAAAGTCCTGGGCTTCTTTGGATTAGTTTTAGTTTACCTGATCAACCTTGTAGCATAGATCTCAATAAGGGTAGGGAGGTAGTTTAGGGGCACTAACTAACCATGTGATCTTAAGTGAATTACTTACTCTCTCAGAGTGCAGGTGACTTATCAATAAAATTGGAAAATGTACAGCCTATGAAGGACTTGAGTGAGGATTACAGCTAATATATGCAACACGCCTGTCACATAGTAGGCCCTCAGTAAATGCTGGCCAGTATTGTTATGGACCAAAATCATGTCTGGCTTTCCATAACCTGACTAAATTAGATCCATCTGTGGAGTGATGCATTTCCTGACAAAAATACAGAAAATACAATACCTGAGTCATTTTTTTTCCCACCCACTCTGCTGATGAGTTTCTTTCCATGACTGATCTTTTTAGCTCCTAGGGAAAGGCCTATCATTACCATGGGAAGTGGTGATTTGTTCCTGCCTCAAGAAACAGCATCACGTTTTTTTTTCTCAAATTGTCGAGTATGTCAAACTTTAATAACTTTACCTCTGGGGAGAAGATTTTGGTTGTGATGGAGGAATTCCCTGCTACTCATCTCTATTGTTTCTTCAACTCCCAGCATTGTACTTCTTACTTGAAATGAGGGGGAGGTTGACACTTGCATCTAGACTGAACTGCAAGACTCCTCGGAAGAGTAACCCCCATAATCTGGAATGAAAAGGCAGTAAAGATTTCAAAGACAATATAACATAATGACTAAGCAAAAACAGCCACTGGTATCTTAGTGGAGGCATGGCAGTATTTCAGTGTCATGTATCCAGAGGCCATTCATGTGACAATTTCAATTAGTGCTTTTTTTGGTAGATAGAAAGAGTATATAACTTGCAACATGAAAAGAATAATTCTCCATTAGTCTCCTGTTCTTGTGGGTTTTTTTTGTTTTTTTTTTTTTTTACATCTCACTCTCCCCTTTTTTCTTATTAAATTTGTAATCTTTGTTGTATGCAAGTTTTGTAGAATACAAGAAGGAAATTCATGATTTGCCTTACTGGCTTGCCTAGAGCCACCTCTTCGGGGACAGGCCCCTCTCTCCAGTGCTGACCTCTCTCTCCATGTGGACCCCTCCAGCCACTCACAGAGTGTGCCTTATTCCTAGTACAGGCCCTATGTTCATGATACAGAACATCTCTGAAATAGGAAGCAGGGACTGACTCCCAGTTCCAGGCCTGCCATTTCCTCACAGATACACGATATGATGCTAATGGCCCATTTCTTTGTTCAGATGGTTATTTACTCCAGGCTGCATTGCCTTAGCATGTGGGGATAAGGGAATCATGCAGGGGCAGGGAGGGGGAACAGCTAGTAAGAAATACAGTTAGTGGTGAGTTAAATCTGTACCAAGACCAAGGAAACATGGACAATCCAGAAAAGAAATAACAGCAGGCAGGTAATTTGCACATCAGGTCTCTGAGAAATTCATGGCTAATTGTTCCGGGACAGGCTTCTTAGGATTTATAAGTTCCTTAATAAACCCATACCCCAGCTTCCTGAGAAGAGGCATCCAGCTTCTCAAACTTGCTAAACATGGGAGAATATAGAAATGTATGCAAGTTGGTTGCCTTGACTTTTTAATGTGCCAACTGTAGTCATTGAGTGCTGTTGGAAGAAGAGAGAGAGCAATTTCGAGAGAGACTTGCACCTAACTACCAGCTTAATTAATATGGAGTGACTGCGGCACTAAAAAGATTGATTTCTTCCTCAATTTGCTAATGTGTATTGTTGCTTCCTCTTCTCCAATCTTAGGCCTGGGCTTCAAGGGTAAGGTGAGTGTCACTGTCACAAGGGGGTCACTCCACTGTGCCCTCAGAGGCCCGAGGCTGTCTCTCTCTCCTGGAGATCTACATCTCTTTCTACCCCTTTTTGGTTTATGGGCCTGCTGTTCTCATTTGTGTGTCTCCCAATCTGATTCTATCACCTAGATCTCTGGATTCACTTGCCTTGCTTCTTGATTCCTGTGTCTTTCTGTTACCGATGCATCCACCTTGGTGTCGTGGCCATCAGTTCCAGACCTTAGCCTGATGAAATGTTCAGAGGACGTGGAGGTTCCTCCTTGATAGGATATGTCATTACATGACTGCCACTGAGAACTCACAAATGATCTTGGCACATGAGAACATGTTCTAGAAGAACTGGCCTTGAGTCCAGTTGTAAGTCAGTGACAGTCACCACTGTACTTTACCATGCATGCTTCCTGTCAGTCTCTTTCAACCTTAGGCTTTCCCACCAAGCTTCTAGACTTTTTCTGATTCATCTTTCATTCTTTTACATTTTTTAAAATAGGCTTTTTTAGAGCAATTTTAGGGTTTTTAGACCAATTTTAGCAAAACTGAGCAGAAGATTGCCACAAACCCCCTGTCCCCCATTGTCAACATCCCCCACCAGGGTGGTACATTTGTTATAACTGATGAACTGACACTGACACATCCTAATCACCCAACGTCCATAGTTTACATTAGGGTTCACTCTTGGTGTTTATATTCTATGTGTTTTGACAAATGTAAAATGACATGTACCCATCGTTACAGTATCATACAGAATGGTTTCACTGTCCTAAAAATCCTCTGTGTTTCACCTGTTTATCCCTACCTCCCCCTAACCCCTGATAACCACAAATCTTTTTCTCTCTCCATAGTTTTGTCTTTTCCAGAATGTCATATAGTTGGAATTGTATGGTATGTAGCCTTTTCAGATTGGCTTCTTTCACTTAGTAATATGCATTTAAGATCCTTCCATGTCTTTTCATGGCTTGATAGCTCATTAATTTTTAATGCTGAATAATATTCAATTTTCTGGATGTACCACAGTTAATTGATCCATTTACTTATGGAAAGTTACTCATGGTTGCTTCCAAATTAAATAAATCATCAACAAAGCTGCTATAAATGACTGTGTGCATATTTTTGTGTGGACATAAGTTTTCGACTCTTTTGGGTAAATACTAGGGAGAGTCATTGGTGGATCGTATGGTGAGAATAAGTTTAGTTTTGTAAGAAGTTGCCTAACTGTTTTCCAAAGTGGCTGTTCTGTTTTGCATTCCCACCAACAATGAATGACAGTTCCTGTTGCTCCACATTCTCGTCAGCATTTGATGTTGTCAGTGCTCTGGATTTTGGTCACTTTAATATGTCTGTAGTGGTATCTCATTTTAATTTGCATTTCCCCAATGACATATGATGTGGATCACCTTTTCATATGCTTATTTGACATCTTTATATTGAATCATCTTTATGTCATGTTTTCCATTTGTTCAGGGTTCTATTAAGTAACTGAAGGTCCAAATCTTTCCCATTCCTTAAGGCTAAGCTCAGATTTCAATACTTCTGTGATTTTATCTTTCTCTGGTTGCCTTGTGCCTGTGCAATTTGGTTAACCCATGTGCTCATTTTACAAATATATATATATATATGGACATTTCAAGTCCCTACTCTGCACCAGGCAATGTTAGAGGCACTGGGAATACAGAGGTGGATAAAATGGACAAACCTGCAAGCTGGTGGGGAGAGAAAGACAATCAAACAGAAATGAGATAATATAACATATTATAAATACCACTATAAATAACAATGAGGATGTAGTAGAGAGTGAGAGAGGGATTATTTTAGGATGGAACTTCTCAAAATAGGTGACATTTGAGCTGAGTCCTGAGAAATGATAAGAAAATGGCCATGAGAAGCTCTTGGGGCAGAAGAAACAAGTGCAAAGATCCTTAGGTTGGTCTCAACCTGTTGTGTCCAAGGATGGGAAAGAATTCCAATGTAGTTATGGATGGAGCTCAGCAAGGGGAGGCATACTAGTATGAGGAGAGGTTATAGGTTTGGGCAGGGACCAGCTTATGTGGTGCCTTTTATGCCAGGGTAAGAATCTTAGGGGGCTTAAAGCAGGGAATCGATCGATCCACTTTGCATTTTTAGAAGATCAGTCTGTTTGCTGCATGAAAAATAGGCTGCAGAGATAGAAGAGTAGAAGTGGGAGCACCAACTGGGAAGCTGTTGCAGTACATGGTCAAGGTGAAGGATGCTGGTGGCTTGGTCTAAGGTATTATCCATGGAGAGAAGGGGATACATTCTAGGATATGTTTCAGAGATAGATGTGACAGGATTTGATGACAGATTAGATATGGAGAATAGGGGAAGGAAGGATCAAGGATGACTCCTAGGTGCAGAGCTTGAGCACTTGGGTCAAAGGAGGAGGAGACTCAAGGGTTCTACTTGGCCACTGTGGTGGACATTGGCCATTTTTTTCAGGGACTCAGTACCATTGAACATCCTTCCTGTATTTTAGGACTTCCTCTACTTATGAATCCATGTTTCTCTAAGACACATCAGAAGCTTGCTTAACCAGTAGCTCTTGTGGCTTTGTTGCAGCTTGTGACAATGGCTCAATTAGACACACTTATGAGACTACAGATTGGCATTCATTCTGGCCCTGGAGTGAGCAGCCTTATCCAGTTTTCAAAGGCAGCAGAAGCAGAGGTGCCATGGGTCAACAATGTGGGTTCTGGCATCTGTGCCCAGCCATGGTCGTGGAAGCATCTCCCTTGGGCATTTCCACAGTGTGATCTGGAGGTTGTCCCCAGCTGTTAGCCCTCACATCTGATTCTCTTGGTTCTCCTAGGAATTTTGTCACCTAATACCCTTTCAAATACTCTATATGTCTAAATCAGAATAAGGTTTTGTTTACTTTTAATAAAACCTTGAGTAGTACTGCCAGGTTGAGTTTGAGAAAGTTGTCAGATAGGTAAAGGGATATCTCAAGGGGGCAGTTGGAAGTGCTGGTGTTCAGTGGAGAGGTCAGAGCTAGGGTTATATAACTGAGAGACACTGGCATAGAGATGGTATATAAAGTCACAGACAGAGCACCAAGGGAGTGATTGCTTATAGAGAAGAGAACCCATCCCGGGGGTGCTACCACACGAGTGTACACAAGAGCTGGAGCCCATGGCAACGTGAGAGGGAGTTACCTGTGAGACAGGACTCTCAGGAGGGAGAGTTACCAGGAAAGTCAAGGGGGACAGGTTCAGGAAGAAGAGAACGGTCAATTTGTCAAATTCAACCAGGAAGCATTGTCTGGTGTTGCTGATTATATTTTTAGGCAGAGTGTTAACCATTTCTAAGGCAGTAAGGTAGAATATGGGTTTAGAGTCAATCAAACCTGAGTATGAGGGACTTTCCTGGAAGTCCAGCGGTTAAGACTTCATCTTCCAATGCAGGGGGTGCAGGTTCGATCCTTGGTCGGGGAGATAAGATCCCACATGCCTCACGGCCAAGAAACCAAAACATAAAACAGAAGCAATATTGTAACAAATTCAATAAAGACTTCAAAAATGGTCCACATCAAAAAATCTTAAAAACCCCCAAAACCAAGAAAGAAACAAACAAACAAAAACCCCTGGGTATGAGCCATAGCTCTCTAATTTACAAACAGCATGACTTGTATGAGCTCCTTAACCTCTGTAAGACTGAGCATTTACATCTGAAAATGAAAATAATAATTTTCATCTCAAAAATTGATGAGATTAAAATTGTTATGAATTAGATTGTGTCTCTGAAAAAAGAAGTGTTGATGTCCTAATCCTAGGACCTGTGAATGTGATCTTATCTGAAAATAGGGTCTTTGCAGATTTGATCAAGTTGACGTCATTATGGTAGGCCCTAATATAATTATGACTGGTGTCCTTACAAGAAGAGAGAAACATGGACACAGACACAGACACGCAGAATACCACGTGAAGACAGAGACACACAGATACCGAGAGAAGGCCATGTGAAGATTTAGGCAGCTTGGAATGATGCTTCCACAAGCCTAGGGATGCCTGGGGCTACTAGAAGGTGAAAGGGGCAAGGAAAGATCCTCCCCTAGGAGTTTCAGAGGGAGCATGGCCCTGCCAACACCTTGATTTTGGACTTCCAGCCTCCAGAATTGAGAGAGAATAAGTTTTTGTTGTTTTAAGTCACCCAGTATGCAGTACTTTGTTTAGACGGCCAAAGGATACTAATACAGATTTTGGTACTGAGAAGTGTGATGTTGCTATAACACATACACAGAAAAGGTGGAAGTGGCTTGGAACTGGGTAATGGGTATAGGCTGGAAGAATTTTGAGGCATTTGATAGTAAAAATCTAGATTGCCTTGAAGAGATTTCAGATAAAAATATGGACATCGAAGGTAGTTTTGGTGTGGGCTCAGAAAGAGGAGAGGAAAGCTATAGTGAAACTTCTATCGTCTTAGAGAACATATACGATTATGAACAGAATGTTGCTAGAAATAGGAACATTAAAGTGCTTCTGGTGAGGTCCCAGATGGAAATGAAGAACGTGTTATTGGATGCTTGAGGAAAGGAGATCCTTGATGTAAATGGGCAGAGAACTTGTCTGAATTACGCTCTATTGTTGGGTGGAAAGCAGAACGTGTGAATGGTGAATTTGGATATTTAGCTGAGGAGATTTCCAAACAGAATGAGGAAGAGGTGGTCTGGTCTGTCTTTGCTGTTTATAGTAAAATACTAGGAAAAAAAAAAAAAAAGTTAAATTGAGGAAGGAATTCTGTCTCAAGTCTGTAACAGAAATTCAGCTTGAGTTTCTAGCCTGCTGGCCTGCCGTACAAGTTTTAAACTTGCCGGTCACCACAGTCCTATAAGCCAATTTCTTTTCTTTTTTTTTCTCACTAAACACCAGCACAATCTATATGAGATATTTCTGAACCTGTGCCAATGAGGGAAGACAAGGCCTTCTCTCTCAGGCCTGTTACTGAAATGTGAATTAATACAAATGCAAACTTACACAAATTAAATACAAAGTCAAACTTACACACTGTTGATAAATAATTCTTATCCCCTGTTTTAGTATGATTGTCACCTTTTCCTAAGATGCTCAGCCTGTAAAGGGCAGTTGGTATCAGCATCCCTTCTCAGGGGTAAGTCAATCTCTTAAAATAAATCTCTTTATTATATGCATACATAAATGTGTGTGTGCATTATGCATACATATGTGTATATATATATATATATAAAATAAAGAGGTTTGTTTTGTAGACATATGGTGGTGTGTGTGTGTATATATATATATATATATATATATATATATATATATATATATATATATATATATAAAAACATATGCCTCATATTTTACCATATATTATATAATAGATATGTTGTATATGTTCTTATTGGTTTTGTTCTCTGCAGAACACTGATTGATAAATTGATAGAATGTTAAATGAGACAATGCATGCAAAGCATTTAGCATGGTTCCCGTATATACTAAGAGCTCAACAAATGATAGTATGACTTTATTATTCAAAAGCAAAGACTGTGGAAGGGCCACCAATTTTCCAGAAAGGCTGTGGACAAATTGAACTACAACTTGCCTTCTCAGAAACAAAACAGACAAAACAAAGCAAAGCAAAAACACACAAAAAACTCTGCAAGGTCTATAACCATTCTCGTCAGGGTCACACAAAGTTTTCTTCCTATAGGTCAATGATAGAAAGAAAGAAAAATCTGTGGGAGGATGAGAAGCTTAGCAGCTCTTAGATATTTTATTTGGAAAGCTAAGTTATTATTTTACATTTCTGAGGGAATGTCAAAGCCCTTAGGATAAAAAGACCAGTAAGATAGATTAGGTTCTCGTTTGTTTGTTTTATTTTCCCGTAAATAGTTTTGTTATTTCATATAGTACTGCACTACATTAGTCTTTCTTAAGCATCTTGTACCCTGTAATTTTAAGAAAATCTAAGTGGTAAAAGACATTCCCAGAGATATCTGCATCACCAGTATATTTATTATTCCCTGAAGTTCTAGCCAGTGCAGTAACCCAAGTAACAGAAATGAGAACTACAAAATTTTCAGAGGGTGATGAAAGTATTATTTGCAGATATAATTTTCCTCTTAGGTCTAATGTAATCCCATTAAAACACCAAAGGAAGTTTACAAAGCTTTAAAAAAAAGAACCCTAACATGTAGTTCTCAAGGTCATCTAACAGACTGAACAGATGAGAAAATAGGAGTAATGTGTGGGACGGTGTGCCTTATTAGATATTAAAATGTATCACAAAACATAATAAAATAATGTGACACTGGCGCAAAGATAATCAGACACAGCTTAAACAAAACAGGATCAGGAAATAGCTCTTAGTGCATATCGTATTAAGTCTATCATAAACGTACAACTATGACTCAGTGGAGAAAAAAAGTTTCATTCATTCCAATGAAGATTTTTGAGCAACTTTCTTATGTCTGACACTGTGCTAAGTTTAGGAGATATAACCATGAAATATGATATGTGTTATGATCTCAAGAAGTCTCTAGGGGAAACAGACAAGATAAACTTAGAAAATATGAATCCTGTAAGCAGTGTAATGGAGTTATCACAAGGAACATACAGAAGGACTCTTAACCCAACCTCCAGGGTTTAGAAAGTTTTCTTTGTGGAAGGATATCTAAGCTGGGGCCTGAAGGACAAGCAGGAGGTAACCAACCGAGTGAAGGGATTTTCAAGGGTGATCCAAAATGAGCTAGCAGCACGGGGAACATGGTACAACTGTCCCCTACATATGAACGAGTTCCGTTTTGAGAGTGCATTCGTAAGTCCAATTTGTTCATAAGTCCAACAAAGTTAGCCTAGGTACCTAACTAACACAATCGGCTATATAGTACTGTACTGTAATAAGTTTATAATACTTTTCACACAAATAATACATAAAAAAGAAACAAGCACAAAAAATAAAACATATTTAATCTTACAGTACAGTACCTTGGAAAGTACAGTAGTACAGTACAACAGCTGGCAAACAGGGGCTGGCATCGAGTGAACAGGTAAGAAGAGTTACTGACTGGAGGAGGGAGAGGAGGTGGGAGATGGTAGAGCTGAAGGATGGTCAGCAATAGGAGACGGAGGGCAAGCTGCAATGTCACTCACGCCTGACGTTGCTGGAATGCAGGTTCGCATCTTTGAAAGTTCACAACTTGAAGGTTCGTATGTAGGGGACTTACTGTAATTGAATCTGGCTCAAGCTGGTATTGGAGAGAAAGTTGGGAGAGTGTGGGAAGACAGGTTTGGAATCTTTGGAAGGGCCACAATTAGGTTTTGTGCTCGCTAAGGAGATCTTAAAGAGGTTTCTGGAGAACTATTGGATGTAATAGGGAACACTGGGAAATACGAGGGTAACTTCTAGGATGCTGACTTGAGTGGCAGGGAGAATAGTGATGGGGAGAAGCATGTTTGGAGAAGTAGAAGGAGGTAATGAATTAACCTGGCTATATGTTGAACAATTAACTGATCTTTGTGTATTTCATTATTCAATTAATGTTGCTGGTTAACTATTTAAAAGAATTTATTGAAGAAATGCAAAAATGGATTCCTGATGAATTGGAAAAACAGACTAAAAAAAACTAGAACACTCTGTGAGTATTGATTTTCAGGTTCCAAAAAAATTTTAGTGAGTACAGTAAGTCCCCTAAATACGAACGCATTCCATTCCGAGAGTGCGTTTGTAAGTCCGATTTGTTTGTAAGTCCAACAAAGTTAGCCTAGGTACCCAACTTTTACAGATAGCGCCAAACACGAGAACTAATGTACGTGATTGGACACGCAAACTCACGTTCACGTCTTTGAAATTTCACAACTTGAAGGTTCATATGAAGGGAACTTACTGTACAGAATAGCTGTTTAGTTACCACTGCAACTGTGCTGATTGTTATGGTGACCCGGTATTGTTTCCTAGGGAGTCTGGAGGGTCAGAGAAGCTTCTCGGAGAAAATGACATTAAAGTTGAGATCTGAAGGATAGAAGGTGTTAGCTGGGCTGAGTGGGGAAAAGCGTGGATCATTCCAGAAAGAGAAAACAGCATATGCAAGGGACCTGAGGTAAGAAGGAACACTGCATATTTTAGTGCCTGAATAACATCCCAAGTAGTTAGTACCTTGACTGGGTGGGAGGTAGGGACCAAACCTTTCAGGACCTTGTGACTCCATTAAAGGATTTTTGATCTTTATCCTAAAAGCAGTGGGAAGCCAAGCTAAGGGGTAGTATAGATTCGTGTTTTAAAAAGCTTACTCCTTCCGACTGAGTATAAAGAAAGGGCTCGAGGGAGCTAAGAGGGATATGGGAGGCCAGTTAGAAGCTTATTTCAGTAGCTGAGGAGACAGCACTAGGATTAGGGTAAGGGCGAATGGTGAGAGCAAAGGCAGCGTTAGGATCACTACTGGCCTTCTGGTGTGTGCAGCTGCATGGCTGGGGGTGTTATTTCCAGAGGGCAGGCACCCGAGAAGGAACAGGATTTGGAAGGGATGAGTTCAAGTTTTGCTTTGATGTTAAAATATCTATGTTAAAATATTGTGTGAGAAGAGGAAATGTCCACCAAATCCCCCTTCAAGGAAGGACACCTTTTCCAGCTGAGAGAAGGCAGCCGGCTGTCAGCAACTTCAGGGTCTGCCTGAGCAGTGAGAGTGGCCTCCTCAAAGGTCATGTCCTTCCTGGGGTCAGCCCCCACCAGGTGAATGAGTGAGGTGGGACACTCTGATGGGCAGTACTCTTTCCAGAGCAACCTGCTGAGGTGACTGAGGGGATCCTGAATGCAGTTCAACTTCTTCCTGGGACAAGACCTCTCTCCTGCCCCTTTCCTTCACAGGGTTTTGATCTCTAAAGAACATCTTACACCCCAAATGCCATCTCAGTGTGTGCTTCTGTAGACTCCAACCTGCAGCAGATAACCAGGTGCAGATGTCAAGTCAGATACACAGGTGTGATCTAGAGATGTACATTCCTAAGTGGTCAATATACGGATGGTGAGTGAAAATATGCAAGTAGCTGATTTTATGTAGAAGAAAGAATGGAGAAGAGAAGCAGCTAAGGGACTGAGTCTTGACAAACTCCAACTTTTAAATGTGAGTCAGGGAAGGAGAAACTAAAAGACGGCTCAGAAAAGTAGGAGGATACCCAGGAGTGGAGCATATCAAAAAAGACAAGAGAGCAAAGGGGTTAACTCCATAAAGAGCTGCTGAGAAGCTAGGTAAGCTAAGGTCCAAAGAATACCTATTGGAGGTCATTGGCCACCTTAGTTCAGTAGTCTGGTGGGCTGTTGAGAACAGAATCAAGGTTTCAGTGGGTTGTGGAATGAGCGAGAAACGAGGCAAGAGAGACAGTGAGTATAGACAATTCTTTTAAAAAATGTGACTGAGAAAAGGAGAGAAGAGATAGAGGGGGAAATAAAGTTGGAGATTTTCTTGGATAGGATTTGGACCTATTTGAATGACCAGAGGGGAATCGAGTGGAGATGATAATCTAGAAGACAGAGAAGAGAGACGAGACAATTGATAGGATATGATTCTTGAGGAAATGGGTTACAGAACAGAGAGAGAGGATTTGACCTTAAGCAGGAAGAAGGAAGCTGGCTTTAATGGAATTGACAAGAAGAGGGGAACAGATGTAGATACATTGTACATTTGAGAGCAGGTGGTGGGAAGTTGAGAGCTCCTCTCTGATTACTTCCAGTTTCTCTGTGCGGTTAGAGGTGAGGTTGTCTGCTGAGATGGTGGGTAGTGCCTTGGTTGAAGAGAATGCAAATAGTTTAATACAGTCACCGTGGAGAGTGAGAAAATGAGCTGACTAAAGAAATGTAGTAGTAGTAGTAGTAATATTAGTAGTATTAATAGTAGTAGTAGTAGTAGCAGTAGTAGTAGTATAGTAGAAGGGTTGTAGAAGAGTGTTGAGAGCCCAGTTGAAATTCTGAATGCGATGCAGACTTGTTAGTCTAATGAGGTGTCTTTTGGGCATTTTGTAAATTAGGAGCATACATAGACCAAAATGTCACCATTTGCCCCTTCTGATTGTCTTAGAGAACATAGAAAACTGAGCTGAAATTGCTTGGTCACAAAAGAAGTCAGCGTTCCTAGACATAGAAATCTGAGTTCAACTTTCACACTTTTACCCTTTGATACACCCACTTCCTAGTCTTCAGTTATTTCTTTGATAAAATTCTTTTAATAAATATGTAATCTTGTTTTTAGAGTAAGATTACAGTATATGAAAAATGTTGACATTACCCTTTCTCATTTAATCCTCTAACATCCTTAAGGTAAATAATACTATTCCTACTTGAGGAAATTGAGTGTTAGTGTTAGGGAATGGTCCGTGGTCACACATCAAAACAGGGACATGGGTTCAGGTCTTCTCCATTCAAAGTATGTGATCTTTCACTGGTCCATGTTACTGCATCTTAGACATGGACTGGACTTGGGCTCATTTTTACTGATGTATTTAATTAAAGATAATTTAATTTCTTGTTTTGTTTTACTTCATTTATTTAACATTTTCCCCTGAGTTTCAGTTTGTGATCCGTTATGATCAATTCTTTTTCCTTGGCATCCTGAGCAATGGTAGGCTTCGAAGAATAAAGGAAGTAATTGCTATAAAATAGTGAATGATAAGCCTTTTTTCCAGGAAGATGTTCTTGTCTGTGCTGTGACTGAGTTATGGCTATGGTAATGGAACTGGCACAATTTCAACAGCCATAATATCTCTTCAGTTTTCAGCTGCCTGAAAATTACTTAAAGTTTCAAATGCTTGATACAGTAAGATAAGGCTGTAGGGAAGAGAGATCAGTCATATGAATGAATGCTTGTCTTTGCAGGCAAGGGGGATTTCCTTGTGCCACTGAAGCTTCAGGAAGAGTTGAGGTTTCTGTAAAGGCAGCAAAGGATGACTTAAAACTGATAATTTGGAACAGATCATATATTTCAAAGAGAGTTTTTCAAATTATTGATCCGAAGTCAGTGGTTTCGAAACACAATAAAGCAGTCTTAATAGAATAGTTAGTTCATTCATTTATTCAATACACATTTATTAAGCATCTATTATGTGCCAGTGACTGTGTTTGACGTTGGAAGTGAAAAGGGAAATAAGACACCATTCCCATAATCAAGGGAAGTGTCTTCTAGTGGGCTGTATAGACCCACACATAGATAATTATAATATTAGTACCAAGATAAGATGCAACACAATAGGAGTATCTGTTCCATCATATCCCTCTATGTGAAGCCTGGAAGAATATGTATTAAATAAAAACACTTAGCATTAAAAAAAACCCTTAAAACTCGTTTCCTCCAGGGTGTGATTGAGGAAGATCTTTGCTTTTACTCTAGTTCACAGAAATAATTATTTAAATACTGATATATTTCAATCAGATCAAGAAATGGAGAGGACAAATACTGTATGATTCCACTTTTATGAGATACCTAGATTGGTTAAATTCATAGATGCAAAAAGTAGAATGGCAGTCACCAGGGGGTGGGGGTAGGGAGAAATGGGGAGTTGTTGTTTAATAGGTACAGAGTTTCAGTTTTGCAAGATGAAAGGAATTCTGTGGGTGGGTGGTGGTGATGGTAACCAACAATGTGAATGTGCTTAATGCCACTGAACTATACATTTAAAAATGATTAAGATGGTAAATTTTATGCTGTGTGTATTTCAGCACAATTAAAATAAACAGAGAAACTAATAAAAGAGATTATTATGTTCCTGCCACTGAATACAAACAGATACATAGGTTATCACATACCTTTCAGATTTCTCTCTTTTAAAAGAGATAAAACATTGAAATAAACTTAAACTGTCTCTTCTCTCTGCCTCAGACCTTCCTCCTTTTCTCCCTCTTGTAAGATGTAAGTACTGTCCTAAAGTTTGGGTGCATATCATTACTATGCATTTAAAAAATACTTTTGCTACTGCCAAAACTTTCCTTCCAAGACTACTAGAAACACACCTGTGGTTGAATGCACCATGGAGAACCATGGAGTGTCTCAGAAAGGACTTGGTATAGGATTTACGTCTGTGTTAGGTGATTGAGGAAAGGGTTTAATAAAGCAGGCCTTGCTCTTGGTTGGATGCTATGAGGAAGTGAGGTTAATTCTATGATTAGATATCTTAGTAAAGTTCATCTAGATGGAGAGAAGCCTAGAGCAACAAACACTAAAGTTGTACTTGGTTAAGAAGGCACCGTCTCTTATACTAGCCAGGACAGGGGGATATTTGATCATCTTTGTGGTTTAGACAATGCTCTTATTTTTGTTAGTGTTTAGATATAACGATGGAGTAGTCCTATTTTTGTTTGGACCTACCATGGCTCAGAATGTTGATGCTCTGTGAAATTGTTTACCTTCAACAGGAGAATATTATGGCCTAGCTGTGGGTGCCAGGCCAGCTCCTGGATATCAGGAGTTGTTTTCTCTTTGCCACCACATATGTGTTTGTTCATAAACAAAATACAATATTATTTTGGGGGTCTTAAAGACTCGAATGAACAATAATATACTGCATATATCATTCTGCATCTAGCTCTTTAACTTAGCGTTATAGTGTGAGATTAACCTAGGTTGATACTAGTAGATCTAGTTCATGTCTTTTATATGTTTTTTTGTATTCAACTGAAGGATGGTTATGTTGCTTCTATTTTTCTTGTTAAAAATAGTACAATATACCTAGCATGCAGATCTAAGTTTCTAAATACCAATCTCCAGTGAGAGCAACCATATCTCAAAAAATGATGAGACATACTGAAAGACGTAGAAGCCAGTGTGAAAGGCTCTCACTGGCAAAATCTGGGAAAATTTGAGCAATAAACTAAAAAAATGATAATAATGGATTATAATACATTGGGTTAAAAATATCCTTGAGTTCACACTGTTGTAAATAACACTCAATTTTTCATCCAGTTTGTGGCTGGCCTTTTCACTTTTCTCTGGTGCTTGCAGTTGTGCCTTGCATTCTAGTTTTAATGCGGGCATTTAAATCAAACTTCTCCCTTTACAGTTATGTTTTTGTGACGTAGCTAAGAAATCATTCCTTATCCAGAGAACATAAATATATTTTCCTATGGAAGTTTTACAGTTTTGTTCTGCACATTTAGGTCTCTAACAAATCTGTAATTTATTTTTGTGTATGGGATGAGGAAGGGAATCTCATTATATCTTTTTTTTAAAAAAAATATCTTTATTGGAATATAATTGCTTTACAATGGTGTGTTGGTTTCTGCTTTGCAACAAAGTGAATCAGTTATACATATACATATGTTCCCATATCTCTTCCCTCTTGCATCTCCCTCCCTCCCACCCTCCTTATCCCACCCTTCTAGGTGGTCACAAAGCACAGAGCTGATCTCCCCGTGCTATGCGGTTGCTTCCCACTAACTATCTATTTTACGTTTGACAGTGTATATATGTCCATGCTACTCTCTCACTTTGTCACATCTTACCCTTCCCCCTCCCCATATCCTCAAGTCCGTTCTCTAGTAGGTCTGTGTATTTATTCCCATCTTGCCACTAGGTTCTTAATGACCTTTTTTTTTTTCCATTAGATTCCATATATATGTGTTAGCATACTGTATTTGTTTTTCTCTTTCTGACTAACTTCACTCTGTATGACAGACTCTAACTCCATCCACCTCACTACAAGTAACTCCATTTCGTTTCTTTTTATGGCTGAGTAATATTCCATTGTATATGTGTGCCACATCTTCTTTACCCATTCATCCGATGATGGACATTTAGGTTGCTTCCATGTCCTGGCTATTGTAAATAGAGCTGCAATGAACATTTTGGTACATGACTCTTTTTGAATTATGGTTTTCTCAGGGTATATGCCCAGTAGTGGGATTGCTGGGTCGTATGGTAGTTCTATTTTCAGTTTTTTAAGGAACCTCTATACTGTTCTCCATAGTGGCTGTATCAATTTACATTCCCACCAACAGTGCAAGAGGGTTCCCTTTTCTCCACACCCTCTCCAGCATTAATTGTTTCTAGATTTTTTGATGATGGCCATTCTGACCGGTGTGAGATGATATCTCATTGTAGTTTTGATTTGCTTTTCTCTAACGATTAATGATCTTGAGCATTCTTTCATGTGTTTGTTGGCAATCTGTATATCTTCTTTGGAGAAATGTCTATTTAGGTCTTCTGCCCATTTTTGGATTCGGTTTTATGTTTTCTTGTTATTGAGCTGCATGAGCTGCTTGTAAATCTTGGAGATTAATCCTTTGTCAGTTGCTTCATTTGCAAATATTTTCTCCCATTCTGAGGGTTGTCTTTTGGTCTTGTTTATGGTTTCCTTTGCTGTGCAAAAGCTTTTAAGTTTCATTAGGTCCCATTTGTTTATTTTTGTTTTTATTTCCATTTCTCTAGGAGCTGGGTCAAAAAGGATCTTGCTGTGATTTATGTCATACAGTGTTCTGCCTATGTTTTCCTCTAAGAGTTTTATAGTGTCTGGCCTTACATTTAGGTTTTTAATCCATTTTGAGTTTATTTTTGTGTATGGTGTTAGGGAGTGTTCTAATTTCATACTTTTACATGTACCTGTCCAGTTTTCTCAGCACCACTTATTGAAGAGGCTGTCTTTTCTCCACTGTATATGCTTGCCTCCTTTATCAAAGATAAGGTGACCATATGTGCGTAGGTTTATCCCTGGGCTTTCTATCCTGTTCCATTGATCTATGTTTCTGTTTTTGTGCCAGTACCATACTGTCTTGATTACTGTAGCTTTGTAGTATAGTCTGAAGTCAGGGAGCCTGATTCCTCCAGCTCCATTTTTCTTACTCAAGATTGCTTTGGCTATTCGGGGTCTTTTGTGTTTCCATATAAATTGTGAAATTTTTTGTTCTAGTTCTGTGAAAAATGCCAGTGGTAGTTTGATAGGGATTGCATTGAATCTGTAGATTGCTTTGGGTAGTAGAGTCATTTTCTCAATGTTGATTGTTCCAATCCAAGAACATGGTATATCTCTCCATCTATTTGTATCATCTTTAATTTCTTTTACCAGTGTCTTATAATTTTCTGCATACAGGTCTTTTGTCTCCTTAGGTAGGTTTATTCCTAGATATTTTATTCTTTTTGTTGCAATGGTAAATGGGAGTGTTTCCTTAATTTCTCTTTCAGATTTTTCATCATTAGTGTATAGGAATGCAGGAGATTTCTGTGCATTAATTTTGTATCCTGCTACTTTACCAAATTCATTGATTAGCTCTAATAGTTTTCTGGTAGCATCTTTAGGATTCTCTATGTATAGTATCATGTCATCTGCAAACAGTGACAGCTTTACTTCTTCTTTTACGATTTGGATTCCTTTTATTTCTTTTTCTTCTCTGATTGCTGTGGCTAAAACTTCCAAAACTATGTTGAATAATAGTGGTGAGAGTGGGCAACCTTGTCTTGTTCCTGATCTTAGTGGAAATGGTTTCGGTTTTTCACCATTGAAGACGATGTTGGCTGTGGGTTTGTCATAGATAGCCTTTATTATGTTGAGGAAAGTTCCCTCGATGCCTACTTTCTGCAGGGCTTTTATCATAAATGGGTGTTGAATTTTGTCGAAAGCTTTCTCTGCATCTATTGAGATGATCATATGGTTTTTCTCCTTCAATTTGTTAATATGGTGTATCACATTGATTGACTTGCGTATATTGAAGAATCCTTGGATTCCTGGCATAAACCCCACTTGATCATGGTGTACGATCCTTTTAATGTGCTGTTGGATTCTGTTTGCTAGTATTTTGTTGAGGATTTTTGCATCTATGTTCATCAGTGATATTGGCCTGTAGTTTTCTTTCTTTGTGACACCTTTGTCTGGTTTTGGTGTCAGGGTGATGGTGGCCTTGTAGAATGAGTTGGGGAGTGTTCCTCCCTCTGCAATATTCTGGAAGAGTTTGAGAAGGATAGGTGTTAGCTCTTCTCTAAATGTTTGATAGAATTCGCCTGTGAAGCCATCTGGTCCTGGGCTTTTGTTTGTTGGAAGATTTTTAATCACAGTTTCAATTTCAGTGCTTGTGATTGGTCTGTTCATATTTTCTATATCTTCCTGGTTCAGTCTTGGCAGGTTGTGCATTTCTAAGAATTTGTCCATTTCTTCCAGGTTGTCCATTTTATTGGCATAGAGTTGCTTGTAGTAATCTCTCATGATCCTTTGTATATCTGCAGTGTCAGTTGTTACTTCTCCTTTTCCATTTCTAATTCTGTTGATTTGAGTCTTCTCCCTTTTTTTCTTGATGAGTCTGGCTAATGGATTATCAATTTTGTTTATCTTCTCAAAGAACCAGCTTTTAGTTTTATTGATCTTTGCTATTGTTTCCTTCATTTCTTTTTCATTTATTTCTGATCTGATCATTATGATTTCTTTCCTTCTGCTAACTTTGGGGGTTTTTTGTTCTTCTTTCTCTAGTTGCTTTAGGTGCAAGGTTAGGTTGTTTATTCGAGATGTTTCCTGTTTCTTGAGGTAGGCTTGTATTGCTATAAACTTCCCTCTTAGAACTGTTTTTGCTGCATCCCATAGGTTTTGGGTCGTCATGTCTCCATTGTCATTTGTTTCTAGGTATTTTTTGATTTCCCCTTTGATTTCTTCAGTGACCACTTCTTTATTAAGTAGTGTATTGTGTAGCCTCCATGTGTTTGTATTTTTTACAGATCTTTTCCTGTAATTGATATCTAGTCTTACAGTGTTGTGGTCGGAAACGATACTTGATACGATTTCAATTTTCTTAAATTTACCAAGGCTTGATTTGTGACCCAAGATATGATCTATCCTGGAGAATGTTTCATGAATACTTGAGAAAAATGTGTATTCTGTTGTTTTTGGATGGAATGTCCTATAAATATCAATTAAGTCCATCTTGTTTAATGTATCATTTAAAGCCTGTGTTTCCTTATTTATTTTCATTTTGGATGGTCTGTCCATTGGTGAAAGTGGGGTGTTACCATGCACAAAAATAAACTCAAAATGGATTAAAGACCTAAGTGTAAGGGCAGACACTATCAAACTCTTAGAGGAAAACATAGGCAGAATACTCTATGACATACATCACAGCAAGATTCTTTTTGACCCAGCTCCCAGAGAAATGGAAATAAGAACACAAATAAACAAATGGGACCTAATGAAACTTAAAAGCTTTTGCACAGCAAAGGAAACCATAAACAAGACCAAAAGACAACCATCAGAATGGGAGAAAATATTTGCAAATGAAGCAACTGACAAAGGATTAATCTCCAAGATTTACAAGCAGCTCATGCAGCTCAATAACAAGAAAACATAAAACCGAATCCAAAAATGGGCAGAAGACCTAAATAGACATTTCTCCAAAGAAGATATACAGATGGCCTACAGACACATGAAAGAATGCTCAACATCATTAATCATTAGAGAAATGCAAATCAAAACTACAATGAGATATCATCTCACACTGGTCAGAATGGCCATCATCAAAAAATCTAGAAACAATAAACGCTGGAGAGGGTGTGGAGGAAAGGGAACACTCTTGCACTCTTGGTGGGAATGTAAATTGATACAGCCACTATGGAGAACAGTATGGAGGTTCCTTAAAAAACTACAAATAGAACTACCATACGACCCAGCAATCCCACTACTGGGCATATGCCCTGAGAAAACCATAGGTCAAAAATAGTCATGTACCAAAATGTTCATTGCAGCTCTATTTACAATAGCCAGGACATGGAAGCAACCTAAATGTCCATCGACAGATGAATGGATAAAGAAGATGTGGCACATATATACAATGGAATATTACTCAGCCATAAAAAGAAATGAAATGGAGGTATTTGTAGTGAGGTGGATGGAGTTAGAGTCTGTCATACAGAGTGAAGTAAGTCAGAAAGAGAAAAACAAATACAGTATGCTAACACATATATACGGAATCTAAGGAAAAAAAAAAAAAGGCCATGAAGAACCTAGTGGCAAGACGGGAATAAGACACAGACCTACTAGAGAATGGACTTGAGGATATGGGGAGGGGGTGGGGTGAGATGTGACAGGGTAAGAGAGTGTCATGGACATATACACACTACCAAATGTAAAATAGATAACTAGTGGGAAGCAGCCGCATAGCACAGGGAGATCAGCTCGGTGCTTTGTGACCACCTAGAGGGGTGGGATGGGGAGGGTGGGAGGGAGGGAGATGCAAGAGGGAAGAGAAATGGGAACATATTGTATATGTATAACTGACTCACTTTTTTATAAAGCAGAAGCTAACACACCATTGTAAGGCA